>NC_042615.1:773065363-773370641 GCF_901001135.1 Rhinatrema bivittatum
TTGTTGTTGTTTTTTACCCTCCTCCCCCCCCCCCCCCCCACCACACACACACATTCCGCTCTTTTTACCTGCCCTGCATTTGCTTGTAAAATTTAGCCTTTTTGTTTCATCCCGCAGCATTTTGAGGCCTGTCGTACGCATGTGCTTTCTGACTAAAACAATGGGATTTTAGGGTAAACAAGATCTGTAACAGATCCGCCATGTGCAGAAAACTACTATGCGCGTTCTTAGCATGCATCAAGAAAACCTGAGAGGTTTGCAGCATTGTTTTAGTAAAGCGTGCTGTGCCTTCTGCCCCAGCCATATGAGGGCACGCTTGCTCTGTTTGTGTGCTGATCCTGCATTTCTCAGAGTAACTCTTGGCCTTTCTCCTCAGGTAGGTACGTTCTCTTTGACAAATGCATCACGGCCCAGATGTTAGTGGTGGTTCCCTGGATCCATCATCTTCCTCCTCCTCTCTGCTCCCCTGAGCTTTCCGTGTGATGGCTGTTTTTGTGCTCTTTCTTTTGATGGATTGTTCCTGGGACTTCTCTGTATCTGATGCTCCTGTTTTATTAACTTTTGTTTACCATAAATTCTCAGTGACGTGCAGCGCTGGGCACGGTGGGTCATCCTACCCTGTCACATGAAAAATGAGCTCGGATACAGCAAAACCTCTTTTGATATTTTGCAGCATGCCCAAACCATTCACACCACACATCCATTTATTAGTCTGCCATAAAACAACGTAGTCGTCTGGGTGCAGCAGCGTGTAATTATTTACTAGACCACGTTTAACACGACAGAACATTTTTCACAGCTAAATGTCAGAAGATCTACAGTTTCAAAAACAATAATTTAGGGGTGAAAATGAGCCGCGCACAGCTTCCAGTCAGCCTGCAGTGGAAGCCTTCATTGCACAGATGCAACAAGACAGAGCAGCAGTACAGGCTCCTAACTTTTATAATTCCTTTTTTTTTTCCCAGGGCAGTGTGATGTTTGGCGTCATGCTAATAATATATGTTGTGTTGGGGGGTTCTGTTCTTTCGTGGAAGCAGTGTTTGAACTGTGAGAGCTTTTGTGAATAAGAAGTACTGTTGTGTTCACATGGCACGTTGGCGTAGTTTATCTCAGATTGCATAGAAACTCTTGAAAGTGGAATGCACCATGTGTGCCTGTGCACGATTGTGATATAGAAATGCTGATGTCCTTCCAAGTCTTCAGGAGGTGGGACTTTTGACACTGCTGTAGCGGTCTGAAATGTCCGGGGAAGATGCTTTCAGTCGGCAATAGGAATCTCGCTTGCAATCTGTATTTTGGGCAGTTCTCTAAGCTGTCAAAACACCTTAAATCATGGGAGGAAAGCATGTATTAGTAACATTTCTTTCTGTAATATGCATTTGCTGGAGTTTTCTTCTCCAGGAAGGATGGAATCTGTCACAGCTTTGGTCCACCTTCCTGTTTTGATCACCAGCTGACTGGTTATTAATTATAAGTATGTAGCTTTTAATAAATTATATCTCTGACACTTGTCAATATATGATGGGCTAGATTTTGTTCTAGTAAAGTCATTTTGATGCTTTTTTTTTTTCTGCAGCTATGTTATAATGGATGGACAAAAGAATATACGCCACTCATTAATTCATAATTACTTTTTATCCCCATACTGTGCTAAAACTGAATCTTTGACAGAGGATACAATTTACTTTATTCAACTTTTGAAGCTAACTGCATCATTCAGAAACTGAGTTTCAAATTGTTAAAGGACTTGAGAAAAACCTGGATCAGAACTCTAGTTTGTTTTTCATCAGGGATGATAAATACTATGTTTCTGGGCCTTATTGTAAACCAGAAGTTTGATTATGTCAAGTTGATGTACGTCCATGCCCGGGCCCCTATATAAACATTTTATTTAAATCGAAGAATTAAAAGTGACAGTGCCAAGCCCCATAATTTCAAACATGGTTATCCAAATGCAAATATATATATACATATACGTATATTCGCAAGACAGCCTCAGAGTTTAATCACTGTTTATTTTAAGTTGCCAATTTGATATGGTTAGCTAAATTTAAACTAAATGCTGAAAAATTTGAAGCTGGGGGGGGGGGGATACTGTTGAGCTCACTCAAGATGGCACATTGATTTTGTTGCTTCTCCTTACCGTGCCTTTTTTCAGTTTATTTACCTTTCTGACTGGGCTTGCTGGTTTTGTTTTGGCTCCATACGTCTTCTATGATGGCTGTCACTAAAGGAACCAAACCTGAGATGCAATACATGAACTCCTTTTGGCACTAAACATACCAAGATTGATCTTCCTATGCTGGAGAAGGCCAGGCCGACAAAAGAACAAGGAGAGGCACTGGACTCTGTGCTTGCTGTGATATACAGTCTACGAGGACTAATAGAAGCTCATTTCATTATGACCTGGGAGATTAAAAATGATGTCGCAAGACTGGTAGATCGATTAACTTCCTTAAAAACTGAGGTAAGCATTGCAAGGGATAACTTGAGTCTCTGGATGGGATTTTGGAGCAAATGAGTCATGACTGCTCTCCTGAATGCAACAGAAGATCTCTAAAATTGCATACTTGGAATTTTAGAAGGCTCAGAATGTTCTGATATGATTCAGTTTCTGGAATCCATGAGTCTGAAGATTTTGCACATTCATTTCAGTAAGCCCTTTGAAATAGAAAGGCCCACATGGTTCCATCAAGGCTGCTTCTGAACACAAAATATCTGAGACCTATTGTTGACTAAGATCCTATGGTATCCCCAGGCGCTCACTTCCTAATGGCAGCAAAACAAAAGGCCACTGAAACATGATGGCAAGAAGGGTTTTTATGTTCCGGACTTAGACAAATCTACGGCCCAGCAACGCTCTTGATTTGTGGTGCTTTGACCACAGCTGAGGGACCTTTGAGCCAAATATAGGCTACTATACCCGGCTCGAATGTGCAATACACATATTGGGCTTATTCCAATAAAAGCTACTTTTACACCGATCACCTTTGTTTCTTCGCTCATCAGCAATTTGGATTGGCTTCCACTTTGTTTCTTGGGTCCATTACACATAACTGCCTCACCTTCTTTTATGATAATCCTGGAACACTTGAGGCATACATTGCTACTGCGAAAGAGGTCCATACCATGACCTGAGTTGAAGCCTTCAGTCTTGAGGACTCCATCCTACTTTTCAGTTTTCTGTGCCTGATCAGCAAGCAAATTTATTCTCTGCAATGTTTAGTATTGGTTGATACAAACAAGCCTAGTAGCTCTTAATCTTTTTTTTTTTTTGGTCTACTATTTTTTTATATTTTCTGTTCCATGTTTCACTTACACTGCATTGTATGTTGTTCCCAGACTTTTGCATTTGAGTGACCAAAACTCTATATTCAGTTATGTTCTTTACAGATGCTAATGTTGCGGTAATGTGTTTTATGGAAGGTTATTGCTAAGCATTAAGCTTCTAGTGGTGGGAGTGTAGCACTTTCTGTTGCCATTTGTTTACTCACAGAATCCTATTTGTTTCATCGTTTTGCAACACCACAGGTCTTTTGTTATCTTCTATATAGACTTGTTTGTGTGTGTGTGTATGTATGTGTGTGTGTATCCTGTTTCCCTTTCTAGAAGGAAGTTACTTTTTCAATATGCGTTCTCCTCCACTGAATTATCTTTTTCCTTGCCATAGAATTGCCCAACGTACTCGCTCTCTCCAATTGAACTATCTATATACTGATCCTAACTACTCTTCAGGCTAGTACTTCCATTATGGTGGGAAATTCTGTTTCCCTGAAAGTCATCAGCTTTAATGTGAATGGTCTTAACCATCTGATCAAAAGAAAAAAGTACTTGATTATGTTAAAAAAAAAAAAAATCTAAAGCAGATATGCTTCAAGAATAATTTTTAACTGGAAGTGAAATATTACAACTTTTTTTTTCCTTGTTTTGGGTAAATTAAACTTTATGCTTCCAGTCTCTAAAAGCATTTGTTAGACACCTGAGCAGGTTAATGTGGCATATGTAAATACATGCTCACAATTTTGGTTCTTTATTGTTTTTCAGGATCAGTTTGTGATGAAATCCATTACAGTTTATACCTGTACCTGTGTATAATGATAGGGTAACTTGCTAGCGACCACCCCACAGAGAGAGGTGATGTTGGGGGTTGTGGTCCCTTGGAGCAAGTTGGGGGGGATATTTTTTGATAATTCTAATATTTGCTTTTGGTGAGAGTGTGAATGGGTGGTGTGTGTGTGAATGGATGTTTGGTTTGGGAGGTGTATGTCAGTCCATGAGAGAGCTAAGATTAACATGGATTTTTATTTTTCAGACACTAAGGGTTAATATTTATTGCTATAACTATATGTGATGCCATGCTATTACCTGGAGGTTCTGGCTGGGAGATATCCAGGATATACCAAGTTTTCAGAGGCGATTCACCCCGATGGAATATGGCTACAGTATTATGCTAACATCACAGGGAGATAGGGAGGGTTAAGATGAGAACATTGAAAGTTGATGGGCTCCATTCGCCTCTGAAATGCAAAAGGCTGCTGATTATGTTTAAGCAGATAAAATCTCAGATTGTTTTTCTACAGGAAACACACTTGTCAGATGTGGAACACACTAAATTAAAGCGTGACTGGGTCGTACTCTAGCAAAAAAAAAAAAAAAAGAGGTGTAGCCATATTAATTCATAAGCAACTGCCCTTTCAGGTTGATCGCCATCGCCAGGATGATGAGGGCAGGTATGTAATTGTGCTAGGTACATTGTACAGACAAAAATAGCCCTTTGTAATCTCTACGCACTGAATATATATTCCCATGATTTTTGTAGCAATAACAGCCAAGTTAAGTTTCCCAGAGTATACGTTATTAGTTGAGGAGATCTCAATATTGTGATGGATCTGAGTAGAGATTGCAAACTTGCGAAGGAGATCAGGAGGAGAGATGAAGGTCAGAGAGTGAATTTTCTTTGTAAAGAAGCAGGGTTGTTGGATATCTGGAGGATTCTTCACCCTGGATTGTGTGAAGTCTTTCTCAAATCCACATAAAACATACTCAAGACTTGACTATTTTTTAATTTCTGAAAGATTCTTCTCTAGGGTTCAGGAGTCCACGATAGGAACAATCTGCCTCTGATCATGCTCCTGTTTCATTTTGACTAGATCTGGGAAACTCTTATCATACGTCATTTTCTTGAAGAATGGGCCTGGAATTACTTCAAAATGAAGTTTTCCATGAGTATCTTAAAGGTAAATGGTCCAAATATCTAGAAACCAATAACTCCCCTGACATATCTGTATCTCCAGTGTGGGAGGCGGGCAAGAGTAAAATGCGTGGACATATCATAGCATACGTGACTCAGGTAAACAGAATTCTAAATGCAGTTATCTTGAAACTGACTAAGACATTGAAAACAATCAAGCTAAGCACACGGCTGATATGTCAGACCAACATAAAAATGAGGTGGAGCAGGCCCGTTCAGTCCTAAATCACCTGCTATTTCAAAGAGGAGCAAAATCTTGAAGGTTTTACAAAAATCAGCTTTATTGCTTTGGTAACAAGCCAAGCAAGCTAATGTCAAACTTAATCCTTTTCCAGGGACCTCGCTCATACATTACTGGAATCAAAGATAAAGGGGGTGGATACAAACATTCATTAGAAGACATTACAAATAGTTTTTTAGAATACTACCAGGAGCTATACAATCATAAGGATGTAGATGAGGAAGTACAAAAGGTTTCAATGGCCCAGCCTATCCCAAGCACCTGTAGAACAATTAAATCAGCCGGTTAGAGACAGGGAAATATTTCAGGTTATTCAGGACCTTAAGCTTGGGAAGGCAGAAGAAATAGATAGCTTGGGATTGATTTATTTATGTATTTATTTATTTTAAAGGTTTTTCTATACCGAGGTATGGCAAAGTGCCTTCACCCCGGTTTACATGTACAACAACCAAATACATTTGACAGTAGAAATTTAACATTAAAACAGGTTAACATTTAACAGTTTAACATATAACACTATAACATTTAGCAGTAACTGAGTCAGATAAAAGGAAACTTGATGCAGTAAATCGTAGCATTTTGACCAGGGTCAGACATATTGGTCAGTGAGGTAAAAAGGGAAAGTAAAATTGTAAAAAGCAAGAATTATCAAAAAAGTCTTGTTTATAGGGACAGGAGTCTTAGTTTATAGGGATCAAAGTTTTTCAAGATCTTAAAAGTTTCCAGTACTCCCTGCCTTAGTCAATTTTTAAAATGACTTACTTAGATGGGAAGCTATCCCACCAGATGTAAATCAGTCAGTGATTGATGTCTTTTTTTTTTTTTTAATGTTTTTATTTGGTTTTAGCTATTATGTACTCTGTAGTGATAGAAACATGTTTCTGTACAACGGTATAGAAGAATTGTACAAATAAATAAATTATCTAAAAAGGGGAAAGATCCACTCGAGGTTGGGTTGTATCGCCCTATTTCATTTATAAATGTTGATATGAAAATTTTGGCCATGGTTTTAACAAATAGAATTAGTGTGGTCCTGTCTCATTTGATTAAAGATGACCAAACGGGATTTGTTAGGAGGCTCCACGGGATTAGAAATGTGCGACATCTGATTGCAGCCCTACGGCAGCAGCAAAGCAAACAAGCGATGATCCTTAGCCTGGATGCTGGAAAGGCCTTTGATTACTTAACATGGGATTTCATATTTTGGGCCTTGGAGAATTTTTACTTCAGTGGCCATACATTGGCTGACAGTGTTGTACAAAATCCCGAGCGCATTCCCTCATCCCAGTTCCAGATACAATGTGAGGTTAGACATGGCTGCCCTCTCTCTCCTTTTGTATTCATATTGGCAATAGAGCCATTGGCTATAAAATTGAGACAGGAGAAAGATTTTTGGGTTATCTCAGTAGGTGGACACTTGTTAAAAAATAGTCGTGTTTGCCGATGATATTTTACTCTTTGTAGATCGGCCAAAACATAGTCTCCCCCAGGTCGTAAGCCTAGTTGTGCAATTTCAATGGGTTGCTGGGTTAAAAATTAATTTTACAAAATCTGAAGCTTTGATGTTCAATCCAAACATTATGCAATCTTGGGAGGGCCCTTTCCTGTTTGCTTGGGCAACAAATAAAATAAAATAGGGGTTCCTCGGGATCCACGTTATACACTTTGAACATTGAGGATGTCATACTGAAAATAATTGTAACAGTTGCTAATTACCTTGAAGTACAATTGTATTTATTTATTTATTTATTATATACCGACATTCGATCTGAGATATCACATCGGTTTACATTCAGGTACTGTAGGTAGTTCTCTATCCCCAGAGGGCTTACAATCCAAGTTTTGTACCTGAAGTAATGCAAGGTGAAGTTCCAGCAGGATTTGAACCCTGGCTTCTCGAATTCTCTGCCTGCAGTGGTAGTCACTGGGCTGCTACTCCGCTCCATGACAAGCTTCACACAATTAGTCTTAGGTTCTCAACCAGGTCACCTCTACTTCCCCCCTCCCCCATTTTTTCTCTCCCCTTTCTCTGGCCCCTGCCACCCTGTCCTACTTTTCAGAAATCTCAGGGGAGGAAATTTCTTCTCTCTTCTTCCAAATTATCTTCCTGTTCCTCTGACCCCATTCCCACCCAGTTCCTCAGCTCTATTTCCTCTGAAGTAATGCCTTCTGTGACATTTTCATTTTGTCACGTTCCACTGCAGCTGCCACCACCACTGTAAAACCTGCAGTAATGACATCTCAAACAACTCTTACTGAACCCTACTTGCCCTGCTAACTGGCATCCAATCTCTCTTCCGTTTCTCATCCAAACCACGTGAACATTTATTTATTTATTTTAAAACTTTTCTATACCATCGTTTCGTGATATACCATCACAACGGTTTATAAATAGGCACATAAATAAGTTCGAAATGGATTTTACTTTAACCAGAGGGTGCCGTAGTTGTTCAGATACATGATTCGATATTATAAGCTATATGTAAAGTGTATTAAAGTTCTCTTTATGAGCTAACGGTAGATGCGGTATACTGTAAGTCTTAAGTGTGATAAAATAAAAATAAAAACACACATATGTTCTCAGGTGACTTTTGCCTGTGTGTATAAGTCCTTTTCTTGTTTCTTAGTACCACCTATTTCCCATTCTCACTTTGAAAAGTCTTTTTGAAAAGCCATGTTTTTAAGCTTTTTTTGAAAAGTTTTAGATCCCTCTTTAGTCTTATTTCAGGTGGCATTGAGTTCCATAATATAGGGCCGGCTAATGACAGTGCTCTCTCCCTTACTTGTGTCAGTTTAGCTGTCTTTACAGAGGGTATGGTTAGTAAGGCTTTATTTGCTGATCTGAGATTTCTTTGGGGAACATGTAGTCTTAATGCAGTGTTTAACCAGTCAGTATTTTCTTCATTAATTAACTTGTGGATTGTGCAAAGTGTTTTAAATTGTACTCTTTGTTCGATTGGCAGCCAGTGTAATTCGGCAAGAGTTTGAGTGATGTGGTCCCTTCTGCTTTTTCCAGTTAGGATTCTTGCTGCAGAGTTCTCTAATATTTGGAGTGGTCTTAGTGTTGAATGTGGTAATCCAAGGAAGAGTATGTTACAATAGTCTGTGCTAGCGAAAATAAGTGCTTGAAGAACAGTTCGAAAGTGCGCTTGGGTTAGTAGTGGTTTTAGCCTTCTAAGGACCATTAGTTTTGCGTACCCCTCTCTGACTTTCAATGATATGTGTTTGAGGTTGATTTCATTGTCAATTATTACTCCTAGGTTAACATGCTGTTAACCTATGCTGTCTTAACATTTGGTCATCTAAAACCATTTTCAATCCACTCCAGTCAGGTTTTCATCCTCTACAGTCCACAGAAACAGCCCTTGCCAAATTTTCCAATTACCTATTTATGGCTAAAAGCAAAGGGGCAATCTTTAAACTTACACAAGGGCGCAGATTTGTTCGCGCAACCCGGCACGAACAAATCTATGCCCAATTTTATAACATGCGCGCGCTGCCACGTGCATGTTATAAAATCCAGGGTCGGCGCGCACAGGGGGTGCACAGTTGTGCAACCTGCGCGCGCCAAGCCGAGCAGCCTGCCTCCGTTCCTTCCGAGGCCGCTCCGAATTGGAGAGGCCTTGGAGGGAACGCCGACTCCCTGCCCTGGCACAGGCCCCTGTGCCGGAGCACTCGGCCCCGCCCCCGGACCGCCGTCACACCTCTGTCCCTGCCCACGGACAGCCGCTACGCCTGTGCAAGATAGGCTCGGCGCGCGCAGGGGGAGCTTGGGGCAGGTTTTCAGGGGTTATGCGCCTATCCCTTTGAAAATCAGCCCCAAAGGTCTTTACCTGTCTGTTTGACACTGTTGATCACCACCTATTCTTGATACTCTATCCTGTCTTGGATTTCAGGACTCCATCTTTTTTGGTTCTTTTCTTTCGTCTCCCATTGCACTTTTAGTGTGTCCTCTGATGGTTCCTCCTCTACTGCCATCTCACTGTCAGTTGGTGGTCCTCAAGGCTCTGTTCTTGGCTCTCTTCTCTCTCTGTAATAACTTCCATGGTTCTGTGAATTCTTTCCATGGCTTTGAATATCACATTTATACTGATGATTCCTAGATTTACCCCTCTAGACCAGAAATGTAATCAGGAATCCAATCCTAAATCTGTCTGCTTGTCTAACATTGCTGCCTGGATGTCCCACTGCCACCTCAAACTCAGAATGGTCAGGGCAGAACTGTGTATCTTTCCCACCAAACCCACTTCCTCTTTTTCCTTTTTCTGTGGCTAACAGTCATCTTCCCAGTTTCCTCATCCCATAATCTTGGGGTATTCTTTAATTCCTCTTTCTCTTTTTCTATACATATTCAAAAAACTGCTAAAATGTGGTGTTTCTTTCTCTCTAGCATCACTAAAATCAGTCTCTTCCCTTCCGAACACACTACCAGAACCCTTATCCACGCTCTCATCTCCTCCCACTTAGAGTACTGCAACCTGTTCCTCACAGGTCTCCCATTAACTATTTCTCTTCACTATAATCTAACTAAAATTCAGCTGCCTGACTTATCTTTTGCCATAGTTACTGTACCTATGTAACCCTTCTTTTCATGTCACTATATTAGCTCCCTATCTGATTCTACATATGGTTTAAGCTTCTCTTACTCACCTATACAAGCTTTCATTCTGCCGCTCCTCACTACCTCTCCTTTTATCTCTTCCTATACCTCTCTTCATGAACTCTCTTCATCAGGTAATTCACCCTTATCTGTGCCCTCAAATGTTAATTCCGACTCTGTGCTTTCCATCTTGTTGCACTGCTCTTTCTCTTGCTTTATTCACATCCAGTCTATAAAGATTCACCTTTTTGAGGCTGCTTTTGAATCTTAACCCCTGATTATCCTGCTTGACAGCCTTACTGGATTTAAGTATTAATAAATGAAATTCTCAATTTTGCCCTATATGTTTATTTTAATAAGATTGCAAGCTCTACTGAGGAAGGGTGGTCTCTTATGTGGCTTGTACACCACTGCATACATCAAGTAGCACTATAGAAGTGATTATTATTAGTAGTAGTAGTAGTAGTTTAAGTAGATATCTAGTTCTACTACAGGGTAAAGATTCAAATATGTCAATAATTTACTTGAAAACAGTAAATTATTGCTGGATAGAGGGCTGATGCTTACAAGTCATAAAATGGAGTATCATGGAGTGAGTCCTTGGGCTGTAGTGTAGTTGGTGCTACGCAGCACGTGGACACAGCTGGGACTCATGCTGACAGCAGGCGGGCATGCTACTGGCTGGGACTGAGGAGAGGGCCTCCCTACTAAGCAAGAATCCCAGATCCAGTCGCTAACTACACATTCCCATCTTTCCCCCAAAAAATTCATTTTCATTGCCCTTGCACATCTGTAGTAGTGAGATGTGCCTTATGCACAGGGACGCACTGTCCAGCACATGTTCATCAGTCTTGCTCAGACACCACATAAGTTAGGCAAGATTACAATGTATTGTGAAAATGGAAATAAAGGGGTAGATTTTTAAAAAAAGCGTGATCGCGTACTTTTGTTTGCGCAGCAGGCGCAAACAAAAGTACGCTGGATTTTATAAGATACGCGCATAGCCGCGCGTATCCTCTAAAATCCTGGATCGGCGCGTGCAAGGCTGCCGATTTTGGGCAGCCTGCGTGCGCCGAGCTGAGCAGCCTGCCTCCATTCCCTCCGAGGCCGCTCCGAAATCGGAGCGGCCTCGGAGGGAACTTTCTTTCGCCCTCCCCTCACCTTCCCCTCCCTTCCCCTACCTAACCCACCCCCCCGGCCCTATCTAAACCCACCCCTTACCTTTGTCCCTAGATTTACGCCTGCGAGAAGCAGACGTAAATCTACACGCGCCAGCAGACTGCTGGCGCGTTGTCTTCCAACCCGGGGGCTGGTCCAGAGGCCTGGACCACGCCCCCGGGCCGGCGCCACGCCCCGGTCCCGCCCCCGAAATGCCACATCCCGCCCCCGAAACGCCGCGTCATCCGGTCCCGCCCCGACACGCCCCCTTCAAAAAACCCCGGGACCTACGCGTGTCCCGGGGCTCTGTGCGCGCTGGCGGCCTATGCAAAATAGGCGCGCCAGCGCGCAAGGCCCTGCTCACATAAATCCGGGCGGATTTACGCGAGCAGGGCTTTTAAAATCCGCCCGAAAAGGTGTTTTGTTTTGTGTTTGTTTTTAAGGGATGGGGGAGAGAAAAAGTGCCCCTTCCAAAATGGATTCCTGACAGCATTTTATGGTGATTTGGTGCTCCGTCCTCATTGTTTTCTATGGCTTCTCCAACAGGATAACCAGTAAGGTGTATGGAGGCAGAAAGAGAGAAAAAAAAACCCAACAAATTAACCCGTGTTCCATATTGTTTCATCATAAAGCTGTGCAGAACCCCCGAAAAACCATATTAGATAGTCCATAGCATATATAGCTCTATATCTAAAAAAAAAAGCGCTCGGTATCCATTAGATACTCAGTGCATTTATTTAAGCATCCACTGGAGCCAAACAGAAGGAAAAGGTAGGGGAAAGAAGGAGTAGCAGTGTTAGATAAGAAGAAAGGGTTAAACAGTAAAGGTAGAATACATAGACTTATTTAACAGGGGAGTGGCGAGTGCCTTAGTTTTTGGGTACTTGCCAGGTTCTTATGGCCTGGATTGGCCACTGTTGGAGACAGGATGCTGGGCTTGATGGACCCTTGGTCTGACCCAGTATGGCATGTTCTTATGTCCCGTTTTATGCAGGAGCCGACCATGCCCAAAATAAACACTGTAACACAGCACACACAGAGTAGCACAAAGGACAGAAACACAAGCAAGCAGCATACAGTGCTGAACAGCTAAAGTTGAGGCACACACAAGTACATAAAAAACAAAATAGCATCTGCTGCATCAGCATGCCTGGCAAAGATCATATCAAAAGCACATCTTCTGTCCTATGCTCCAAAATAATTAAACAAGCTCTATGTGCTCCCCGGGTCCTTTGGCAACCATTGAGGAAGTAGCAAAGGGATAATGTGTCTTGGCTAATACCCTGGAGGGAGGGTTTCCTGTTGGTTGTCTTGGGTTAACCACATTTTACAAAATTTTCCTAATTCACCCTGGAAAATATACAAAGGAAAACAATATTTAATACGTGCTGTGCTAAACATTTTAAATTGCTCTAAATCCAACATTCCTGTTTACTCTCACTGTCCTATCAGTGGGCTCCTAAACAATGTTTGTTAAGCCCAACAATCAAGAGTTTTGAGCGTTGATGATCCTCCAGCACATGTACCTCCAGCATGTGCTGGAGGTACATGTGCTGGAGGATCTGGTACATGTCCTCCAGCACATGTACCAGTTTCCCAGTAGATGGCTAGGAAGGGGAGTCTGATGTTTGGCTTGGTTGATCTACAGCTTGCTGATGTCAGCATTCTTCTGGTCAGTCAGGCAATGACCATCAGTAAATGACATCAACATAATTTATATTATGTATTGTGTCCATAAAGGTGGCACAGCTAAATAATTTCAAAGGTTCCCATCAAGTATAGCAAAGATCACAGTGTCGATACACATCATGCTATATTTGTCTTCAGTATACAGCTGTTTTATAGTGGGGTAGTGTAAAAGTTAATGGTATCCTTCCGCTGACATCTCCAGATGCGTGCATGCCGTGTTTGGCAATATGTTTTAATGCCTGCAATATCTCTGTACAGAGCTGTAAAAAGGAAGATAAGAAGGGCTTCCTCTCATCTATGGCACTTTCTCAATGTGCATGATGGATATTTTGTGTTGCAAAAGATGCAAGGTACTTGCAAATGTGAGTGTAGGGTCTATTTTACATTATCATTAAGCCCTGCGTAATTCCTGGTTCAGAAAATCCATATAGATTAGTGAGTGAGGGGGGAGGTATCATTCTGGACAGCCCTTCCCTTTGAGGGTGCTGGAATGGCCATCTCCTTTGAGAGGTTCTTTAAAGCATCTTTCTCCTGAGAACTCTGGGGGCAGTGTAGCTTGTTTTTTTTGACGTCATAGGAGGCATGTGGAGTTCTTCTAAGTTGGATTTTGGGCCTGCTCAAAGGACTCCAGCAAACCCTGCAGGAATTCTAAAGCTGACTTTGTAAACCATTGTGATCTCCTTTTGGAATGACGTTATATAAAACACTGAAATAAATAAGCTGGGTCATGGATCTGGTGGGTAAGGGTTTGTATCCCTGGTTGATTTTTGGACTTAAGAGACTTTATAATTTAGGAAGCCTGGTGAAACCCCCTATGTATCTCCTGGACACAGGACGTGAAGAGCCCTGTGTCTGGAGCTGCCCATTTTAGGGAAGTCCTACACCTCTACACCCTCGGTGAGGATGGAGGAAGGTGGTGCCCCTGAGGCCAGGACCTTTTGTTGTTTATCTCATTTTGGGGAAGATTTTTTGTAAAAATAAAAAAAAACTGCAAAGAAGTTTGGCTGCCTTCTTCCTGCTCATCCGAAGAACATCGGGAACTGCTTGTTTCCAACTAGAATCTCCTCTCTTCAGGGATCCCAAGATAAAGAAAACTAGAACATAAGAACATAAGAACATAAGAAAATGCCATACTGGGTCAGACCAAAGGTCCATCAAGCCCAGCATCCTGTTTCCAACAGTGGCCAATCCAGGCCATAAGAACCTGGCAAGTACCCAAAAACTAAGTCTATTCCATGTAACCGTTGCTAACGGCAGTGGCTATTCTCTAAGTGAACCTAATAGCAGGTAATGGACTTCTCCTCCAAGAACTTATCCAATCCTTTTTTAAACACAGCTATACTACCTGCACGAACCACATTCTCTGGCAACAAATTCCAGAGTTTAATTGTGCGTTGAGTAAAAAAGAACTTTCTCCGATTAGTTTTAAATGTGCCCCATGCTAACTTCATGGAGTGTCCCCTAGTCCTTCTACTATCCGAAAGAGTAAATAACCGATTCACATCTACCCGTTCTAGACCTCTCATGATTTTAAACACCTCTATCATATCCCCCCTCAGTCGTCTCTTCTCCAAGCTGAAAAGTCCTAATCTCTTTAGTCTTTCCTCATAGGGGAGTTGTTCCATTCCCCTTATCATTTTGGTAGCCCTTCTCTGTACCTTCTCCATCGCAATTATATCTTTTTTGAGATGCGGCGACCAGAATTGTACACAGTATTCAAGGTGCGGTCTCACCATGGAGCGATACAGAGGCATTATGACATTTTCCGTTTTATTCATCATTCCTTTTCTAATAATTCCCAACATTCTGTTTGCTTTTTGACTGCCGCAGCACACTGAACCGACGATTTCAATGTGTTATCCACTATGACACCTAGATCTCTTTCTTGGGTTTGTAGCACCTAATATGGAACCCAACATCGTGTAATTATAGCATGGGTTATTTTTCCCTATATGCATCACCTTGCACTTATCCACATTAAATTTCATCTGCCATTTGGATGCCCAATTTTCCAGTCTCACAAGGTCTTCCTGCAATTTATCACAATCTGCTTGTGATTTAACTACTCTGCACAATTTTGTGTCATCTGCAAATTTGATTATCTCACTCGTCGTATTTCTTTCCAGATCATTTATAAATATATTGAACAGTAAGGGTCCCAATACAGATCCCTGAGGCACTCCACTGTCCACTCCCTTCCACTGAGAAAATTGCCCATTTAATCCTACTCTCTGTTTCCTGTCTTTTAGCCAGTTTGCAATCCACGAAAGGACATCGCCACCTATCCCATGACTTTTTACTTTTCCTAGAAGCCTCTCATGAGGAACTTTGTCAAACGCCTTCTGAAAATCCAAGTATACTATATCTACCGGTTCACCTTTATCCACATGTTTATTAACTCCTTCAAAAAAGTGAAGCAGATTTGTGAGGCAAGACTTGCCCTGGGTAAAGCCATGCTGACTTTGTTCCATTAAACCATGTCTTTCTATATGTTCTGTGATTTTGATGTTTAGAACACTTTCCACTATTTTTCCTGGCACTGAAGTCAGGCTAACCGGTCTGTAGTTTCCCGGATCGCCCCTGGAGCCCTTTTTAAATATTGGGGTTACATTTGCTATCCTCCAGTCTTCAGGTACAATGGATGATTTTAATGATAAGTTACAAATTTTTACTAATAGGTCTGAAATTTCATTTTTAGTTCCTTCAGAACTCTGGGGTGTATACCATCCGGTCCAGGTGATTTACTACTCTTCAGTTTGTCAATCAGGCCTACCACATCTTCTAAGTTCACCGTGATTTGATTCAGTCCATCTGAATCATTACCCATGAAAACCTTCTCCATTACGGGTACCTCCCCAACATCCTCTTCAGTAAACACCGAAGCAAAGAAATCATTTAATCTTTCCGCGATGGCCTTATCTTCTCTAAGTGCCCCTTTAACCCCTCGATCATCTAACGGTCCAACTGACTCCCTCACAGGCTTTCTGCTTCGGATATATTTAAAAAAGTTTTTACTGTGAGTTTTTGCCTCTACAGCCAACTTCTTTTCAAATTCTCTCTTAGCCTGTCTTATCAATGTCTTACATTTAACTTGCCAATGTTTATGCTCGACTAATTGTGAGTAAAGAGGCAATTAAGAGCATTGAGGACCCCCCATCTGGAGACTTCACCCCCTGGGGAGAGAGGTTTGGATTCCCTGGGCGGAGACTGTCATTTTTTCATTTTTACCGGTTTTGGAAGGGTGTGTTCTGTTCAGCTAAAAGATACCCTGCCCACCTGGGAACTCCACTCATCCAAACTCTGGAAGGTGGATGTCTCCCTTGCCCTGCTTTTAGAGAGTCCTGCATAGATTGAGGAAAGAGACTGTTACCGGCAAAGAAATCTTTGGTGGTGTGGATTGAGTTGAATTGCGTCATATTTCATTTGCCTTTTCTATCAGTAAAAAACAAAAACTGCTGTTGGACACTGGTTCCAGAGTGTTTCATTGACAAATCCAGCACACACAGTGAAGACCTGTATCTCTCTCCCAGGGAAAACACAGCAAATGCAAAAATGTGAGGAGACGGTCACCCTTGTCACACTGGGCCCTGAATGTAAATCTTTCCCCTCACCAACAAAGAATCCCAACCCTGGGGGAAAGAGTGAGTGTGTAAAAAGTAACCTGAGTAATCCAGTCCCTAAGAGGCTATCGACGTCTTTTGTGGCCCCACCAGAGTGCAGTAAGCTGCCTGGGGTGGGGTCAGTACAAGAATGGAATCGATGAAGTACGTGTCCCCATCTCTATTCCAGTGTGAGTGCTGGGGATGCAGGTCAAGTGATGCAGTGATGGTGCCTTTGTGTGTGGGACATGAGACTCCAGTGGCTAGAGCTCCTAGCCTTCTTGATCTATATGGAAGGGGGCTGTGGGTTGTAAAAGCCACAGCAGCAATACAGAAGATAAGGATTGCTTGGTGTATGTATTTAAGAGAAAGATCTGAAAATAGTATTCAGTAAGTGCTGTTCCTTTGTGGAGAGGACAGCTGTGAAGGAAGAAGGCATAATAATTGTGTAGGTGGAGAAAAATGTTTGGTTGGTTTGTGGAGAGAAGGCCAAATGCCTGCCGGCTTGGTTAAAAGGTGAAGGATATTAGACTTGATGGACCCATGTTCTGACCCAATATGGCATATCTTATGTTCTTATGAAGTGAAAGAGGCTATTTTGCGCCCCCCCCCCAAAAAAAAAAAGTCCTTCAATAATTGGAAAAATAATCCATCTAATGAAAATAGGAAAAAACAGAAGCATTGGCAAATTAAATGTAAAACACTGATAAGATAGGGTAAAAATGAATTTGACAAAAAGTTAGCTGTAGAGGCAAAAACTCATTATAAAAGCTTTTTAAAATATATCTGAAGTAGGACTGTTAGGTGATCGAGGGGCTAAAGGGACAATTAGGGAAGATAAGGCCATCACAGAAAGACTAAAGGAATTCTTTGTTTCGGTGTTTATTAATGAGGATGTTGGGGAGACACCCATTCCAGAAAAGGTTTTCAAAGGGGATGATTCAGATGAATTGAAGATGTAGTAGGCCAAATTCACAAACTGAAGAGTAGCAAACCACACAGACCAGATTGTATATACTCCAGGGTTCTGAAAGAGCTCAAAAATGAAATTTCAGATCTATTACTAGTAATTTGTAACCTATCATTAAAATCATCCAGTGTACCTGAAGATTGGAAGATGTCCAGTGTAACCCAAATATACAAAAAAGGCTCCAGGGGTGATCTAGGAATCTGTAGACTGGTGAGCCTGACTTCAGTGCTGGAAAAAAGATCATGAAAACTATTCTAAAGAAAAAACACAGAGCCACATGGATAGGACAGGATTTAATGGGACTCAGCCAGCACGGATTTATCCAAGAGAAGTCTTGTCTCACAAATCTGCTAAATATTTTTTAAAAGGTTAATAAACGTGGATAAAAGTGAACTGGTAGATGTAGTTTATTTGGATTTTCAGAAGGCGTTTGACAATGTTCTCCATGAGAGGCTTCTAAGAAAATTAAAAAGTCATAGGAGCAAAGTACTTTTGTGGATTGCAAACTGGTTAAAAGATGGGAAATGGAAAGTAGGATTAATTGGTCAACTTTCTCAGTGGAGAGATGTAAACAGTGGAGTGCCTCAGGGATCTATACTTGGACCGATGCTTTTTAATCTATTTATAAATGATTTGGAAAGGAGAACGACCTTGAAAGATTGGACATCCATATGGCAGATGAATTTTAATGTGGACAAGTGCAAGATGATGCATATAGGGAAAAATAATCCATGCCGTAGTTACACGATGTTAAGTTTCATGTTAGGAGTTACCACCCAGGAATAAAATGTTTTCATCATTTTGGCCAATATATTGAAATTGTTGGCTTAGTGTGTGCAGCGGTTAAAAAAGCAAACCAGAATGTTAGGAATTATTAGGAAGAGAATGGTAAATAAACCAGAGAATGTCATAATGCCTCTGTATTGCTCCATGGTGAGGCTACACCATGGAGCGATACAGAGGCATGCTGTGTTCTGGTCGCCGCATCGCTAAAAAGATACTGATGTACTGGAGAAGGTACAGAGAAGGGCGACCAAAATGATAAAGGGGAAGGAAAAGTTAAAGAGGTTATGGCTGTTCAGCTTGTAGAAGAGATGGCTGTGGGAGGATATGTTGGAGGTTTATAAAATGTGAGAGGACTAGAACGGGTTAATGTAAATCGGTTGTTTATGCTTTCAGATAATACAAGGACTATGGGGTAGACTATAAAGTTAGCAAGTAGCACATTTAAAACAAATCAGAGAAATTGTTTGTTACTCCGTGCAAAATTAATCTCTGGAATTCATTGCCAGAGGATTTGGTTAAGGAAGTTAGCTTATCTGGGTTTAAAAAAGGTTTGGATAAGTTCCTGAAGAAGAAGCCAATAAACCATTAGTCAAGTTGACCTAGGAAATAGTCACTGGTTATTTCTGGTATTAGTAGCATGGGATCTATTTAATATTTGGGTACTTGCCAGGTACTTGTATCCTGGATTGGCCACTGTTGGAAACAGTGTTCTTATGTTTTAAACTTTCAGACACATGCTAGCCTTGCATGTCAGAAATTCTGCAGGCCATGAAGTTTGCTAAAGCAGTGATGGTTGGTTTTGTGAATGAAGTATGTATTTTTTTTTTTTTCATGCTTGCGTGTGTGAATAATTCTTGTGGAACAGAGATGAGTGTTTCAGAAAATATGCACATCATAAGGCAGTATGACGATTATGGGAAGGTACTTTTTGGCTCCTTGGCTTTCGGTCATGCTGACATGCTCAGTTGGTGTTTCTGCTTTTTTTTCTATAGGAAACAGATATATGAGCACCTTTGCATGTCCAAGACTCATGAATATGTATGACCGGCTATGCCTGTGACTATACTATTGCTCTATTGTTTTTTACCATATTAGGGGGTGGGCAATTTCTGGGTATCCTCCTTTGCACTTATTCCCACCTCTTTATGGGAAGGCTTAAGGGGACTATAACATTTCCCCCAGCATGTGATTTGGGTCTTTGGCATCCCCCAGGTGGACTGACCAGGAGGAGGGAGGGTTTCTTTGCTTGGTAATAGAGGAGAAGATTTGGAGTTTTGAGGATTTGTGCTATTTTGAGACTTCAAAATCAAGTTTACTTAGGGAATAGCCACTGCTATTAATTGCATCAGTAGCATGGGATCTTCTTAGTGTTTGGATAATTACCAGATTCTTGTGGCCTGGTTTGGCCTCTGTTGGAAACAGGATGCTGGGCTTGATGGACCCTTGGTCTGACCCAGCATGGCAATTTCTTATGTTCTTTTGCAACCAGTTCCTACAGAAGGGATTCTCCCCGAAAATCTGGATGGACAGATGTCTGTTTTCTTGCCTCTGTTGTAGGAGTAAATCAAGAGGTGAAGAGATCAAAGGATTTGTGCATTCCAGAAGGAGTGACTAGAGTCATTTTGATTTTGAGAGACTAGTTTTTAATGCTGGAGTTGTAACAGGAAAGAGAGAAGATTAACTGATATGGGTGATTGTGCAAGGGAGCAAAGAGCTACAAGGAGGAGAGGCACGGATACAGAGACAATGTTTTTTTTGACACTTATTTTCATAAGAGGTTGCCATACTGACTCAGACCAAGGGTCTATCAAGCCCAGCATCCTGTTTCCAATGGTGGCCAATCCAGGATACAAGTACCTTGCACCAAAAACTAAGTATATCCCACATAATGATGCTAGTAATAGCAGTGACTGTTTTCTAAGTCAGCTTGATTAATAGCAGGTAATGGCCTTCTCTTCCAAGAACTTAATCAAACCTTTTTTAAACCCAGTTACACTAACTGTACTAACCACATCCTCTGGCAGTGAATTTCAGAGCTTAATTGTGCATTGAGTGGAAAATAATTTTCTCAGATTTTTTTTTTTAAATATGCTACTTGCTGACTTCATGAAGTGCCCCTCTAGTCCTTGTATTATCTGAAATAATAAATAATCAGTTCACATTAACCCATTCTAGTCCTCTCGTAATTTTATAGACCTCTATCATTTCCCCCTCAACCATCTTTTCTCCAAGCCGAACAGTCCTAACCTCTTTAGCCTTTCCTCATAGGGGAGCCATTACATCCCCTTTATCACTTTGGTCGCCATTCTCTGAACCTTTTCTAGTTCTTTTTTGAGCTGCGGCTATCAGAACTTCACACAGTACTCAAGGTGCGGGCTCACAGTGGAGTGATACAGAGGTATTGTGACATACACCATTCCTTTCCTAATAATTCCTAACATTCTATTTGCCTTTTTGACCGCTGCAGCACACTGAGACCATGACTTCAATTAATTTCCACTCTAATACCCAGATCTTATTCCTGGGTGGTAACACCTAATGTGGAACCTAATATCCTGTAACTACAACTTAGGTTTCTTTTCCTGATGTGCATCACTTTGCACTTGTCCACAGTATATTTCATCTATCATTTAGATGCCCAGTTTTCCAGTTTCACAAGATCCTCATGTAATTTATCACAATCCACTTGCAATTTAAGGACTGTAAATAATTTTGTGTCATGTGCAAATTTGATGACCTTCCTCGTTGTTCCCCTTTCTAGATCAATTATAAATATATTAAAAAGCACCAGTTCAAGTACAGATGCCTGAGGCACTCCACTGTTTACCTTTCTCCACTGAGAAAACTAATCATTTAATCCTTTTCTCTGTATACTATCTTTTAGCCAGTTTGCAATCCACAAAAGGTTATTCTTTTATCCTATGATTTTTTTAAAAGTTTTTTAGGAATCTCTCATGGGGAACTTTGTCAAACACTTTCCAAAAATCAAAATACACTAAATCTACTGGCTCATCTTTATCCACATGTGTATTAACCCCTTCAAAGAAATGTAGCAGATTTGAGGCAAGACTTTCCTTGGTTAAATCCATACTGGCTGTGTTCCATTAAACCATATCTGTCTGTCTGTTCTATGATTTTGTTCTTTAGAATAGTTTCCATGATTTTTCCTGGAACTGAAGTCAGGCTCACTGTTCTATAGTTTTCCGGATCAGCCCTAGATCCCTTTTTAAATATCGGGTTATATTGACCACCTTATAGTCTTCAGGTACACCAGATGATTTTAATGATAGGTTACAAATTACTACTAATAGATCTGAAATTTCATTTTTTAATTCTTTCAGAACCCTGGTCCGGGTGATTAGCTAATCTTCAGTTTGTCAGTTTGACCTACTATATCTTCCAGGTTCACCATGATTTGGTTCAGTTCATCTGAATCATCATCCTTGAAAACCGTTTCTGGAAAGGGTATCTCCTCAGCATCCTCCTTAATAAACACCAAAACAAAGAATTTGTTTAGTCTTTCCGCGATGACCTTATCTGCCCTAAGTGCTCCTTTAAACCCTTTATCATCTAATGGTCCAACTAATTCCCTTACAGGCTTTCTACTTCAAATATGTTTAAACAAGATTTTATTATGAGTTTATGCCTCTATGGCCAGCTTCTTTTCAAATTCTTTTACCCTGTCTTATCAGTGTTTTACATTTAACTTGCCAGTACTTATGCTTTTTCCTATTTTCTTCAGATGCTTCCTTCTTCCAATTTTTGAAGAAACTTCTTTTGGCTAAAATAGCCTTTTTCATCTTTCCTTTTAACCATGTCGGCAGTTGTTTGGCCTTGTTCCACTTTACCATTTTAAACAATGTCCACACCTGTTGTATACTCTTAACCTTTGTAGCTGCATCTTTCAGATTTTTTTCTATGTTCTAACTTTTTAAATCTCTCATTTGAAAGTTCAGTGCTACAGCTGTAGATTACTTATTGTCTCCCTTCCAGTCATTAAGTAAAATTTGATCATGTTATGATCACTATTGCCAGTTGGCCTCACCACTGTTACCTCACTCCAAATCTTGTGTTCTACTAAGAATTAGATCTAAAATGGCTCTCTCTCTCATCTGTTCCTGAACAAATTGCTCCATGAAGTAGTCATTTATTCCATCCAGGAATTTTACCTATCTAGCATGTACTGATGATACATTTAACCAGTCAACATTGGGGTAATTGAAATCTCCAAGTATTACTATTCTGCCAAATTTGTTAGCTTCCCTAATTTCTTTTATTTCATCATCTACCTGATCATTTTGGCTAGGTGGATGGTACTATATCCCTATCACTATACTTTTCTCTAACACACATGGGATTTCTACACATAAAGATTCTACTGTGCATTTAGTTTCCTACAAGATGTTTATTCTGTTGGACTCTGTGCCATCCCGAACATAAGTGCTATATCCAGGGGCAGCTAAATGCAATGTGCTGCCTGAGGTGGAGACCACATGCTGCCCCCCCCCAAATTTAAATAAAATAGCCTCCCCAAGACCCACAAAAACCCCTGGTGGTCCAGCGGAGGGCCCGGAAGTGATCTGCTCCCTGGCCGTTGGTTGCCACTAACCAAAATGGCACTGGTGGCCTTTAGACCCTACCATGTGAGAGGGGCTACCACTGCTAGAACCACCCCTGGCCATCCCCCACCCAGTTGATCCATCTTATCACTGTGATATAATTTGTACCCTAGTATACCACGTCCCATTTGTTATCCTCATTCCACCAGGACTCTGATATGACAACCTACCTCTTCATTTACTGCTATACACTCTCCTATCGTACTTCTTAGACTTCTGGCATTGGCATGCAAACATTTCAAAGTATATTATTTGTTTTTGTTAACAACCTACTTATCATTTCACAGGGATAACTTGAAATCTTTTAACTCAGGAAGTTCTTTACTTGCAGATGCATGGATTACTTTTGCTTTTATTAGAACTTCTCGGTTGGGGTGCCCTTACTCTCCTGTTTCATTAATATCTTTCGAAGATAACTCCCTCCAACCATGCTCTGCTGAGTGACTGTTGGCTTTCCCCCTTGTTCTAGTTTAAAAGCTGCTGGATCTCTTTTTTTAAAGTTAGTGCCAAAAACTTGGTTTCACCCTGGTTAAGGTGGAGCCTATTCTTTTGGAAAAAGACTCCTCCATCCCTAAAAGGTTGCCCAGTCCCTTACAAAACTGAATCCCTCTTCCCTGTACCATTGTCTCATCCATGCATTGAGACCCCACAGACCTGTGCATAGAACAGGGACCATTTCAGAGAATGCTACCCTGGAGGTTCTGGATTTCAGCTTTCTACCTAAGAGCCTAAATTTGACTTCCAGAACCTCCCTCCCACACTATCCTATGTTGTTGGTGCCCACATGTCCCACAACAGCCGCCTCCCCCCCAGCACTATCTAAAATCCTATTTAGATGATGTGATATTTGCCACTTTTGCACCAAGCAGGCAAGTTACCAGGCGATCCTCATGTCTACCAACCACCCAGGTATCTACATTCTTAATAATCTAATAATCAACTGCTGGCCTAACCCTTCCCTTCTGGGCAGTAGCCCTGGGAGAATTGACTCGGTGCGAGAGGATAATGAATCACCTGAAGAGCAGGCCCTTGCTTCCGCCTTCCTCCTCCAAGATAGCACCAGGGCTGCCAGCCTGGAGTTGGGACTTGGCTGTTATGTCCCTAAAGGAATCCTCTTTATACCTCTCTTTCTGCTTCAGCTTCTCCAGGTCTGCCACTGGAGCTTCCAGAGATTGGACTTCTCCTCTGAGAGTTAGGAGCTCTTTGCACTGGGTGCACACATACAACTTCTCGTACAGTTTGCGAAGTGTACTCCAGATCACTGGGAACATGTACTTTAGGGAGATGCATCTCAAATTTTTGAGTCGGGCTTATCTGGCTCCACAACGGGCTTACAAAGCGGGAATCGTCAACACTGCCCAATGTATGCACTGCCGGGGGGAGCTGGGGACCTTGGCTCACGTCTTTTGGGGGTGTCCCACGATCGTGAACTATTGGAAAAAAATTGCTATGTACTTAGGGGTGCTAGTGGGCATTCAGTTACCATTGTCCCCATATCTTTGGTTATTACATTGTATTACTAGATTCTTGGTGGCGGCCCCTGGCTCACGGATGTTGCTCCAGAAGGCGGGTCTGGTGGGGAAGAAAGTCATCCTATTACACTGGTGCACTCCGGAACCACCTTCATTCTGGGCGTGGAGGATTCATTTCCATAAACTGATGCAGATGGAGGCGTTGCATGCTCGGACTTCCCCCAACAGACGGAAGACTTTCCTGCTAACATGGGAGACTTATCTACAAGCTCTGCCCCATCGTGCTCGTAGCCTGGCTCTTAATGATGGACTGGGACCTTGAGCCATGTCTGGACAGTCCTTGTTTTGGACCCAGGTCTATGGGGGGGGGGGAAGGGGAAGGGGTAGAGGGGATTGGGAAAGGACTTTGCTGGGGAAATGTTGGGTTTAGTTTGAAAAGAGTGTTTAGTTGTTTCCTGGAACTTTACTGTGAATTTATAGTGTCCCTCTTTATGGTTTGTTCTGTTCTTTAACGTATACACTTGTATGGTGTGCAAATCACTCAATAAAATATATTGAACATAAAAAAAAAAACCAACTAAATAAAAAATCATACATGTGACACTGTGCAAAAGACTGGAAGGCACCCATCTCTCTGCTGGACTGCTGCTTTCATCTTTAATATTGTTGAATTTTTAGTTAAATTTAGGTTGCTAAGGGAATAGGGACGAGTAAATCAGTGTCCTTTAAATTAATATGGTATACTTGCTGTTAATCTGGTAGTGACTTGTAAGGGCTGAAGCAATGCTGTATTTTAGATAAAGCCCTGGTTGATTTTAAATGTGATACCCTTTGATTTTAAATCAAAGAATGATCTAAGGAGGATGGGAGTTGAGATGGGGAGGGATGGAAAGATAGACATTAGAATTACCTACCTTCTTCTAGCTTTTTATTTCAGACATACACACTAAAGAATATACCGCACTCTTTCACCTCTCCCCCAAACTTTTTAGGTCCTATAATTTCCTAAAGCAATACTCACCAATCCTCTTCAACCAGCAGCAAACTTTTCTCTCTTCAATACTCCCACAGGATTCTTCTTGTTATTTTTGATATTTACCATTTTTGCTTAGAATTCAAACTACAAACTGAAGTTAAATTTTGTTTTGAACACCAAGTGGACTCAAAGACTCATTTATTTCTTGGACTTAGGATTTTTAAGAGGGAGAGAGAATGTTGCGGTGTGTTGTTGCTTTTTATTATCCTGTGTCCTTTGTCCCCGTCCAGCATCCCGCTTGCCACCAATTCAGAAGATGCAGTGAGATCAGAAGGACTGGTAGTGACCACAGAGCATGTCTACGGCAAGGGCCAAGGAAGTCCAGCTTCCCCCTATTGGATGAACCCTGGCAATATAGCCCTCCGAGTACAACCAACGGGGGGTTCTGCTTTATATTTATTTTTATTTTATTTATTTATTTAAAATCTTTTCTATACCGTCGTTAAGCGGGTGCCATCACAACGGTTCACAATAGGGCACAAAAACTATGTTGTATAAAGTGTCTGGAACTCTAACTCTTAAACAGGTGCCATTAAAATACTGTAACACTGATGCACTTAATGCATTGTGTGGCTCAGAGAGGGATGGATACAAAATGCTTCATTTATACCTTCATTAGCCAATTTTGACATTGTTCAGCTTCCCACGCAGCCCCTACTCAGTCTCTGAGCAGCAAATGTTTAATCCATTAGCAGGCTTGAATAACTAGTACCCTTTAGCAGCTAAATGGGTAAATCAGCCCCCATATATATGTAAAACTTCTGATTTCCTACTGTAGTTAAGGGCAATTATGCAGCAATTCTAGTGATATACTTCCATAAATCTGCATTTACATTAACATTACTTAATATTCACATTTTTATTGTAAATTAGTCCGTTAAATATTTCAATTTCAAAGCTTTTGAGATCACACGGATCCCTTTTTAGACTCCAGTATTTTCCAGGACCAATATGGGAGGTAGAACTGCAGTACTGATTATATCGAGGAATTAAAAATAGAGGACAAAGAGCAGAATGTTGCATTCGAGGATATATAATATTGAGAGAACCATACATGATAAAGGGCCGAGCTCCATATGACCAGAAAGAAGATTGGGATCTCGGGGTGCCCATATCCAGTGACCTCAATGAGGCCAAACAGCGTGACATGGTGGTAGGGAGAACCAGTAAGATGCTGGGATACAAGGGGAGAGAGAGAACCAGCAGAAGATGGCAGTACACCTTTTTTTGAGGTAACTCCCCTGTTCTAGCATTGAGCCTAGTTTCAGAGTCCGTATCCTCAGAAACACAAATGAGAGGCATTCTGCAGGCGTGCTGCCAAAATGGTGCATGGGGCTCATCAATAAGTCCTGTGAGCTGAAAGATAAAGACCTGCATTTGTTTAGTGTAGAGGATAAGGGAATATGATAATAGACATTCACGACAAGTAGGCCAAGGGTATAACTAATGCATAAGAGGCAGGCAGTTTTCACTGGAGATAATGGTTGCCCAAGAGATGCCCTCTCTGCATTGATTCAGGCAGGAATACAGGTGCATATAAATGGCAGGCTTCAGATTTGAAGCATAAAAATATTTTTCATATTGAGAGATGTTCTCCAGTTTTTATGCAGAGTTTACTCGCCAGTAGAAGGGAAGTCATGATATGGGATGAGGGGGTGGGGGAGGGGGAGTCATACTCCAAGGTTTGGAGACCAGTTTTTCACCATTCTTCAGGACAGGCATCGGAGGGATTAATAGACATAAGAAGAAACTATATGCAGTGCAATTATTTCACTACTGAACTTTGAATATGCTGGTAAAGTAAATAAAGTTCCACAAACAAACAAAAAAGTTGATACCTTTTTATTGGATTAACTTAATACATTTCAAGGGTAATTTTCAAAGGTATATCCACTGCTTTGCCTGTTACAAAATTGCCTGCCCAATATGCAGCTAAACTTACACACATAGAGCCTATATGAGCACAAGTTCACCAGCAGTGATCAGAGACCTTTCTGGGAGTAGGGTTTAGGAGGAGTTTGCATGCTTTTGCATTTTCAAAAGTATGTGCCTACAATTTCCCCAGAAAGATCTGTGCACAAATGAGCAGGTGTAATTGTGTGCGCACAGATTTGATCATGGGTTTCGGAGAGGAGTGGGCCACCCCGGGCACCGGTCTGCCCACATTTTGGACCGCTGTCACAGAGGTGGCATCGCGTGGCTTTCTTCCTGTCTCATGCTGGTCTCGCACCCACGTCAGTGCCTATGTTCTCGCACTGCTCTTCCCGTCTCACGTAACCAGCTTGAGACAGGAAGAAATCTGCGCGTTGCCTCTGGCAGCAACATTTCCCAAGTCGATGCAGAGTGAGTGCCTGCACCTGCAGTAGGTAAAGGACTGGCTGGAGGCAGGGAGAAGCTGAGGAGATCGAAGGCTGGCTTGATGGGGGTAGGGGTGAGGATGTCTCTGAAACTGGTGGCTGATTTGGTGGGGGTGGGTCCCTGAATGTGGGAGAGGGTGTTCTGAAGCTGGCCTTAGGGGCAGGGCTGAAGCTAGAGGCTGACTTGGTTGGGGGGTTGGGGGTGTGGTCTGATGCTAGAGGCTGACTTGGTTGGGGGGTTGGGGGTGTGGTCTGATGCTAGAGGCTGACTTTGTTGGGGGGGGTGGTCTGATGCTAGAGGCTGGCTTGCTGGGGGGGGGGGGAGAGGGGTCCCTGAAGTTGATGGTTGCCTTGTAGAGGGTGAAGCTCCCTGGAGGCGGGAGGACCTTAATGCTGGAGACTGACTTGGTTAGGGTGAGGAATTTCTGGAGCTGGGGGCTGACTTGGTTTGGGAAAAATCTAAAGCTAAAGGGTGACCTGTGGATACTTGAGGCTGACTGCCCGAGATGGAGTCAGGGCTGGAGGCTGGCTAGCTGGCTTCTGGGCACAGGGGAAAGAGAAGGAGTCTGAGATACTGGTGCTGGGCTGGGGAAGCAAAGAACCACAAAGGGGAGGGGGCCATGGGAAGTGTTATGTAGGGCCACAAGCCCTTGTTATGGGTGATGGGGTTGTGAGTTATGTAACAACACCCCATTCTTCATAAGAACAATGATGGGAACTCAGCAGCTCCAGTATAAGACCCCCCATTCCCCATAAGAATGATGATTATACTTTGCATTACGTATAGGAGGAAATGCACTTTTGTTTTGAGTTTTCCAATTTTCAGCTGCATACAGAGTCTTACCTGTTGGTTTTCCATTTCAGCTTTTGCCTGAACATTTGTAATTTGTAGTCAGGTATTCTGTATTTGGTGAAAGTCTTTCTGAGTTCTACTTCTGCTAGCATGTAGGGCCTGTAGCAGTCTTGTTTAGTGTGTTTTCCCAACAGGACCTGGTGTAATATCTGTAGTGCTACCTTTTCCATAGGTAGGATTGTTGCTGGTGTAATCCTGTGAATTATTGTGCCATCATGCTATATAGGTTTGCTACATAGGACCTGAGTGATTTTTATTTTTACAGGATTTTGTATTTTACAATGTACCTGGTAGTGGAGGGAGTTTGTGTTATTGTTATGTAACCCCTAGGCTGATGATCCCAGATAAGGTCCCATCTCAAACACTGTCTCTTAAGGTTTGCGTCTTCCCTTGTTAATTCATCTGAGTGTCAATGATTCTCTGAGCATGGGGAAGAATAATCTTCTAGGCATTCAGCACTGCATTCAGTTAAATCCTAGCTGCAAAGTTTTTGTATGTAGCACTGATGACCATGTAAGTGTAGACAGCAGCAGGAACCATACTGAAAGCTAACATGGTTTCCAACCTTTTACTGATGAATTGTTGAAAGTTCTTCACAGTTCACATTCTCCACAATTTGATGTTATGTTTTCCGTTCTTAATAGATTTGTAACTCTACCATTGATGAAAGCAGTTTGGGTAATAAAGTGAATTTCAGTTACATTTGTCAGTCCTTCCCCCTTCCTATGGATTAAGGCAGTTAAGGACCTTCCCTCCAACAGGGTCGATAAGTATCGTCTTTATTACATTTCAGTTGCTGTTTAAAGTATAATACCAGTTCTCCTACCTGTCCTGTAGTTCTTCATCCTTCACCTCCTTACTTCTCCTGGTGCCTGACGAGCACTGATACTACGTTGCTTCTCCTGTTTTTTCCTTTGAGATGAAAGTGAACCTCATAGAGGGTCCATGAAATCTTCTTCAACTCCCTCCCTTTGGATGACTCCTGTACCTCCCTTCCTGTGGATGCTGATGGTCTTTTGGTCCTCTCTCAGTGAAAAGCACCTCTCCTTTGGATATTAAACAAACCTCTGAATTGCTGCGTAATAGAACACTCGGTTCAAGCAAAAAAAGAACAAAATCTACAGATATCGGGGAAAACCAAAATTATGCAACGAGGGCGGAAAAACTCTTCTCTCAAAAGAAAAAGTTTCCAAAAACATGGTCCTTAAATGAGCCCAGGTCTGAGCCTTAGAGACCCCAGAGGCCTTCCTTCTTAAAAATAAACAAAACCAGGGAGCAGCCATGAACATGCTGTCCCCAGAAGGGTCAACTCCGAGCTCCACACAGTAAAATGGTTCCTGCGGTGTGCTCCCATGTTATATAGACCTTTCTCTGTCTTCCACAAATCCACACTGACCATTCTGCTCCCTCGCCCTAGTAGTTGGAACATTCCTTCTGTAGAGATCCATTGAGATCTTTAAAGTTAGAGGTGAGGTGTATTGGGGGAAAATATTTATTTTCATATTTTTATGTATGTATGTAATCCTCTTTGAACTGTGGAATAGAAATCATTTAAATAAATAGATATCTTCCTCTGCCCCCTTGTAGAAGGGGTGTGTGTGTATGTAGGAAGGGGTGGTTCTTTTGATGCAGAATATATTACTGAACTGCCGAGGTACAGCATTTCCATTAGGGTTGTCTTGCACATAACAACAAGAATAAACCTCACTCTCCAGTCTTGCAAAGATACTGCTAATGCTCTTCTTAACCCATTATGTCCTGGTGACCTAATTAGAGGATAGCTTTCTTAAAACATTTGGGACATAATGGGTTAATACTTGCACTGTGCCAAGCATCTTTCTGAAGCCTGTACGGTGTGATATATGCAGGCAGCATATCAAGGTGAGCTTACGTTTTTAATCAGGTAAGTGGTGCCCAACCAGTTAGGGCTGTTTATTTAGGCCACATTTGCTTGGTCTTTGATTTCAGCTCTTGGTACTCGAGGATCTTCTCTCTCTCCATATGTAGTACAGAACAGAACTTCAATTACTAATACTGTTTTTAACATTTTCTCCTCTACCACTGTGTCTGGTTTTCTAGCATCAAGCACTTTATTGGTTAGTCTGGGAATGAATAATTATACTCTGATTTACACACATAACGTATGTAAGAAAAAATTATATTAAATGTAAACATAAGGTAAGAAATTGGCAGAGGGAGATGGGGGGGGGGGGCAGTGCTCGGATGGCCCCCACCCCGCCTCCATCAAAAAGACATTTTGCTGCCCCTGGATTTGATGGGATAACTTTCAAAGGGAAATTATGCATGTACTGGTGTAACATGCATTTATTTAATAATCCTTAAGATTTTAAACTTTGCACAGTCCTCTTAACTTTTATATAGACCCTTACTTACAATGCCGTAGCACCTTCACTATTATGAGCAGCAGCACTTGGATAACACTGTTAACTTTTCTGCTCGGTCTAACATAAGAAACATACGGGTAGATTAAAAAAAAAAAAATGGGGTAAATTTTCAAATGTACGCGCAGGCGTACATGTGCACGCGCTACCCGGCGCGCCCACATGTACGCCCGATTTTATATGCACGTGCATGTTATAAAATAGGGGGTCGGCGCATGCAAGGGGGTGCACAATTGTGCACCTGGCGTGCGCTGAGCCCGCGCCAAGCCGCGCTGCCTTCCCCGTTCCCTACCCTCCCACTCTACCTTCCCTTCCCCTATCTCCCCCGCCCTTCCCCCCTACCTTTTCCTTTTTCTTTCTTTTATTTCCAAATCTACTTCAGCCCTGGGGCTGAAGTAAGTTGCGCGCGCCGGCCAACTGCTGGCACATGGTCCCCAGCACAGCAGCAGATGGCCGCTGTGCTGGGAGCCTCTGCCCTCGCCCCTCCCCCGGACCGCCCCTTTAGTAAAGCCCCTGGACTTACATGCATCCCGGGGCTTTACGCGCATCGCCGCGCCTTTTGAAAATAGGCCCGGCGCATGTAACCCTTTGAAAATCCGGCCCAATACACGCACAAGGGGGGTTAAAAATAGCAATTTACGCACAGCAATGAGATCGGGCCTCCCCTAGTTCCCTCCTACTCTGCTCCGCCCTTCCCTGCCCCCCGGACCTCCCCTTTTCTTCAGCCCAGCTCTTGTGCACGTAATGTGGGGTAAGCACGTGGCTTGACCCCTTTTAAAATGTGCGAGGCGTGCGCAAGGCCCGGCCGCATTATCCCCATTTTTTTTTATGCACGCTGGGCATTTAAAATCGGGCCAACAAGAAATTGCTGTGCTGGGTCAGACCAAGGGTCCATCAAGCCCAGCATCCTGTTTGCAACAGAGGCCAAACCAGGCCACAAGAAACTGGCAATTACCCAAACACTAAGAAGAACCCATGCTACTGATGCAATTAATAGCAGTGGCTATTCCCTAAGTCAACTTAATAGCAGTTAATGGACTTCTCCAAGAACTTATCCAAACCTTTTCTAAACCCAGCTACACTAACTGCACTAACCACATCCTCTACTATGAGTTATTTAAAGCTAGCAAATCCCTTATAGGCATTCTCTGTGTTCCTATTCTGTAACCTCGTGATCTTTATATACTAGTCATGTAAACACTGTAACCACCTTTATCAATGATTTGCATGTCCAACACACCTTGAATACTCCAGCTGGAAAGGCATGAAACAAACAATGATGAAGATTATATTTCCGACGTTTCTGGAATACTAAGATTGGCTAGTTGGAGGAAACTCCTGTCATGACAGAATGCAGTGTTGTTTAACTGTGAATGTTACATAGATAAGAGGGGGTGATTCCAAACAACCAATAGTGGTTTTCAGCAATGGTGAAATAACTTTAAACTTGGGCCAGCCTGATGGCTCAATAGCAACGCACTGCTCTAATCATATTTTTGGAAAGTGGTAGATGAATGAAATTAGGAGAACTTCTTAAAACTATTTTTGCCAGCTTTCTCTCCAGTATTTCAAAGTACACTCAATAGAAACAATTCCCTCCCATAACAACCACTGTTTCTTCTCTTTTAAGATAGACTATGCTTTTCACAGTCTTAACTTCAGTTTCTTCCACTTTGTTCTTCAGTACTCAACTCACTGGACACTTAGCAGTTCTCTCCAATTCTCCACAGAAACTCTGTAATCCTTCAGACGTTTCTCCTACCCCATCCAAACAGTCACAGAGGACCGTCCTCTGAGTCCTCCGCTCTCACCCTTCAATGGCTTCCTCACGCCATCTTTGCCTCCAGACTCTCCTCCACTTCCGGGACTCAGGTCGGGTCCCCTGATTGCTTCCCCTTGAGGAGAAACCCTTACTGTGCCTCAGTGCTTTCCCCTTGAGGGGGGGAAAGCCCCATGCAGGGCACCCTTTGAAGAAGGGGAGCCCTGGATAAACCCAGTCCTCAGCTGGGCTCTCTCCGACTCCTCCTGCCAAATCCTCCACCAGCTCTTTTATACTGGATGAGCCCTCCCCGCACAGGACCTCGCTCCCCATTCTTCTTGAAGGGAAACATTCTCACTTAGACTCCGAGCCACCCCTCCCCACTGACACATTGCAAATACATTTTGTACATTTCCCAGAATGGAGGCCATCCTCCAATACAGTTGGCTACAAGCAGCTTCTGCTATCCTGTGAATATTTCCACGCTCCCCACAAATTTCCACAAGAGGAAATCCAAGTCCTAGCTGGGGCCAGGTAGCCTCTCCCACCCAGAATCTTCTCCAAGGGTTACGTGTGTGATGGCAAAGGGTCACGCTAATATTAGAACTGATAGATATTATCGATAGGGCCTGGGAGAGAGGACAGGAGAGGTCATGAGTGTTGTGCTGCACTTTTATGTACAAATTCTACAAACCGTAGTCTCCTTGGGGTTGTGTGGCATGAACCTTTGTACCAGAATTTTCAGCATTCACCTGCCTTATGTGTTTAGATGTAGGTGAGACAAATGTTTCTGGTATGTTTTTATTTACAGAAAAAAAAGGAAAGCCTGTGATAACTAGAGAGCTGTGAGCTTGCACCATAAATCAGACTATTTGCCTTCTTCCTTAACAATATTGTATAGTTTCAGTGGCACTCAGATTTTTTTAATTGTTGTATTTACTGTATTTTCTAATTGCTTCAGTATTTTATTATTTCTTTGTCAGGTATTCGTATAAGAAAGCTCCCTTTTAAGAAGTATAGATAAGTTTGATCAGTCTGATTTATTATTTGTTTCTTTTAAAAGCTGCTGCTTGTATTTTATGATTTCATAAACAGGCAATGTATTGTTTATATGCTTACATTCTTATTTTGGCTATTTTGTGTAGTGGGATTGTTAACGTTAGTTCATTGCACAGAATACTATGCTATTAATAAAGCACAGACCATTGGTGTGAGGGATGTTATAGAGGCAGTGTTCATAGCATCAGGGGGAGAGGGGAAGGGTGTGAGAGGAGGGGAGGGATACAAATCATCACTCAACATTGATATCTAGTGGCCAGACTTGGACTGGCACACTGGATTTTGAGCGAGCCTGTGGCTCTGCGCCAAGGAATCAGTGCTGTGATGTTTGCAGCTAAACAGGAAATTAGTTAAAAATAACAGAAAAAAAGCATTGGGGTAGATTTTACAAATCTACGCGCGCGTGTACTTTTGTTCGCACACCAGGTGCGAACAAAAGTACGCGATATTTTATAAGATACACGCGTAGCCGTGTGTATCTTATAAAATCCAGGGTCGGCGCGCACAAGGGGGTGCACATTTTGTGCATCTTGCACGCGCCGAGCCCTGCGCATGCTGCCCGTTCCCTCCAAGGCCGCTCCGAAATCGGAGTGGCCTTGGAGGGAACTTTCCATTAACCCCCCGCACTTTCCCCCTCCCTTCCCCTACCTAACCCACCCCCTCCCTACCTTTATCTTAAAAGTCTACTACTGCTCTGGGCAGTAGCAACTTACACGCTGCGCGGGCAGGCCCCAACACAGGCCTCTGTGTCGGGGCACTCGGCCACGCCCCCAAAATGACCCTGAGCCTGAAACACGCCCCCGGACACACCCCGAAAACGCTGTGTCACTCCCGACACACCCCCCGACACGCCCTCCCAGGCAAGCCCCGGGACTGCGCGCGCCACCGAGCCTATGCAAAATAGGCTCGGCGCGCGCAGGGGTTTTTTAAAAGGGTTACGCGCGTACCTTATGCGCGTAACCCTTTTAAAATCCGGCCCTAGGTGTATTTGCAAAAAACAATCCCTGGTGCTGCAACCCAGTAAAAGCTTGTTCTGATTGAGCTGGAAGCCCAAATCAGCAGCATGAAACTGCTCTATTAAAAAAAACAAAAAACAAATAACCCAGCAGCCCATTATTAAATAGTATCATTTTCACACTATGTTCCTTTTGAATAAGTCAGCAAGAAATTTCCCACACAAGCTAGCAAGTTCCAAGCCCCACACGCGTCTGTTTATGCATGCAATGTGCTGTCTTTTTGTTTTCGTTTAAATGGCACCACTAACGAGGCATTCCAATCTTTCAGCTTTTCTGGGAGAAGAGGCTACAAGGGCTCAGCGCATCCGACGTAACGGAACAAATAATAAAAACCATGGAGCTTCCGAAAGGTCTTCAAGGTAGGCCGTTTCCAGTAGTTCTCTGCTGCTCGCTAAGACACCCTGGGTAAAATAATGCTCACCATCCGCCTTTTGGAGAAACTCTGTGCTGGGGAAAGCGCTAGGGATAAGAAAGCTCCGTAGATCTTCACCTCTTTCACAGTGCTCCTTGGAGAGCACTCTGCGTCCTCTGAAAGTAACAAACTTTCTTCTTACCCTGCTTGTCCAGGGGATTCTTACAATTCATAAAAGAACAAGTGCCGGTGATTTGAATTTCAGTAAAGGTTACAGGTCATGTTTTGTTTTTTTTTCTCTCTCTCTTTTAAGTATGTGGTCTGTCACATTTGCAGTGTTTGAACCGATTGTAAAAGCATTTGTTCGGCTAATCCTCATGTTGGCTTCTCACCTTCTAGCAGAAAAAGTAAAGAAGTGTTGAGATAGTGGTATGGGCCACTCTTGCAGGCTGCTAAAAGACACTGAATTTCCAGATGAGGGGAACAGGTTAATCAGTGGGTTGCAGGATAATATAAATTGTTAGAGAGGAAGCCCAGTTCACCAAATTAGTTGACTTTTTGCTTGAGGAAATTCTAGCCGACTTTGGTAAATGTTTATCTAATCTATATTGAAACACTGTTTAAGATGCATAGCCGTTCACCAAGAAATCTGCATTTCACTGTTCTAGTTAGGACTTAATTATGTGCTGTAACTGGTTTTCATTAGAATCCATTGTTCTGAACAGGAGTTGGGATAAAGAATTTTGCTGATTTAACTGATGTTTCTATGGTGCACGGTGACTGATTTGGGGCAGCTGAAAACAGTAAGAGTAAGAGTGTGCGAAACCTTAGGATTGATTTTTTTTTGTATTTTATGTTGCATTTGGATAGGCCAAACACTAAAAAGCATCTTGATGTAATCTGGTAAAATGCAGTAGTTCTTGTGTTCCTCAAGGATGGATAAACCCCCCTCCCATTTCATTGCGCAAATTGTCATTGTCTAAAATATTTCCTGATTTATTCACTGCGTTCTGTGGTAGGCACTTAAATATATTCGAAAAGCTTATCAAGAAGCAAGGCGAGTACGCACTTTTGTACGCCTGTTCCTCAGGTAATTTCCTTTTGGAAATTAGATATGCAACGCAAAGCACGCACATAAAAAATAAAAAAAGATGTGTGTACTTTGCATCTGTTATTCACACTGGCAGCCGATCAAGGGCAAAATAGTGTGTGTGCACTTGAAAATCAAATGGCTGTGCGCTGTTTTCCTCCCTTGACCTAAACGTGCCCCTGTCCTCTCCCCTGGGGGTTCATTTTTTAATAATCTGGCTGAAAGTGCATGCACTGTGAAAACCCGTACATTGGATCACTCTGGCCACTAAGTATTCAGTCCAGCAGGAGACTTTTAAGGGTTCAGTGGTGGGCATTTGCAACTTAGTAGGGGATGGAGGTGGGTGTGACCCACCTGCTTCAACTGTGATATTTTTTTAATTCTCTTGGGGGGTGGGGGGAGCACTTGGTCCCACACTATATTTATTTATTTATTTATTTATTTATTTAAAATCTTTTCTATACCGTCGTTTAGTAATGCACCATCACAACGGTTTACAGGGAGGCACGTAAATTTGTATTTGGTTAAATTCTTACTAACAAAGTGCCAAAACATTTATCAGTAACATGTTTTCATAATATAAGGTATATGATGCGTGATCTGGATCTTGTCCTTTTATATGATTAATAGGAAAAACCATACAAGAATTGTACTTTATACTGCAGATCTCTTAAATTATTCTATAATAATGATGAGTAAAAGTAATAAAATATACAAGTACGCTACTAGGTGACTTTAGTTGTGTGTAGATGTTCTTTTGCTTGTTCATTTAAACTTCATATTCCCCATTCTCACTGTAAAATGCTTTTTTGAAAAGCCATGTTTTTAAACTTTTTTTTAAAGAGTTTTAAATCATTCTATAATCTTGTTTCAAGTGGCAATGTGTTCCATAATGCTAGTCCGGCTAATGATAGGACTCGCTCTCTAACTTGGGTCAGTTTCGCTGTTTTGACTGAGGGGATGGTTAGTAGAGTTTATTGGCTGATCTAAGATTTCTTTGTGGGACGTGTAAGCGTAGTGCTGTGTTTAACCAGTCTGCTTTTTCTTTGTTGATCAGTTTGTGAATTGGGCAAAGTGTTTTATATTGCACTCTTTGTTCTATCGGCAGCCAGTGTAGTTCGGCAAGTGTTTGAGTGATGTGTTCTCTTTTGCTTTTACCAGTAAGTATTCTGGCAGCCGAGTTTTGTAATATTTGTAGAGGTCTTATTGTTGAATATGGTAGTCCCAGAAATAGTGTATTACAGTAGTCTGTGCTAGTGAATATAAGTGCTTGTAGAACTGTTCGGAAGTGCATTTGGGTTAATAGGGGTTTAAGCCTCCTGAGGACCATAAGTTTGGCATAGCCTTCTCTAACTTTTTGTGATATGTGTTGCTTAAGGCTGAGTTCAGTGTCAATTATTACTCCTAGGTTTCGAGTTTTCTCGGTTAGTTCCACTTCTTGATCGTTTTTAAGTTTGATGGGGTTTTGAATTATCTCAGAGCTTTTACGTTCTAGGTGTATAAATTCAGTTTTTTCAATATTAATTACTAGTTCCATTTGGTTTAGTAATTGCTTAATTATTATTATTATTATTTTTATTTATTTAATTTTATATACCGGCAACCGTTTGCACATCGTGCCGGTTCACAAGTAACTTACAACAGAAAGTATATAGGCATAGCCTTTACAGAGAACGGTGTATAACGTAAAACGCAGTAACAGAACAAATAACTAAGTAACTGGGGAGGGATGAGGGGGGGGGGGTCGATACAAAGGGGGGGCAGGGGGAGGGTGCAAACAGATACATGGGGATAAAATGTGAATAGGGATTCGAGGAAGAAATATGTACAATGGTTATACATGGGGATACATGGGGATACATGGGGATGAGGGGGGGGGGGGTCGATACAAAGGGGGGGCAGGGGGAGGGTGCAAACAGATACATGGGGATAAAATGTGAATAGGGATTCGAGGAAGAAATATGTACAATGGTTATATACAGAAGTTGTACACTGGATATATATACAGATATATATACATCATTGCTAGGTTTAATGTCTTATCAATTGTTTCCTCTATGGGTAATATTAGTTGAATGTTGTCAGCGTATATGTAGTGTATGATACCAAGTCCAGCCAGGAGGTGGCATAGATGTTAAATAGTGTCGCCGAGTGTGTGGATCCCTGGGGTACTCCTGTTTTTAGCTCAGTTCTGTCTGATATTGTGTCTTTAATCTCTACTTGGGAAAATCTATTGTTTAGGTAAGATCTGAACCATTTCATTGTTTTGTTCTGTAGACCTATTTCTTCTAGCCTTTTTAGTAGTATGTTATGCTTTATCCTGGTAACTTTCCCGCTCATCATAAGATGATGAGCGGGAAAGTTACCAGGATAACTTTATCTGGGTACGTTTGGCAAAATATATGTATGGATCATTTATGTAGATATGTTCTTCTGCATTTTCAGCTAAAGTTATTAAGGTGACTTTACATGCATAACTGTCCTGATCTCTGATTTACTTGTAAAGAATCCTTGGTTTCCTTCTCAGTAGGAGTAAACTAAGTGTTTAGGGGAGAACAAATGCAAGGTGATGCATATAGGGAAAAATAACCCATGCTGTAGTTACACAATGTTAGGTTCCATATTAGGAGCTCCTACCCAGGAAAAAGATCTAGGTGTCATAGTGGATAACACATTGAAATCATCAGTTCAGCGTGCTGCGGAAGTCAAAAAAGCAAACAATGTTGGGAATTATTAGAAAGGGAATGGTGAATAAAACGGAAAATGTCATAATACCTCTATATCGCTCCATGGTGAGACCGCACCTTGAATACTGTGTACAGTTCTGATCGCCACATCTCAAAAAAGATATAGTTGCGATGGAGAAGGTACAGAGAAGGGCAACCAAAATGATTTATTTATTTATTTTATTTATTTAAGGTCTCTTTTATACCGACATCCGTTGACACATCGCATCGGTTTACAAAAAACAAAAACTTTTGGGCGGAGCCCTTACATATAACAGCGGAACAAGATTAACTTTTGGGCAGGGCCCTTACGTATAACCAATAGAGTAATAAAGTGATAAAGTAATAAAGTGATAAAGTGATAAAGGGGATGGAACAGCTCCCTTATGAGGAAAGACTAAAGAGGTTAGGGCTGTTCAGCTTGGAGAAGAGACAGCTGAGGGGGGTATGATAGAGGTCTTTAAGATCATGAGAGGTCTAGAAAAGGTAAATATGAATCAGCTATTTATTCTTTCGGATAATAGGAGGACTAGGGGGCACTCCATTAAATTAGCAAGTAGCACATTTAAAACTAATTGGAGAAAGTTCTTTTTCACTCAACATACAATTAAGAACATAAGAACATAAGAAATTGCCATGCTGGGACAGACCAAGGGTCCATCAAGCCCAGCATCCTGTTTCCAACAGAGGCCAAAAACCAGGCCACAAGAACCTGGCAATTACTCAAACACTAAGAAGCACCCATGCTACTGATGCAATTAATAGCAGTGGCTATTCCCTAAGTATAATTAATTAATAGCCATTAATGGACTTCTCCTCCAAGAACTTATCCAAACCTTTTTTGAACCCAGCACACTAACTGCATTAACTACCTTCTCTGGCAACAAATTCCAGAACTTTATTGTGCGCTGAGTGAAAAAGAATTTTCTCCGATTAGTCTTAAATGTGTTACTTGCTAACTTCATGGAATGCCCCCTAGTCCTTCTATTATTCGAAAGTGTAAATAACTGAGTCACATCTACTCGTTCAAGACCTCTCATGATCTTAAAGACCTCTATCATTTCCCCCCTCAGCCGTCTCTTCTCCAAGCTGAACAGCCCTACCCTCTTCAGCCTTTCCTCATAGAGGAGCTGTTCCATCCCCTTTATCATTTTGGTTGCCCTTCTCTGTACCTTCTCTGTACCTTTTGAACTCTGGAATTTGCTGTCAGAGGATGTGGTTAGTGCAGTTAGTATAGCTGAGTTTAAAAAAGGTGCCAGCGCACGCTACTTGGTACTGCTCTGGTTGAGGAGCAAAGGGTAAATTTAAAATAAACGGGGTTAGCTAGGATAGGAATAGGGGGTAGGGAGGAAAGGGGAAGAGAGGTTAGGATGGGGGTAGGACTGGGATGGAACTGGGGAAGGCTGGAATTTATTTATTTTATTTATTTAATATATATTTCTATACCGGACTTCACGAATAGAATTCACATCAGGCCGGTTTACATGGAACTTAGGGGAAAAAAACAAGAGTAACCAAAAAACAAGAAGGCTGAATCAAGCAAAGTTACATAAAACAAGGGCATAGAACTTGGGGGCTAAAGTAGCCAGGAAGAAAGGTAGAGCGGAAATTAGCAACAAATAAATAATATATAACTGGTTATGAGATAATTTCTTATCTCATTCCTTAAGCTGAGTCCGAAGTGTCATTTTGACTAGGGGAAGGCTTGGAGGAAAAGCCACGTCTTCAGTTGTCTTCGAAAGGTATGAAGGCAAGGTTCCAGTCTTAGGTCAGTCGGAAGTCTGTTCCAGAGGACAGGGCCTGCTGTGGAGAAGGAACGTTCTTTGGTGGTTTTTAGACGGGTGTATTTTGAAGGTGGGACTTGAAGGGTCCCTTTATAGGCTTCTCTGATGGGTCTTTCGGACGAGCGGTGTTTGAGAGGGTTCTGAAGGTCTAGTGTGAGCTGTTGGTGAATAGAATTGTGGATTATCGTGAGAACTTTATATAGAATTCTATATTTTATTGGCAGCCAATGCAGGTTTCGAAGGATGGGGGTAATGTGAGCACGGCGGTTGGTATTGGTTAGGATTCTAGCTGCTGTGTTCTGGAGCATTTGTATAGGTTTTGTGGCTGAAATGGGGAGTCCCAGGAGTAAGGCATTGCAGTAGTCTGTTTTCGAAAATAACGTGGATTGAAGGATGGTTCTAAAGTCCTGGAAGTGGAAAAGGGGTTTGATTCTTTTTAAAACTTGAAGCTTATAGAAACAGTCCTTGGTGATATTATTAATTGATTTCTTTAGATTCAGATGATTGTCTAGTATAATTCCTAAATCTCTAGTTTGAGAGATCTGTGAGTCCAGAGCCGTAATGTCGGTGTTGGTCGAGTGTTCGGGGGATATAAGAAGGATTTCCGTCTTGGAAGCGTTAAGCACCAGGTTCAGGCTAGAGAGGAGGCTTTTTATGGACTTCAGGCAATTTTCCCAGTAGTCAAGCGTTTTTTGCAGCGAATCTTTTATGGGGATCAATATCTGCACATCATCTGCATAGAGGTAATGTGTTAGTTTTAGGTTTGTGAGCAGCTGGCAGAGGGGCAGTAAGTAGATATTGAAGAGGGTAGGGGATAGAGAGGAGCCTTGTGGAACGCCTAGTGTTGCTTTATAAGTAGGTGATTCTCTGTTGTTGACTCTAACCTTGTAGCTTCTATTTTTGAGGAAAGAGTTGAACCAGCTAAGGGCGAGTCCAGCAATTCCAGTGTCAGATAAACGGTTTAGAAGTATGGCATGGTTTACCGTATCGAAAGCCGCTGAGATATCTAGGAGGACCAGTAGGTATGAAAGCCCTTTGTCAAGACCCAGAAGGATGTGGTCTGATAGGGAGATGAGGAGGGTTTCTGTGCTGGAGGATTTCCGGAAACCGTACTGTGAGGGGTATAGAATTTTATGTTCCTCGAGGTAGTCAGAGAGTTGTGTGTTCACAATTTTCTCTGTGAGTTTTGCTAGAAACGGAAGGTTGGATATAGGTCTGTAATTGGAGAGTTCTTTTGTATCCAAATTGTGTTTCTTCAAGAGGGGTTTGAGAGATGCAGATTTTAGCTCATCTGGGTAGTTTCCTTGAGTTAGGGAGCAGTTTATGAAGTTGGTCAGTGCTCTAGAGATGGTGCTGGGGATGAGGAGCAGAAGTTTAGTAGGAATGTGGTCCGTCGGATGGCTGGATGGTTTCATTTTTTTAAGGGTTGATTCTATCTCCAAGGTAGTTGTAGGTTCGAAGGAGTCGAAGGTGGCTCTGGGATGAAGGGTGGGATTGGGTTGGAGGGAAGGAGTGCCAGAGTGTTTGTGATTTTATCTTGGAAGAAGCGTGCTAGTTCATTGGCTTTTGATTGAGCCTGTTCATCTGGGATAGTAGGGGCAGAGGGTTTTGTGAGTTGGGATACGAAGGAAAACAGGGCTCTGGCATCGTATTGTATATCATGGATTCTGCTTGCATAGAATTTCTTTTTTGTCTGTAGGATAGAGATCTTGTAGAAATGAAGGGTGGGAATGTGTCGCCACGCAAATTTTGCATAATTGTACCCCACCCCCTTACACGAACATGTTATAAAATCGGCGTGCCGATGGACGCGAGCGTGCACCTATGAAAATCTACCCCTTAACTCTTTTAAATATTCACTCCATAGGGCTGAATTGTCTAAAGGTTTTACGAGCGTAAATGGGCTTTTGAAAATTGCTGTGCTATATGCTAGTTTTACGCATGGAACTCCTTTGAAAATTACCTCCATAGGCGGTAATTTTTATTCTCCTCATGGGGCCTATATGCCAGTTTTCTAAGGGAAACTCCCTGTGGAATTGTCCTTTGAAAATTTGGTCCAGGAGGGTAATGTGGGTACTTTGTACCTGTGGACTTTGCACCTGCATTGAGATCTGCAATTCTAAATTACACTAGGGCCCGGATTTTCAAAAGCCTACGTGTGCCGGGCCTATTTTAAAAAGGCCCGGCCAAGTGTGTAAAGGCCCGGGATGCATGTAAGTCCCCGGGGCTTCGGGGGAGGGGATGGGGCAGGGCGGGGTGGGGTCAGAGGCTCCTGGCACAGCGGCCATTTGCTGCTTTGCCAGGGATTGCGTACCAGCAGGCTGCCGGCACACGCAACCTGAGCCTGCCCCAAGGCAGGCAAAAAAGGTAAGACGAAGGTCGGGGGCGGGGTGGGGGGGGTCTAGGCTAGGGAGCGGTAGGTTTGGGGAAGGGGATGGGAGGTTAGCAAAGGAGGTTGGGAATGGGGGAAGGCCGTGGGTGTCTGCACGTGCAAGTTAGCTAATGTGCACTCCCTTGCGTGCCGACTCCTGATTTTATAACATGTGCGCACCTGCGCGCGCATATTATAAAATCGAGCGTCCATGTATGCGCGCCGGGTCTTAAAATCTACCCCTAGGTATGGTGGTGTTGGGGAATAAAAGGGATGTCCTGTAACCTTGGGGTACGGGTACCAGACAGTTCTTTAAAGTTTGGCAGTTATGACTTTTAATAAAAGATCTACAGTTTTGAAGCACTGACGTGCACGTGTAGAATTAATACCTAGAGCAGATTTTTTATTGATGTGGCACTCCTCTGGATTAGCCACTAGATGTCACTAATATCCCACAAACCAGTCAGCTCTTCCTCCAGAAGCTGTTTGAGTAGATGGACCGGTGAAGCGCACTGTTAGCCCTGGTTTGGATGCGCATTTTCGACGTGCTAGCTTTACCCCTTATACAGTAAGAGGTAATAGTGTGTCTAAAACGTGCGGCCAACCCCCCCGAAACTAATAGCGCCCGCAACATGCAAATACATGTTGATGGGCCTATTAGACATTCCCACGCAATACAGAAAGCAAAATGTGCAGCGAAGCCGCACATTTTACTTTCAAAAATTAATGCCTGCCCAAAGGCAGGTGCTAATTTCAGCCAGCACTGGGGAAGTGTACAGAAAAGCAGAAAAAACTGCTTTTCTAGATACCCTCTGACTTAATATCATAGCGATATTAAGTTGGAGGCCCCAAAAATAAAAAAAAATTTAAATTAAAAAAAAATATATTTAAATGTGCCCGCGGGTCGGAAGACCAGATGCTCAATTATGTTTGCGTCCATTTACTGAACCCGTGGCTGTCAGTGGGCTCGAGAACCAACGCCAGAAAAATTGCGCGTCGGCTGTCAAACCCGCTGACAGCTGTCGCTTCTGACAAAAAGGAGGCGCTAGGGATGCGCTAGTGTCCCTAGTGCCTCCTTTTACTGCAGGCCCTCATTTAAATACTTGATCGCGTGCCCAGGAGAGTGGCCTGGGCACACTTTAGGAGACCAGGCGCTCGCCTCTGAGCACCAGCTCTCCTGTGGGTTTTACTGTATCGGTCCGTTTATAGGTAGGAACTAGAGCAATAGGAGTTGTGGTATTTGAGTTAGGATTTTGTTCAGCGAGGAGCTCTTAGAATTTGTTCTTTTAAACTGAGGCCTACTCCTCACTCAATACAGTTTTAGAGGGAAAGCCTTTTGAGCAATACCTGCTTATTAAGGAACTACCTCAAGTTTGACAGAAACTTTAATTAAGAAGATCTTTTATGCAGAGAATTATTTTGCTGGCATGCAGCCTGGTTAACTCCTGGAGAAGGCCATCCTCCATATCTGGAGGCCAGGACACTGAAGCCCCTGCCAGTTTCCTTCTGTGTCAGAGAAGGGCTGCAGTGACAGTAGCAGTGCCAGAAGTGCTTTCAGGATAGCTGAGTGAATTATTTTTTCCTCTTTTGTTGAGGGGAGGTTTTTGTCACCCCCCTGCTCTCAGTCTGAGACTGGGCAGTGTGTCTGATCTCTGCCAGCAACAGACCTTTCCCTCTGGACGGTCACAAAGGAGTGAGTTAGAGGAAGAAGAAAAGAAATTGGAGACCCGCCATTGGATCTCCCCCCTGGGACACAGGCACAGGCTGGGTAGAAGAGACGAGCAGGAACTCGGGTAGGACTGTTTCATGCTGTAAGGGGATCCCAAGCAGAGCAGGATTTCCCCAGGAGTTGGGGCCTCCCACACACTCAGAGCAGGAGTGTTAGGAATCACCCCCAGCATCCCGAGTTATCACAAAGTACACAGAAAGATGACTCATCCAGTTGCAATCTCAGCTATTTGCAAGTTGGACATGGAATCATTTTTGAAAAGACCAGTAAATTAAAATTTGAACACCCAGGTCTGGGTCCTGTTTCATCTGTCCCTGTCCATAGCACTACATCGTATTAGCTGATTTACAGGCACACCTCACCGCCTGGGTCATAAGCTACAGCTCCCCCCCACCCCCAGAAAGCACTCACCCCTGGGGTGGAACCAGCCAGAGGGGACAAGTGGCAGTGCGGTCAGCCCCAACTAATAAGTACATTTATTTATTTCAGTAAGTGCATTTACTCGTACAGTGCACCAAAGGCAGTTAGTAGCTTTTGCCAGGCCTTTCCTTTGTAATTGCTCTGCATCAGAATCCTCAATCGGTGGTCATGACCTTTGTTACTCCTGCAGCTATTATCAGCAGTAAGCAGCATCTCAAAGGAGCACAGTCAAATAATATCTTCTTGTAATCTTTAAAGTTAAGTATGGGTTTTGTTCTTTGTGCTGTCAGTTTTCAAAAAAATCACACTGAAGGCCACAAAGAGCTACGTGTGACTCACTGGAATTAAGAAACTTTGGTGTAGATCAGATTATGTCTCTTTTTTTTTTTTTCTTAAGACAAGAAATATATTTTCTCATGGAAATTCTGTAGTAAAAAGGTGTTTTTTTTCCCCTTAATAAAGGACTTGTTTGTTTTGAACTGAATTATTTTATTGGAGCAACAAGAGAAGTATCCAAATGTGATATGTGAGCGTATGAGACACACAGATCCCTTTGCCATTTACGTGGACTCAAAAGCTTGTGCTCAGCATAATCTATAGGTAATTCTTATGTTCCATGCAAAGTATCAAAACCTGGGAAATAATCCGAGGCAGTTCTGATGGCAGGACAGGTTTCAGCTTCAGTATGACCTAGATGCATTGTGATCATCTGTGCTTGTTTTTGATCACGACGATGGGATTGGCCAACCAAATATATTCATTATTGTGCATGCAAACCCTGCCCATTCACCCCCAGGCTCATGTTAACTATCTGTGCAGAAAACGGAAGACACTTCAGCATTTCTGTGTGCTTGCACAATAACATTTTTTTGCACATTTGCAATTTTATTTAGCAAACGTAATCAATCCCATTTCAATTGAACTAGTGCTCTAATAATTATGAAAGTGGCTTAACGTCAGTGCATAGGATGCCAAAACTGCTCAGTTATGTGGCCCTCACATCCAAAGATACATCAAATATATTTTACAAGAATGACCCAGCGCCTTTTAATCTACAATAAAGACCATTCAGTGAGGAAGACCTGATGGTGGTGAGCTTATTTATTATACTGATTATCTTGTGATATGCAGTGGGACTGATGCATTTGTTTGGAATGGGATGCAGAGCTTCTGTTCCATACCATTTAAAAAAAAGAATTTACCATTATTAAATGCAAATTATAAAGCTATGCAGCAAACGCTCTACAGGGTTGTTAATGAGAAATTCAATATAACATGCTTGCAGCATTGGTTTATACTGCTGAGGCTCGGTTCATTGAAGGCCGAGAGGTACAGAAGCTCTTTTAGACACAAGCATTGAGGCACCACTTTATTTTTATGTGTCACCCTCTTGGTCCAGACTATGAATTACCCCATTCCTTGGGTGGGGAGTACCACATGAGAAATTATATTTACTTAAATGATTTATCTTTGGCTTCATAGCCTGAGTGGGGTCTGAGACAGGGTCATGGTAACACCAATTCCACAATTCTGTGCCCTTCCCAAACATCCTCTCACTGGTGGCACCCCCGGACCAGATAAACTCATCACAGCAGAATAAAACAGTAATTATTAGTCTTTTTACTAGTATTGTGTAAGTAGGCAGGAAATCCAACCAGAATATTGAATGAGAAAAGTACAGAAGTGAAATATAATATAAACTGGCAGTTTTCTTATTTTAAATCAAGCAATGCACAAAAATAACACTGGGTATAGCCTGCTAACCAGGATAGTTTAAAAAAAATAGAGAAAGGTTGGGGGGAAAAGCAGTGAAATACATAGCTTTCAAAATTGTCTTTACCCCTGAGTACTCAAAAAGGGAGGGGGAGGGAAACAGATCCACCCCAATGTCACCAGTTTGTAAAGGGTGCACCCTGTCCCCAAAAACAGGGTGCACCCTGTCCCCAAGGTACAAAAACTTAGATTGTAAGCCCTCTGGGGATAGAGAAATACCTACCGTACCTGAATGTAAACCGGTGTGATATCTCAATTGAGATGAATGTCGGTATATAAAAATAATAAATAAAATAAATACAAAATTGTATGAAAAAAAACAATCAGCTCATGGTGGAGCCGGCTAGATGACAAATTAAATAGATGAGCACTGCAGTGTGTGAAAGGTCTCTCTCTCTCTGGGGAGCTCCCCCAAATGGTTTACTTGGTACTAAACAGAAACCTGGCCTAGGTTCAGTCTCTTACAGAAAGATGATGGTCCATCAGCTTCTCTTTCCCAGCGCTATGTTTTGTGGCTGTACCTGCCAGCTAGAGTTTATGCTTGACTTCGGCTGAAGCTGTTAAGACGAGATACTGAATTTGTGACAAAAAGCAAGGAAATAAACCTTCTCCCTCCTCTGCTAAGATGCTTTCTGTGCAAAATTTAGATTATTTAACTGTTTCTCTTAGGAGGGTGATCCAGCCATGTGCTCCTGGGCTGAGATATCTCTGGAGAGGAATTCTCTCAGCTTGTGGCTCCTCTGGCCCTTGTTGGGGATTTTACATGTAGTTCGGCTATGAAGCAAGAACAGCTGTCCATCTCTCTATTTCCTGAGACTTCTGTCTCTCCCTCTCGATAATTAGCTCTTTCAGGAGAAGAACTGATTGCAGGGCTGCCAGATGCACTTCTCTCTTCCTGGCTCCAACTCCTGGCCATCCCCCCCTTCTCCCCCCCCCCCCCCCACACACTACTAAGGATGGTGGTGTACAAAGGAGGAAGACCAAAAATCTGTCCTGGATAAGGAGAAACCTTGCCTGCAGTCACACACTGGGCTCACAGCCAGGATTAGCAGTGTGGACAGAATAAATGGGCAGACTAGATGGGACAGATGGTCTTTTTTTGCTATGATCTACTAATACTATATTGCAATGTACTTAAAATCCCTAGTGTAGCTGTTAAAATCTCAAAGCTATCACTCTTTGAGCTCCCTCATAAATCCATGCCCTTTGGAAGCATGAGATGAGTAAATACAGTATTTTCTCACAAGACAAGCAGGATGGTAGTCCTCACATATGGGTGACATTACAAGATGGAGCCCAATCACGAAGCACTTTTGTCAAAGTTTCTAGAACTTTGACTGGCCCTACTGGGCATGCCCAGCATGGCACCAACCCTGCAGCTAGCAGGGATCCCTCTTCAGTCTTCTTTTTTCCACGCAGCAGTAGCCACGCAGTTAAGGAGCTCCCCAGAGATTCCTGACAGGAATTTTCTTCATGGAAATACTACAACTTTTCTTCCCCTACAGGGGTCCCTCCTTCAATTTTTTCAAGCTGCGGTACTTCGGTAAGTTTTCTACCCGTTTTCAGTCGATTCCCGTCGAGTTTGGCCCTCGCGGCCTACTGGCCGTTGACCGTACCGCGGCTCAAATTTTTCATGGCCATGGCATCAGGGGTTCCGTCGGTGCCCAGACTGCAATCGCACCATGTCCATAACAGACCCTCATAAGGTCTGTGTAATGTTTCTTGGATGTGAACACGATGTCCTGACCTGCATCAAATGTGCCCTAATGACACCAAAAGGTCACAAGGCCAGAATGGAGAAGATGGAACTTCTCTTCCATGCTCAAACCCCGACGTCATCTATTGCATCGATGTCGTCAGAACCGGCACCGTCAACTTCACGCCAGTATCGACCACTGACTGGTGACTGTCCGGCATCGACGACTTCTCGGCCTTCAACCATCTCTACTCCCCCTCATGACCTAGGGGATCGTAGAGAGAAACAGCGCCACAGACATCGGAAGTCTCGGACCATCGAGGGAGCGAAATCATTGACCTCGCCATTGTCCGAGCTGCCATTGAAGAAACCCCATCCAGAAAAGACACCGACCTTTTCGGCGACCGGGTCACCGAGGGAACCCTCACCCGAAAGGGGATTGGGAGCCGCGACTCCTCCTTTAACGGTGGTCCCTCCGGCTATGCCTCTGCCTCCTTCATCTGTTCCAGAGCTGGGGCTGCTTGCTCCAGGTCTCCGAGAAGAACTGGACCGGCTGGTTTAGGAGGCCATCGACAAGGAAATGCATCGACTCCAAGTTCCTCAAGCACCGACACCGGTACCGATCGTGGAACTGACCACTGACCTGATTCCGGCAGCATTGGCACCGCTGCTCTCGAGGATGGAAGTGCTTATTGCTGCTTTTCCACCGATGGATCCCAGGTCACCGATGGCTCCGGAGCCCTCTCCACTTACCTTGTCATCGGGAGGAGAAACACCGTTCCACATCCCTCCATCGGGAGTCCTACCGATGCCTCAGCCATCGATGCCAATACGTCCATCGATGCCGATGCGTCCATCAGCGCCACCGATCCATTCATCGATGCCCTCGATGCCTGCACCAGTGCCTTCGATGCCTTCATCGGTGCCTCCAATTATTCCTTCGGAGCCTAGACCAGGACCTTCAGGGATTCCACCATCCCATCCCCCTCGGGCTCCTAGAGGGGCAGGTGCTGATCCCTTCGATACCTGGACTGATGATTCTTCACCAGACACCGATGACCTGCCTTCACCACCTTCTCCTACTGAAAGCAGAAAGTGTTCTCCTCCAGAGGACCTTTCCTTCATAAATTTTGTGAAGGAGATGTCTGAATTGGTTCCCTTCCAATTACAGACCGAACAAGATGACAGGCATCAAATGATGGAGCTGTTGCAATTCTTGGATGCTCCCAAGGAAACCTCCATCCCTATTCACCAAGTTCTTCTGGATCTCCTCAAAATGAACTAGGAACACCCTGGCTCTTTTGCTCCAGTCAGCAGAAAGGCTGACACCACTTATTTTGTACAGTCAACCCCAGGTTTTCAAAAACCTCAATTGTATCACCAATCTGTGGTTGTAGAATCTGCCCAAAAGAGGGCAAAGAGATTAAAACCCCACACTTCCTTTCCCCCAGGCAAGGAGCAAACATTTTTAGATGCCATTGGTCGCCGCGTCTTCCAGGGCTCAATGTTCATCTCCTGAATCGCCACTTATCAGCTCTATATGACCCAATACAACAGGGTCTTATTTAAGCAGATACAAGATTTGACAGACTCCCTGCCTCAGCAATTTCAAGATCAGCAAGGGTTTTGAGGTGGACAAGCATGAGATAAGATCATCTTACGAGATCTTTGACACTGCTACCAGGGTATCTGCAGCTGCTGTCTCGGCAAGAAGATGGGCCTGGCTCAAGTCTTCGGACCTTTGCCCTGAAGTGCAAGACAGATTATCCGACCTGCCCCTGTTCGGTGAACAGATCCAACGAATGGTGGCGGAACTCAAGGACCATCATGAGACCCTGAGACAGCTCTCTCTGATGCCTTCTGAGTACTCCTCAAAACAGCCTTTCCGAAAAGACACTAAGAAGTCCTTCTTCCGTCCGAAGAAATCCTACCCGCCACTGGCTAGAACTCGCTCTACGAGACCATTTCAAAAAACCCTATCTCGTCAGATACGAAAACAAATACCGCAAGCAGCTCCTCAGCCGGGCCCTGCTTCCGGTTTTTGACTCTTGCGTAGAGAGCAGCAGCCAGCTTCCACTGCCTCACATACCAGTGGGAGGTCGATTGTGCCATTTCAACAACAGGTGGCACTCAATCACCTCAGACTAGTGGGTCCTGGCGATAATCGCTCAAGGTTATCATCTCAACTTTCTCTCCATCCCACCGGACTCCCCACCTCTACCAACGTGGAGAACATCTGATCACTCCATCCTTCTGGAACAGGAGGTCTCCCTCCTTCTCCAGTCCAAGGCAATAGAACTAGTGCCCTACTCTCAGCACGGCCTAGGGTTCTATTCCCGGTACTTCATAATCCCCCAAAAATCGGGAGGCGTTCAACCAATTCTGGATCTACATGCCCTCAACAAGTACCTCCAACGAGAAAAGTTCAAAATGGTAACTTTGGGTTCTCTTCTTCCTCTTCTACAAAGAGGAGACTGGCTCTGCTCTCTAGACCTCCAGGAAGCATACACTCATATTGCGATAACTCCATCTCATCACAAATACCTGAGATTTCTGGTAGGCCCCAAGCACAATCAGTACTGAGTGCTTCCATTCGGCCTTGTGTCTGCAGCACGAGTAAAATGTCTCGTAGTAGTTGCAGCCTTCCTCAGGACTCAAGGTGTTCATGTCTATCCCTATCTAGACGATTGGTTGATCAGGGCTCCCACTCTACAAACTGCTCTGTCGTCCCTACATCTTACCTTACACACTCTGATTTCGCTAGGATTTCTCGTCAACTACGACAAATCCTACTTAGTCCCATCTCAAACCTTATCATTCATAGGGGCAGACTTGGACACCTTGTAGGCAAAAGCTTTTCTATCTCGACAACGAGCTCTTACTCTCGTCTCTCTCGCACACCAGCTGCAGTTTCAGCGCTACACGACTGCACGCTGCTTTCTCATCCTACTGGGACACATGGCGTCCTCAGTTCAGGTTACCCCAATGGCCCGCCTAGCCATGAGAGTCATGCAGTGGACTCTAAAGTCACAATGGACTCAATGCATTCAGCCCCTGTTGACCATTGTCCACATCACGACTCACTCCATCAGTGAGTGAGTCTCTCGCCTTGTGGAAAAATCAAATCAATCTCCTCCAAGGCTTGCCCTTCCAGGCTCCAGACCCTCAAATAACTCTCACCACCGATGCTTCCAACCTCTGCTGGGGAGCCCATGTGGCCAATCTGCAGACACAAGGAACTTGGTCTCCAGAGGAAGCCAAACACCAAATCAATTTCCTGGAGCTTCGAGCAATCAGATATGCTTTCAGAGCATTTCAGGATCGCCTCTCCAACCGAGTCATCCTTATTCAGACGGACAACCAGGTGGCCATGTGGTACATCAACAAACAGGAAGGCACGGGCTCTTACCTCCTGTGTCAGGAAGCTGCGCAGATATGGGAGGAGGCCCTCTCCCACTCGATGTACCTCAGGGCCACCGACTTGCCGGGAGTGGACAATGTGTTGGCAGACGAGCTAAGTTGCACCTTTCAACCGCACGAGTGGTCTCTCAACCCCTCAATAGCGGACTCGATCTTCCAACAATGGGGTTACCCTCAAATAGGCCTCTTTGTGTCACCTCAAAACCGCAAAGTAGAGAACTTCTGCTCTCTCACTCGCAGCCAACATTCTCAGCTAAGAGATGCATTCTGCCTCTCATGGGCAATCGGTCTCCTATATGCATTCCCTCCACTTCCACTTCTCTCAAAGACTCTCATGAAGTTACGTCAGGACAAGGGAACCATGATCCTGATAGCACCTCACTGGCCACGCCAAGTGTGGTTTCCATTACTTCAGGATCTCTCCATTCACAGGCACATTCCCTTGGGAAAGGACCCACTTCTGATTACGCAAAACGACGGGTGCCTGCGCCACCCCAATCTTCAAGCCTTGTCCCTGATGGCATGGATGTTGAAAGGTTAATCCTTAAGCCACTTAACCTTTCTGAATCAGTTTCCTGTGTCCTGATTGCTTCACAGAAGCCTTCCACAAGAAAATCCTACCTTTACAAATGGAACAGGTTTCAGTCTTGGTGTTCTTCTCAATCCCTTGACCCCTTTACCTGTCCAATCACGAAGTTTCTGGACTATCTCTGGCACTTGTCGGAGTCAGGTCTAAAAACTTCCTCCATCAGAATGCATGTTAGTGTGGTGGCCGCCTTCCATAAAGGTGTAGGGGATGTTCCCATATCAGTACAACCCCTTGTAACATGTTTTCTGAAGGGTTTGCTTCACCTCAAGCCTCCACTGCGTCCTCCGGGCCCCTTCTTGGGACCTTAACCTGGTTTTGGGTCGGCTCATGAAACCACCATTTGAGCCTCTCCAATCCTGTGAACTTCGCTATCTCACATGGAAAGTGATTTTCTTTTTGGTAATCACATCGGCTCGCAGAGTTAGTGAGTTACAGGCCCTAGTTACCTATTAGCCTTACTGCCCAGTCCTGCAGAAGTTTAGTGTATTCCACACTCACCCTAAGTTCTTGCCTAAGGTAGTATCAGAGTTTCATCTCAATCAATCCATTATACTACCTACCTTTTTTCCCAGGCCCCATTCCAATCCAGGAGAGCAGGTTCTGCATACCCTTGACTGTAAACGGATTCTAGCGTTCCTCCTAGACCGTACAGCTGCCCACAGGAAAAGCACTCAATTGTTTGACTCTTTCCATTCCATTAAATTGGGGCAGCTTGTGGGTAAGCAGACTCTCTCCTCCTGGTTAGCAGACTGCATATCCTTTTGCTATCAGCAAGCAGGCATTCCACTTCAAGACCATGTTAAAGCACACTCTGTGAGGGCCATGGCGACTTCAGTAGCACACCTACGCTCTGTGCCACTTCCTGACATTTGCAGGGCTGCCACCTGGAGTTCTCTCCATACCTTTACAGCCCACTATTGCTTGGACAAGGCCGGAAGACAAGATTCCATCTTCGGCCAATCTGTCCTGCGTAACCTATTCACAACTAGACGTTCCAACACCCTTCCGCCTGCCCGGTAGGGTTCAGGATGCCCTCGGCCAAATTTCACCCCAGTCCTAGTGCCTTGCACACCTGGGTACATTTGGTGCATACTCGGACATCCTCAGCTCGGTACTCACTCATATGTGAGGACTACCATCCTGCTTGTCCAGTACATTGGAAGCAAAAAGCCTGGGAGGGGGAGTTAGCTTGGTGGCTGGATGACCAAGGGGTGCTCAGGGAGGACTAGCAGAAAAACTGAATGAATTCTTTGCCTTGGTCTTTTCTGAGGAGAACGTTGGGAACATGCCCACACCTGAAACATTCTCTGATGGGGAATGATTCTGAGCAACTCAGACAAATATCTGTGAAAATGGAGGCTATAATAGATCTAACCAACAGACTAAAGAGTTAACAAATCATCGGAACCATATGGCATCCACCTCAGAGTCCTAAAAAAAACAAATCACCTCAAACATGAAATTGCCAATCTGTTACTAGCCTTCTATAACCTATCATTTAAAACAGTCACAGTACCTGAAGACTGAATGGTAGTCAATGTAATGCCGGTTTTTAAAAAGGGCTATCAGGAAAACTATAGACCGATGATCCTGACATGGTGCTGGGCAAAATGGTAGAAGCCATTCTCAAAAACAAATTGCTACTAAATTAGATAGACATAGCTTAATGAGGGAAGAGTCCAACATGGTTTTAGCAAAGGGAAGTCTTTCCTCACAAATCTATTAGCTTTTTTTTAAGGTGTAAATAAACATGGAGGAAAAGGTGAACCAGTTGTTATAGTATATTCGAATTTTCAGAAGGCATTTTACAACGTTGTCCATGAGAAAATCCTTGAAAAAAGTCATGGGATAGGAGGCAGTGGCCTATAGTGGATTGTTAATGGGTTAAAAGACAAGAAGGACTAAACAATCAGTTTTCCAAATTGAGAAAATTATTTAGTGGAATACCACAAGGATTGGTACTGGGACCTTGTACTGTTTAACATTCAGAAATGATAGGGAAGAGCGAACAAGTGATGTGATCACATTTGCGGATGACACAAAATTATTCAGAGTTATTAAAATAGCAACGGATTGCCAGGAAATGTTGAAGGATCTTGTAAAACTAGGAGACTGGGCATCTGAATAGCAAATGAAATGTAATATGGAAAAATGCAAAAATTAATTCATAAGGGGAAAATCCCAACTACAGGTACACAATGCTGGGTTCTGAAATTGGGAGAGAACACCCAAGAACATGACCTTGAAGTCCTTGTGGACAATACATTGAAATCCTCAGTTCAATGTGCGGCGGCAGTCAAAAAAGCAAATAGAATGTTAAGAATGATTGGAAAAGTAATGGACAGTAAAACAGAAAATATTGTATTGCCTCTATATCAATCTAAGGTGCAACTGCACCTTAAGTATTGTATACATTTCTAGTCACCACATCTCAAAAAAGACAGCAAAACTAGAAAAGCTGCAGAGGAGTGAACGGCTCCCCTCTGATAAGAGGCTATATAGGCTAAGGCTCTTCAGTTTGGAAAAGAGACGGCTGTTTCCTGTCTTTTAACCAGTTTGTAATCCATGAAAGGTCATTGCCTCCTATCCCATGACTTTTTAGTTTTCTTAGAAGCCTCTTTTATGAGGGACTTTGTCAAACGCCTTCTGAAAATCCAATTACACTACATCTACCAGTCCACCTTTATCTACATGTTTATTAACCCCTTCAAAAAATGAAGCAGATTTTTGAGGTAAGACTCCCCTTGGGTAAATCCATGCTGACTGTGTTCTATTAAACAATGTCTTTCTATATGCGCTGTGATTTTGATATTTAGAATAATTTCCACTATTTTTCCCAGCACTGAAGTCAGGCTCACTGGAGCCCTTTTAAATATTGGGGGTACATTGGCCACCCTCCAGTCTTCAGGTACAATGGATGATTTTAATGATAGGTTTCCGCTTGGAGAAGAGACTGTTGAGGGGGGATATGATAGAGGTCTTTAAAATCATGACAGGTCTTGAGCAAGTAGATCTGAATCAGTTATTTACACTTTCGGATAATAGAAGGACTAGGGGGCACTCCATGAAGTTAATAGAAGGACTAGGGGGCACTCCATGAAGTTAGCAAGTAGGACATTTAAGACTAATTGGAGAAAATTATTTTTCACTCAACACACAATTAAGCTCTGGAATTTGTTGCCAGAAGATGTGGTTACTGCAGTTAGTGTAGCTGGGTTCAAAAAAGGTTTGGATAACTTCTTGGAGGAGAAGTCCATTAACTGCTATTAATCAAGTTGACTTGGGGAATAGCCACTGCTATTAATTGCATCAGTAGCATGGGATCTTCTTGGTGTTTGGGTACTTACCAGATTCTTGTGGCCTGGTTTGGCCTCTGTTGGAAACAGGATGCTGGGCTTGATGGACCCTTGGTCTGATCCAGTATGGCAATTTCTTATGTTCTTAAATTTTATCTAATAGATCTGAAACTTCATTTTTTAGTTCCTTTGGAACCCTGGGATGCATACCAGCTGGTCCAGATGATTTGTTACTCTTTGTCAATCTGGCCTACTACATCTTCCAAGTTTACAGTGATTTGGTTCAGTTCATCTGACTCATCACCCTTGAAAACCATCTCCAGAACTGGTAACTCCCCAACATCCTCATTACTAAACACAGAAGCAAAGAATTAATTTAGTCTTTCTGCATTGTCCTTATCTTCGCTAATAGTGGGATTTAAGAAGTTGGAGCAAGTTCTTAGAAGGAGAAGTCCATAATACATTATTAGCAAGGTAAAATTAAAAAAAAAATCTATTGCTCTCCCAGGGAGTGAGTAAGAAATAGATTTACTTTTTGGGATCTGATAAGTACATGTGAGCTGAACTGGCTGCTTTTGGAGAGAAGATGCCCTCCGAAAGTGGACTCTATGGACCTTGCTTTGACCCAGCATGGCATTTCTTATGATGTTATATCCTGAACATCTGTGAACCCACAGATGTTGCGTTGTGGATAGATATACACCTACATAAGTATAATCATTCTTCATTGACAAATTCTGGAAGGCTTTCGTTATTACCTTCCTCTGCCTAAGAACTATGCTTTAATTACTCCTAGGTTTATTTTATTTTTCTGAATCACCTCATCTTAGCCATTCCAAAGGTGGTTTATGCATAAACATTTTCAATAACATACACTCAATCAGCAATATATATTTCATTATATTACACAATATGACTAAAATTCCCTGTGTTTGTCTGTTCCTTTTCCATCATATCCAGCTGTCAAATTCCTTGCCAGTAACCACTGATTGCTTAGAATGATATCATTCTCTCCTCCCTATAATATTAATAACGCTGAAGCGAGGGAGTTCCCTCCCAAGATCATGATATTAAAAAAATAAATAAATAAATTCCTGCAATGTATCTTTCAACCAATGATGTCAGTATGCACAAAATATTCAGCCTAGTCACATCATAAGTGATCATCTAAGCGATTATACGTAATGTTACCTGGAGCTCAGGACCAGTCTCTGATTTTCCTAACCAGAGAAGTTCAATTTATTTTCATTCAACTTTAGTATGTAGTCCTTAAACTATTCTATAACTTTTTTTTTCTAGACTGCTATTAATGTTATTGCATTCTTTCTCTCCATTACCAACTATTAGACAAATTATTTGCATATCATTCGGAAATACATGTTACTTCAATCATGCCTATTGAATTATTATACACACACAGGTAGATTTTCAAAGGGGTACGCGCGTAGGATGCGCGCGCAAGCCCCGGGACGCGCGTAAATCCCGGGGCGTGTCGGGGGCGTGCCGGGAATGACGCGACGTTTCGGGGGCGTGTCGCGAGTGACGCGGCGTTTAGGGGGCGGTGCTGCGGGCGTGGTTTCGGCCCGGGGGCGTTCCGGGGGCGTGGCCGCAGCCTCCGGACCAGCCCCTGGGACCGGAACATGGAGCGGGGCAGCCGGCCAGCGCGCACAAAGTTACGCCTGCTTCCAGCTGGCGTAACTTTGCCAAAGGTAGGGGGGGGGTTTAGATAGGGCCGGGGGGGTGGGTTAGGTAGGGGAAGGGAAGGGAAGGTGCGGGGGGGTGGAAGGAAAGTTCCCTCCGAGGCCGCTCCGATTTTGGAGTGGCCTCGGAGGGAACGGAGGCAGGCTGTGCGGCTCGGCGCGCGCAGGCTGCCGATTTTGGGCAGCCTTGCGCGCGCCGACCCTGGATTTTAATGGATTAAAATCCCGCGTACTCTTGTTCGCGCCTGGTGCGCGAACAAAAGTACGCGCTCGCGCTAATTTATAAAATTTGGCCCACAGGTTGCAGGTATTTATTTATTTATTTATAATTTTTATATACCGAGGTTCTTGTATGAAATACAAATCACTCCGGTTTACATAAAACATTTAAATGCCCAAAAGGGAGGGGCTTTACATATAACAATAGAACAAATAGATACATATTACATGTAACAATAGAACAAAGTACAAATTGAACATAGTATGGTATAGGTTCCATATTAGGAATATATTAGGTATATATTTTAAATAAATATTTCAACAAAATGGATCCTTGTGAAAACCCACATATAAAATCCCTCAGTTTAGAATCTGTTTTTTCCATGGTTTTTCTTTGATCTATCTGCAAAAATGATTGGAACTGTGATGTAAGAACTTAATCTGCATGAATTTAACCTGGCAATGTATAGTTGACAGTGTCAAAAGCAGCTAATGACCACTGCATTGCCATCTTCCTCAGCATATATCTGAGTAGCTCATCTAATAATGAGGTTGTTATTGTCTTCATCCCATACTTATTTCTAAATTCTGATTGGAATGGGTTGAGATTGAGAATATTCTGAGTCCATATAGTTAAGTAGCTGTATAGCTTCCACTAGAATCTTCCCAAGGTGTAAGGTATATTTGACACTGAACTATAATGGGCCTTTCCCTCCAATTTCCTTTGAAGGTTTTTTTAAAGTGGAGATTGTACCAGTGTTTGTTTCATTTGATCAGGGGTGGAGTCCCTCTTCCAGTGAGGTGTTCATTATTAGCTTCAATTTGTCCACAAGTTTACGTGATAAAAAATGAATGACATAAGAACATAAAATCAAAAAAGTAGTACCACCGGTCAATTAATAAATGATAGAATATATGCCAGATATATATGTGGGCCGCTCACTCTAAGGGTCTGTATAGTGACACAGACTCATATGGTATGGGGTCACCTTACTTTAATTTTAAACATCATATTTAAACATCATATTTTTTAGATATTTTTCTTTATATATATTAAAAATCCTTCAGACTCAGTCAATTCTTATAAAGATACAGGAGGAAGATTGATACTCATCTATTCCGAGTTTAACGTCCCGACACGCACGTGTTTCGAACCAGGGGTCCTGCTTCAGGGGATTTCCTTCAGTATCTATCTCTCAATGAAGTTTCCCATATCGAATGATGCAATTTTCATCCTCTTTCCTTCATGGCTGTTATGTTCTTCAACTTTCCGCGCCGGCCACTTCGGGCCGCGTTCCCTCTTGAAATGGCGTCTCTCAGACAGTGAGCCCTTTATACCCATACGTCAGACCAAGGGTCCATCAATCCCAGCATCCTGTTTCCAACAGTGGCCAATCCAGGCCATAAGAACCTGGCAAGTACCCAAAAACTAAGTCTATCCCATGCTACTGTTGCAGTGGCTATTTTCTAAGTCAGCTTAATAGCAGGTAATGGACTTCGCCTCCAAGAATTTATCCAATCATTTTTTAAACACAGCTACACTAACTGCACTAACCACATCCTCTGGCAACAAATTCCAGAGGTTAATTGTGCTTTGAGTGAAAAAGAACTTTCTCCAATTAGTTTTAAATGTGCCTCATGCTAACTTCATGGAGTGCCCCCTAGTCTTTCTATTATCCGAAAGAGTAAATAACCAATTCACATTTACTTGTTCTAGACCTCTCATGATTTTAAATACCTCTATCATATCCCCCCTTAGCCGTCTCTTCTCCAAGCTGAAAAGTCCTAACCTCTTTAGTCTTTCCTCATAGAGGAGCTGTTCCATTCCCTTTATCATTTTGGTCGCCCTTTTCTGTACCTTCTCCATTACAACTTTATCTTTTTTGAGATGTGGTGACCAGAATTGTACGCAGTATTCAAGGTGCGGTCTCACCATGGAGTGATACAGAGGCATTATGACATTTTCCGTTTTATTCACCATTCCTTTTCTAATAATTCCCAACATTCTGTTTGCTTTTTTGACTGCCACAGCACACTGAACCAACGAAATTTGATTACCCCACTCGTCGTATTTCTTTCCAGATCATTTATAAGTATATTGAAAAGTACGGGTCCCAATACAGATCCCTGAGGCACTCCACTGCCCACTCCCTTCCACTGAGAAAATTGTCCATTTAATCCTACTCTCTGTTTCCTGTCTTTTAGCCAGTTTGTAATCCACAAAATGATATTGCCACCTATCCCATGACTTTTAACTTTTCCTAGAAGCCTCCCATGAGGAATTTTGTGAAATGCCTTCTGAAAATCCAAATACACTACATCTACCGGTTCACCTTTATCTACATGTTTATTAACTCCTTCAAATAAAGTGAAGCCGATTTGTGAGGCAAGACTTGCCTTGGGTAAAGCCATGCTGACTTTGTTCCATTAAACCATGTCTTTCTATATGTTCTGTGATTTTGATGTTTAGAACACTTTCCACTATTTTTCCTGGCACTGAAGTCAGGCTAACCGATCTGTAGTTTCCGGGATCGCCCCTGGAGCCCTTTTTAAATATTGGGGTTACATTAGCCCCACCCTCACATCTTCAGGTACAATGGATGATTTTAATGATAGGTTACAAATTTTTACTAATAGGTCTGAAATTTCATTTTTTAGTTCCTTCAGAACCCTGGGGTGTATACCATCCGGTCCAGGAGATTTACTGCTCTTCAGTTTGTCAATCGGGTCTACCACATCTTCTAGGTTCACCGTGATTTGGTTCAGTCCATCTGAATCATTACCCATGAATACCTTCTCCGGTATGGATATCTCCCCAACATCCTCTTCAGTAAACACTAAAGCAAAGAAATAATTTAATCCTTCTGCGATGGCCTTATCTTCTCCAAGTGCCCCTTTAACCCCTCGATCATCTAATTGCAGAGATCTAATTTGCAAAGATGTCACATTTATCATTGTTTTTTGACCATGCCCTGCTACACAAACCTTTTTCCATGCAATATCCATTTCCTGGTGGATTTAATCTAAATCCCTTATTGTGACAGCTGCAGTATGGAGCTTTTTTTTGAACCAGAACTGAGCTCCTCATAGATGATACAAATGTTTTCTTGGAAATAATCAGCAAAGGCATTACACTGATCAACTGACATGCATATTTTCTGCCTCTCTGATCTACAGGCTATGAGTTCCTTAATCAAAGCAAACATTTCTTTTGGTTTATGTAAATTTTGAATTATCTCTGAACAGAATATTGTCTTTGCCTCCTTAGTTGCTCTCACATATGTTATTGCTTGTACTTTATATTCAGTTCTTGATTTATGCCATTGACACTCTCTTCTTCTACCTTCTTATTTCAATTTCTTCAAATCTGAATTAAATCATGGGGCAGACTTTTCCTCTCAGAGAGATCTGTTTTTCAGTATTAACCTTATCTAATTCAGATTTCACATTTGTTTTCAATAGCTCAAGGAACTCTGTTAACCGTTTGTCATGATATCCTACAGGCATAGCACATATTTGAATCACAAAGTCACTAGGGACTCCTACTTTTTTCATAGATCAGATTGTCTGCTCATTAAGGGGTTGATTTAAAAAATGCACGTGGACGTCCATGCGCTGATTTTATAACGTGCGCGGTGACACATGCATGTTATAAAATATGATTTCCATGTGCGCATGCGCGCCCGATTTTAATATCTGCGCATGCATGTGTGGGCTGGTCATGACTAGCGCACGCAAGGAGGAATTTTTTAAAGTATGTGTGGTGACGAGATCGGGCGTTTGCCCAGTTCCCTCCCAGTCTGCTCCAATTAAGGAGCGGTGGGAGGGAACTTTCTTATATCACTACCTGCCCTTCCTCCCTTTTCCCATCTCCTCCTTGACCCCTAAACTAATGCTAACTAATCACATTTTTTTTGTTTTTTACTTTGCCTCCGCAGCTGAAGTAAGTTGCGTGCACCTGCCGGCATGCTTCCCCAGGAGAGGGCCTAATGGCCGCTGTCCCGGTCGGCCCCTGGCCCGCCCAGACCTCACCCCCTGGCCTGCCGCTTTCACCAAGCCCGGCACTTCTGTGTGTATTGGGAGATACGCGCTTGGCTGGGCCATTTGTAAAATGCTCTTGGCGCAGCCACGCTCTTATCCCCCAGTTTTTACGCACACAGGCTTTTTAAAATTAGGGTTTTAGAGGACTATCCTGCACTACTAGAGTTCTCCAACTCAAAACAGATTATTGAGTGATTATGGACTCCTGGATCAGTATCACCCTCCCTCTATTTAAGCAATAAAGAATCAAATCCCCAGGATGTGCCGTACTTGATGTGTTCCATTGATTCTCTGGGTAAAGCCCATCATATGGATAATATCCATAAAATAGACTGTCATACTGTGGAACGCAGTATCCCAAGGTGTATTAAAATCTCCTAACCAAAAAACAGATGAAAAACAATCCACCAACCAAAATTATCCAAAAGAACCTGCTAGTTGAAATGTGTATTAGGGAGATGCCACCTATTTTCAGGTATCATAAAAGTGCTTACTGATAGTCACTGGGCACACAACCTTTTGATGAAAATGAACAATTAAACACTAGATTTTAATCATTTGCTAAGACCAAGTCCATACTGAATTGTGAATTCTTTTCTATTATTTTTTACATGTAAAATCTCTCCAGCACAACGTAGAAAAACCTCTGACAGTCAGCACATATAATGCTCAAAAAGCGTGAGAATACACCACTTGATACTTGAAAATGTAGAAATAGACATTTATATTGTTCAGTGCAAACAAACATTGTACAGTTGGCACATATATAATACTCAAAAATATTTGTAGTACTTTGCTTGATATTGCAGATTGAAGAATGTCGAAATGAACTGAAGAAATTGGAGCCAAAGGCATCTCATAAACTTCATCAACAAATCTCAAACAACCCAAAATAAGCAAAGTGAAGCACAACCATGATAGTCAATGAATATGTGACACAGTGCAGTACAGAACTCAACAATGCAGTGTTTTAGCATTAAGTGCCTATACTGGAGTGAAGAAATGTTGCCGGGATATAAAAAAAGATACATTTGGGTACAAATGTTCCCATACAGTTTGCTACTATAAAAAAAATAGATGTGATATCACCATCCATCTCGTGAAACTTTGGCGGACAGTCATCTTGTACTTGGGCATAGTTGTGTAAATGGTCTACCGTGGAGATGGCTGTTAAAGACAACGATAGCATCGCCATTGACCAATCATAAATCAACACCCAGAATTCAAAAAGCAATAAAGCGTCCCAAAGTTCAAACCATTGGTTGTGGACATAGGCTATATAATTTGCCTACCAAAAGTCCACAGTAAAATCACGACTTAATACAGTTATCCCAAGGGACTTAGCACTAAGAATACATATGTCAAATGCTACAGCATATAAATGCATTTCAGAGTAAACCAATGGAAAAGCATGAGGTATAAAACAAAAAACATATCTGAAAAATACCATCTAGTCAATCTGTTTTATCCAATTCGTTTCACTGTATTAAAATGGAAAATCCACTCCTGTTCACACTGCAGTAAAGTCCATGCATGGTCACTACCACATTACACATGCCATCATTGTCATTAACAGCCATTGTCTCCACAGCATGCCGTTTAGGCAACTACTACAAAGTACATGAGACAATTATCTGCCAATAAGCTTTGAGTTGGTTATTGTCGGTTTTTTAAAAAAACTTTTAAGTAGTAGATTATGGGAATATTTTATATGCAAATAATGTAAGTTTTTTCTTTTATCCAGGCAACATTTTTTTTGCCCCTAAATATGCTATGACTTTATAAAGTCATAGTATATTTCCGGTTGGTCAGCGTTTGACACTGCATCTTTTATTCCCGACTAATGTATACACTCAAGTTGTGTTAAGTCTGAAGAAAAATCACAAGATTGCAATAAGGAGACAGCCTATTAAACTGCATTACCATCATAGTCCCTGAAGTAGGTCACGTGTGAGTGAAACTCTGCCTGAGTTGGGCATTGTATGACAGTTTTGTTTTACCGATTTTCTACTTTTGGTTGCGACTTGCAATATTGGATCGGTTTCCGGTTTGTTTCTTCTAGCATTCATTGGCCATCATGTCTATACTGCATTCTACTTATTTTGGGTTGTTCGAAATTTGTTGATGCAGTTTGAAATACCTGTGACTCTGATTTCTTCAGTTTATTTCAGCATACATCAACCTTTGCAATATCAAGTTAAGTACTACATTTATTTTTGTGAGTTTTGTATATGCCAACTGCATGACATTTGTGATGAACAATGTACACATCTTTATTTCTATTCCTTCAGTATCAAGTGATGTATTCTCACTATTTTGAGTCTTACATATGTACCAGCTGAGATGTTTTCCTGTGTTGTACTGGAGAGATTTTATGTGCACTAAAAAAAAAATATCAAAATAATTGACAGGTCCATATTAACTTGGGGGGCCAATGAAATAAAGGCGCGTAGAAAGCGGGGCACCATGCGATATTTAAATTAAGGGGTCGCTCTAGGAAGGAGGCACTAGGGTCGCTTGCACGACCTTAGCGCCTCCTTCCTAGCGTGACCCACCACGGCTGCCTGTCTGCCAGTAATGAAAATGGCTCCCGAGTTTCTCTTTATTTTGCCGAGTGCCGTTAAAGTGGAAGTTAAAGTCTGTTTTCTGCCATGTTTTATTGTTTGTTTTTATTATATATGTTTAATATGTAATATAGTTAGCAAATATTTGTGTATGTGAAATATGTCAGATAAATATATAGGGATTGATTTTAAAAAGTCCACGCGTGTACATGGACGCAACTATTTTATAATATGCGTGTGCTGGCATGCACATGTTACAAAATCCAATGACCGCGCGCATATGCTCACTGGATTTTAAAATCCGTGCGAGCAACCTGCAACTCATGCGCACGGGGGGGAGGAGGATTTTATAACCTACGCGGGGTGATGCAATCGGGCCTCCCCCGGTTGCCTTCCAGTCTGCTCCAATTAAGGAGCAGACTAGGAGGGAACTTTCCTATCCCTAACCCTACCTATCCCAAATTTTTTTTTTTTTTTTTTTTTTTTTAATTCTGTTGCTTACTGCTCCTCTGGAGCAGAAGTATTCTGCGCACATCAGCCGGCTGCCGGCGTGCGCTTCCCCAGGACAACGGCTAATGGCACTGTCCCGGCCGGCCCACCCGCCCCACCCCACCCCATCCCACCCATACCAATCCCCCTGGGCCGCCCTTTTTCCCTCAGCCGACACTTCTGCGTATACCAAGGTTTACACGCGTGACCAGGCTTGTTGTAAAATGCGCACTGTGGGGCGGATTTTAAAAGCCCTGCTCGCGTAAATCCGCCCGGATTTACGCGAGCAGGGCCTTGCGCATCAGCGTGCCTATTTTCCATAGGCCTGCCGGCGCGCGCAGAGCCCCGGGACTCGCGTAAGTCCCGGGGTTTTTTGCCGGGGGCGTGTCGGGGGGGCGGGGCCGATTGACGCGGCATTTTGGGGGTGGGACACGGCATTTCGGGGGTGGGCCCGGGGGGCGTGGTTTCGGCCCGGGGCGGTCCAGGGGCGTGGCTGCGCCCTCCGGAACCGCCCCCTGGGTCGCGTCTCTGCCTCCGGGAGGCGTAAATCCGTGGACAAAGGTAGGGGGGGGTTTAGATAGGGCCGGGGGGGTGGGTTAGGTAGAGGAAGGGAGGGGAAGGTGAGGGGAGGGCGAAAGAGAGTTCCCTCCGAGGCAGGCTGCGCGGCTCGGCACGCGCCGGCTGCCCAAAATTGGCAGCCTTGCGCGCGCCGATCCTGGATTTTAGAAGATACGCGCGGCTATGCGCGTATCTACTAAAATCCAGCGTACTTTTGTTTGCGCCTGGAGCGCGAACAAAAGTACGGGAACGCGCCGTTTTTAAAAATCTACCCCTGTGCGCACAAGGCCCAGCCACGCGCATAAATCCCGGTTTTTACGCGTGTAGCCCTTCGTAAATGTACTTGACAATGCACACACATGCACACTTGGTCCGGCTTTGCCTGTCACTAAGTTTTGCTCTATTTTCTAGCATAGTAGGAAGTGGGCAATTTTTTAAATTCCCTAAAGCTTTTTTTGTGGGAGGCTATAGTGGACTATAAAAATCCCCCAAGTATGTGATTTGGGTCTTTGTCATCCCCAGGTGGATTGACCAGGAGGAGAGAAGGTTTTCTTTCTTTGCAGTAGAGTTCAAGGGAGAAGATTTGTGAGTTTTGAGGACTTTTACTATTTCTGGACGTCGAGAGAAACTAATTCCTAGAGAAGGGATTCTTTTCCAGTATCTGAACGGACTAGATGTTAGTGTAGCTGGGTTTAAAAAAGGATTGGATAAGTTCCTGGAGGAGGTCCATTACCTGCTGTTAATCAAGTTGACTGATAGAATAACCACTGCTGTTACTGGCATCAGTAGTGTGGGATATACTTAATCTTTTGGGTACTTGTCAGGCACTTGTAGCCTGGATCGGCCATTGTTGGAAACAGGATGCTGGGCTTGATGGACCCTTGGTCTGACCCAGCATGGCATGCTCTTATGCTTTTGCCTTTGCTAAAGAAATTGAAGCAAGGGGTGAAGACAGTTGAGATTTTTGGATATCCCACTAGGAGCTGTTAGACTTGTTTGACTTTAAAAGATTAGTTTTGAACTGAGGGGATTTTCCTACCTTTTTAAATGCTGGAGTTGCAATGGGTGGTGGGGGTGGGGGTGGGGGGAAACCTACCCTGAGAGGGGAAGGACTACTTGATATGGATGCTGGTGTAAGGGAGAAAACAGCTGCAAGGAGGAGAGGCATGGATACAGGGACTATGGCTTTTATGATGCTGATATTCACCATTCTTTCTTGGATTTTGATTTACATAAGACAAGTGCAGAGGATCTCTGAGGGAGAGGAAGGGACTAAATACCTTCTGTGTTGTAATGCAGGTCTGTTACCTGTGTCCAGCCTGGACAAAGGGGCCTATGACAACTGGAAAGCTCATGTACTCCCTTGCACTGCAACGAAGAGCAGTGATTTGGGACTGAATTGTATTGACCATGGGTCATGTCCATGCCAAGGGCTCAGGGGGGGGGTCGAGCTTCCCTCCCCCCCCCCCCACTGGGTGAACTCTGGCAATGTAGCCAGGGTTGCCGCTACACACATGCGTACACATTTACAAGAGGGGAATTAATAAATAAGATGAATTTAAATATAGTATCAAAACATTTCTTGAAAACTTTAATAACTTGCCTTATTGCTGTTAGCGCTCAGGGTGTGCTGCATTGTAATTTGGAACACGTCATATATGTTCTCACCATAATACAGTTACATTAACAATCAATAAAATCATTACCTCGCATATTATTAACTAAATATATATATATATATAGTCATATACAGTGTGTGTGTGTATATATTTTTTTCAGATCTGTAAACATTTGGAACAGTATGTATAAAATCAGTGTTGAATTTTTGTCTGTCTGTATTTATTTATTTTTTACTTTTTACTAGGGGTTGGTCCAGGTAACAATGATGAGACCCTACTTTCTGCAATCGCAAGCGCTTTGCACACCAGCTCTGCACCAATCACAGGGCAGCTCTCTGCGGCAGTGGAAAAGAACCCAGCAGTTTGGCTTAACACATCCCAGCCTCTCTGCAAAGCATTTATCGTTACGGATGATGACATTAGGTAAGAAACCTAAACTTTCTCCTGAAATCTTCAGGAGGGATGGAGGCAAATACAGCAGAAAGTGATGGTAAATGGGATTTTCTCCAGGGAGATGAGGGTGATTTACAGGGTGCAAAAAGCATCAGTTTCTTGGGCTGGTTGTAATCCTTGTATTTGGCTCTTTGTAGATGATACAAAGATCTACAACAAAGTTGACACATTCTAGAGGAATTATGGAAAATTTTGCATGGATCTAGGATACCTTCAAAAAGTAACCAATAAAGCAACAACTGAGATTTAATGCAAAAAAAATTCAGAAGCCGGGGGGAGCTAAACATGATGTGGCACTGATGGCTGCCAAACAGGAGAGATCTAGGGGTGATCATATTTGGTGACCTCAAAGTCACCATACATTTTGATAAGACAATGGAGAGAGCCGGTAAAGTTCTGGGAAACAGAGGAAGAGGTATAATTTAGGGTAAAAAAAAAAAAGGGGGGGGGGGGGAGTGGGGGTGATAATATCTCTGCGCACATTTTGGAAATACCTCACATCTAGAATTGTGTTCATTTCTAGTGGCCACATCTTCAGGGAAGATGTAGGCATCCTCCCTGTGGAGGTAGTGGAGAAGAAGACTGTATCAGAATTCAAGAAAACATGAGACATATGCAGAGGATCTCTGAGGCAGAGGAAGGGACTAGCTACCTTCTGTGTAGTAATGCAGGTCTGTTACCTGTGTCCAGCCTGGACAAAGGGGCCTAAGATAACTGGAAAGCTCATATACTGCAACATCTTTTTTTGGTTGGTTCTTTAAAACTCAACTAAATATCTTCTGAAAGATAATATTTTAAAGGAAAGAGAGCTTGGTAGCTTGGTAGCTATGAAGATGTAGTTAGCAACAAATGGTGATGAAGGGATTTGAGACCTGAACTTACCTTTTTTTAAATAAGTGCTGAAGGATTGGCTACGGGCAGATAGAGATTTATTTTCCCCATCCTTGGATTACTGCATAGAGACCTAATCCTTTTCCCTGTAGACACAAAATGGGAGAAAAGGTTAGGAACTCAGAAAGAGCAGTTCTACACGGACTCTGTAGATCTCTAGCCTCTTTTAGCCTAATCATCTGTATTACTATATATAATCATAAGTTTACCTATTCTTGGCAGAATTTGTAAGATGTGTAACGTTTTAAGAAAACATGAGTGATTAGACAAAACACATCTGTTATTTTTAATGTGTTTCGAATTAAACTACTTTATGCATCACAGACTAATACAATTCATTAAGCAAACCATAGCAATAAAGGAAATAATAAAGTGGTCCTGTTCAAACGTTTACATATCCTTAGTTCTTAATATCGTGCATTGCCTCTTTGTGCATCAATGACGGCTTGCAGTCTTTTGTGAGAGTTGTGAATGAGGCACTTTATTTTCTCATGTGGTAAAGCTGCCCATTCCTCTTGGCAAAAAGCTTCTACATCCTGTCAATTCTTTGGTTGTCGAACATGAACTGCATGTTTGAGGTCTCCCCAAAGTGGCTCAATGACGTTGAGGTCAGGCGAGTGCGATGGCCTCTCCAGAACCTTCACTTTTTTTTACTGCTGCAGCCACTGAAGGATTGACTTGGCTTTATGTTTTGGATCATTGTCATGTTGGAAAGTCCAAGTATATGCCGCATGGGCAGCTTCCTGGCTGATGAATGCAAATTCTCCTCTAGTATTTTCTGCTAAAACGCTGAATTCATCCTGCCATCAATTTTGACCAAATTCCCTGTGCCAATATAGCTCATTCACCCACAAAACAGCAGAGATCCACCTCTATGCTTCATAGTAGGGGTGGTGTTGACTCCTCTCCAAACATAGCATTTATGGTTGTGACCATAAAGTTCAATTTTGGTCTCACCACTCCAAATTATTTTGTTCCTGAAGTTTTGAGGCTTCTCTAAGTGCTGTTTAGTGTATTGTAAGCGGGCTGTTTTGTGGCGTTGGTGCAGCAAGCGCTTTTTATCAGGCAGCTCTACCATGCAGCCCATTTTTGTTCAAATATCTCCTTATTGTGCAGGCTGAAACACCCACACCACTTTGTTTCACAGAAGCCTTTATTTCAGTAGAAGTTTGTGGGTCTTTCTTTGCATCCCAACAAATTTTCCTGGCAGTGGTGTCTGAAAACTTTCTTGGTCTGGCTTGGTATTAACCAAACCCATCACTTTCCACTTCTTGATCAGAGATTGAACAGTACTGATTGGCATTTTCAAATCTTTGGATATCTTTTTATATCCTTTTCATGGTTTATAAAGTTAAACTACTTTTGCTTGCAGTTCTTTTGCTTTCCTCATACTTCAGTAATCAGCAAAGTGCAGCCCTGGATGAAATGCACAAGGGTTTCTCAGCAGCTATGAAAACTCATTGACTCTGCACAGACGCTAATTACAATCAAACAAGGCACAGGTGTGGATATCTTCCCTTCATTTCCATCCCAACCTGTGTGTGTCAACTTGAGTGTATATTACCAGCCCAAATATTCAAGGGCATGTAGACTATAGATCAGGATCATTTGATTATTTCCATTATTGCTATGGTTTGTTTAATGATTGTGCTATTCTGTGATGCATGAAATAGTTTAGTTGGAAACATAGGAAAAGTAATAGACGTGTTTTGTCTGATCACTCATGTTTTCTTAAAATGCTACACACCTTACAAATTCTGCCATGGGTCTGTAAACTTATGGGCACCAACTGTAGCATGCATCAGTCACGAGGTAGAACTAGCTTAATTTACTATACACTATTTGAAAGAATTATTTTGTCTTTGTGAAAGCAGTTTTTTTATCACATATTAATCCTGTCCTTCCCCCTTCCAAGCATCCAATGTAAATCATGCATAATATGTATTATACAAGACAAATTCTTCTGTAATGAACGAGAACAGCTTCTAAATTCCAGTGGCTACACATCTTCCTAAGACCAGGCTGCTAAGAATTTTTAGGTTTTTTTTTTGTGTATTGCCAGAAAACACACAACCTTGGCATCCAGCATGGATTTGCACAGTGCACGTTAATAACATGGATTGACTCCTCAGTTCTGAGAAAAAGATGTTCAGTGATTTAAAGTATCAACTTACATTAAATGTGTGGGAAATGTAGAGGCTGAAATTCTGTTTGCTCATATTGGAGCTTGGTTTGCTTCATTGTATGTGACTTGTAGTGCAAGGAAAACTTTTGAAGGCTTGAGCCCAGCCCCTGTCACTGTTTATTGTACTTAGACTATCCATAAGTGGTCAAATTAGGTCGCTGCCTCCTCTTACTCACCTATTGCCATCCACAGCCTGTCTCCACCTCTGTCTCTTCCACGTGTTTCCCCGACATCTCATTATCAGAGCTATGAAGCACCAGCACCTCTCTGCTGTTTTTGTTGCATTTACATAGTAAATGATGGCAGATAAGGGCCAAATGGTCTATCCAGTTTGCCCAGCAAGGTGTATGGGGCTGTAACTGCCACTTTGTGCAAGCTACTGATATTCAGAAAAGTTACCATGTTATCCCCAGTGCTTTATTTCTATCCTGTAGCCACTAGGAATCCTCTGTGTTTATCTCATGCTCTTTTGAATTCCATCACTTTTTTTTTTCTCTTCACTATCCCATCCAGTGGAGTGGGTGTGGGGGACCCTTTACGTGAAAAAATATTTCCTGATGTTGTCCCCCCTTGGAGTTACATTATGTAAGCCCTAGTTCTACAGTCTCATATCCGTTGGGAAAGATTTGTCTCTTGTATTATTTTTAATATCATTTAGACATTTAAAAGTCTGTATCATTGAGAGATCCAAGATGGCAACTAGCAACCAGTAGGCATCCCTCTTGTTCCTCAGTTTTTGTTTTCTTCAAATTGCTATGGTTCATAAAAGGAAGTCCCAGTATAGTTCTTACCCTGCAGAGCCTACCATGTCTTCACTTCGAAGACCGATGGACGCTCATGCTACTTGGGAGTGTCATTGCTGCCGCAACTCCCGTTGGGAAGTATTGGAGGGGAAGGCTCGTCTCCATCTTCCCCAGGGTCTTGTGCCACTCTTAGCCCAGCAGCTCCAATGACACCTCCTGATCCTGCTTTCAGCAGAACTCTTTTTGTCGCAGCTTAGTGAGTAACATGCCCATGACATGGGTGAGACTATCCCAGAAGCAGAGAATGCGGATAGAGTTGTTACTGCAGATGCAACCGCCATAGTAGCGGAGACAAACTTTACAGAAGTTTCTGGCACTCCAGTGCAGGAGGAGTTTGGATTTTTACATAATTCATTTGGAATGGCTGGTTCTACTTCCGCTGACCTAGGTTCAGTAGGGAGCTTCAGGTTGGTGAGACCTTCAGAGTTTACTCTAGAATCTATTTGGGTTGAAATAGGTAGCTTAGGTAAATCTATAACTTCTTAGCTTGTGCCCTTAACTGTTAACTACAAGAATATTGAATCACGGCTCGATACTGTGGACAAATCTGAAGCTGTTTGATTCAGCAGGTTACAGATTTTCAGCAAGAATTATCCCATGTTAAACTGTTGCAGGAGAATTTGGTGAAATATAATATTTTATTATCAAACCAGGTGCAAAATTAAAAAAATTCATTACAATGCAAGAATCTGCAGTTTATAAATTTTCTTCAAGTCTAACTGGTTTCTGCTCAGGACATATTTAGAAGATACCTATTGTAGGTTTTAAAAATCTTGGAATCTGCTCTTCCATCTATAGCTCTCCTTCTAAAAGTGGAATAGTGAGACTGTCCATTCTCTCTCCTATATCAGATAATTCCTTAGCAGTATCAGCATTTTTGGAAACCTCTGAATCATCTTTGGCCAAACCATCTACTTTAATAGTATCTTTGATATTGGACTCTGATAGAGATTGGCTTCTTAAAATATATTTCAGACATCGGGCTTTGGTTTTTTCTGCAGTGTAGTTAATAGTTTTTCCTGATGTTTCTAGACCAAACCAGAAGAACGGAAACAGTTTCTTCTTTTGAGATCTAGGGTTTTGCTATTGGGAGCACAGTTTTTTCTCAAATTTCCTTGTAAATGCTATGTTAAATATAATGTCAATATGTATGTTTTTTGTTGGGTTTTTTTTAGCCTAGCTAACTCTGTTTTCCTTGGAGATAAATTTATCTGTTCTGACTTGGATTTGTAGATGTATTATGGTATCTCTCTTTCATTACTCCCTGGTTCTAGCTGCTATTTTTGTTTTCTTTTCCTTCATTGATTAATTGCTTTTTTGGATTGTGTGTTTGGACCTCCCAAATTGTGGACTTGATCTGATTGATGAGTATATTATGTTTGTTTTGTTCTTTTTTTCTTCTTTATCTGCATGATACTCACATTGAATGGCAAATCTCAAGTATATCTTGAATCTGTATTGAAAATTGTATAAATAAAGTTTTTTTTAAAAAGTCTATCATATTCTCCTGTCTCTTCTCTCTTTTAGGGTATGCATATTTATTTCTTCAATTCTCCTCTTATAAGTCTTCTGGTGTAGACCTCGCACTATTTTGATTGTCCTTCTCTGGACTGCTTCTGTCTTTTCCCTATTTTTTTTGAGATTCGGTCTCCAGAACTGAATGCAGTATTCCAGGTGCGGCCTCACCAGTGACCTGTACACTTTTTTTTTTTCCTGGTTATGCTTTTTTTATTCAATTTAGCATTCCTCTGGGTCTAATCCCTCTGGGTCTGTCGCAATGTTTCTCTATCTTCAGATTATTAGACACTATCACATTGAGGTGTTTCTCTAGGTCCATGCTCAGAAGACCCTCATCCTCTATCCCTTAGAGTTCTTTTGGAATTTTGCATCCCCAAAAGCATTGAATCCTAATTTCTAAGCATTCAATCAAGTCTCCTTTGATCACTTCTCATTCTCTGTACTCCTTCAGGGGTGACCACTCTGTTGCAGATCTTAGTGTCATCAGTAAAAAGACAAACGTTTCCTTCTAACCACTCTGCGATATCACTCACAAAGATATTGATCAGAACCAGCCCCAGAACTAATCCCTGAGGCACTCCACTAATCACATTTCTGTGCTCAGAGTGACCAATTTACCACTGCCCTCTGTCTGTCAACCAATTTCCAATCCTTGGAACCCACTCCCAGGCTGCTCAGTTTATTCATGAGCCTCCAATGTGGGTCAGTGTCAGAAGCCACATCTAGTGCATGCCTTTAATCTAATTCTCTAATTACCCAATCAAAAGAATTGATCAAATTTATTTGACCAGATCTTCCTCTGGTAAAATCCTGCTGCCTCAGTTCCTACAACCCACTGGATTGTAAATAGGTCTTTCATTTCATTTCATTTATTAAAATTTATTAATTGCTTAACACAATGAAGGTCTAAGCGGTTTACAAAATAAATAACATACATAATAAAAACATAAATATATAACAAAAATGAATACAAAACAGGTAAAAGAAACAAATTAAAAAATATAAAACATAACAAAATCTCAAGCTGCAGAGTCATAGACCAAGAAGTTAGGCCTATAGATCTTAATAAAACCCTTGTTTCAATAAAAAGCTTTTTTAAAAAAAGTCTAAATTTCTTAACAGTCCACCATCAGAAGTTCATTGGTAAAGAATTCCAGAACATAGGTGCTGCAACTGAAAAAGCAGAGGAGTAGATTTTAAAAACCCTGCGCGTGCCGGCATACCTATTTTGCATAGGCCGCCGGCGCACGCAAAGCCCCGGGACGCGCGTAAGTCCCAGGGCTTCATAAAAGGGGCGGGAGGGGGCGTGTCCGGGATCAGGGGGCAGTCCGGGGGCGTGGTGACGGTTCGGGGGCGGGCCAGAAGGGCGGTCCCGAGTCCCCCGGCACTGCGGCCTGTGCCGGGGGATGCCGAGGTGGCGCGCGCAAGTTACGCCTGCCTCAAGCGGATTTCTTCGGGGATAGAGTTCCAAAGGGTTAGGCCTGCTACTGAAAATGCTCTACTATAAACTATGACCCTGCTAATGAGTGGGACTATGGATTATCTGGATCCAACCTAGCAGGGAAAGAATATCACAAAACAGTGTACAATGTCCAGAATGAATATCAGAATTAAAAGGCAAATTAAAATCACTGAGAATAATCATGTTTTTTAATTCACTTTAGCTAAAAGAAATTGTTTAAAAAAAGGAGACATATTTGCTTGTAACACTTTGGGAGGACAATAGGTAAGGCAAATGGGAAAACCAGCAGTATACATATAATCAGTAATTCATAAGAAGAATTGCAACAGATATTTTCAAATTTCGGATTCCAGCTTGCCTTGAAAATAATCAATAAACCCCCCTCCTCTGCCCTTTGCCTGAGGTTGGGAATGATAAGAATAATCGGGAGGACAAATTTGATTGAGAGTAATTATGTCTGAGGCAAGAAGCCAGCTCTCAGTTATGCAGAAAAAGTCAGGTTTTTCCATTTGTATTAAATCATAAACAAGCTGAAATTTCTTCCTAATAGCTTGGATATTAATCAACATAACTTTAGCTTTGATAAGAGCAGGAACTGGTGAATAAGCAGAAGGCAAAATATTAACCAAACAAGATGGCTGATGTGACATATATGAGTGCCTAACATTTGAGAGGGCGTCATACCTACCACAGCCTAGAATGACGAGAATGGAATAGTTCGTTGAATGTTCAAACTCCATAGGTGATTGTGTAAAATCTATAACCTCATCCACACTCATCGTGCATGAAGGCGCGCACAAAGGAGCTCCTTTGTCATGCTCCTTCATGCACTTGACGAAGCACAAGCCACACCTGCGTGCGGCGCCTTTGGCATTGCTCATGGGTTCTTCACCCCCTGTTGTATTAACATCACTGGGGGGCATGGCTTGCATCCCTAGCTGTCAGTCAGGCTGAGGTGAGTGGGAACAACCAGGTGCCATCTTGAACTCCTCTCTCGGCTGGGCCAGATAGTCTGGGCAGAGGAGACAGAGCAGTAGCAGCGAGACTTCCTCCGGCGTCGCTCACGGGCTCTTCACCCCCACGTTGTGGGATGTCATTGGGGGGGGAAAGGTGGCGCGGCTTGCAGCCCTAGCTGTCAATCGGGTCGAGGCAAGTGGAAACAGCCAGGTGCCATCTTGATCTCCTCTCTTGGTGGAGCCAGAAGCTGGTAAGGGGCAAAGATAGTCTGGGGAGAGGAGACAGAGCGGTAGCAGGAAGATTTTCTCTGGTATCACTTGCAGGCTGTTCACCCCCCCCCCCCCATAGTAGTGATGTCATTGTGGGGGCGTGGCTTACAACCCTAGGGGCAGATTTTAAAAGCCCTACTTGTGCCGAGCCTATTTTGCATAGGCCCAGCGATGCACGCAAAGTCCCGGGACGCGCACATGTCCCAGGGCTTGAAAGAAGGGGTGGGGGGCGGGGGCATGGCCAGAGGCCTCCGTAGGGCCGCTATGCCAGGGGATCGCGCGCCGGTACTTGGCCAGCACGCGCAACCTATGCCTGCCCAGAGGCAGGTGCAACTTGTAAAATAAAGGTCAGGGGGGTTAGGTAGGGCTGGGGGGCGGGTTAGGTAGGAGAAGGGAGGGGAAGGTGGTGGGGGGCGGGGAAGGAAAGTTCCCTCCCAGGCCGCTCTGATTTCAGAGCGGCCTGGGAGGGAACGGGGAAAGCCATCGGGGCTTCCCTAGGGCTTGGCAAGCGCAAGGTGCACTAGTGTACACCCCCTTGCTTTGTCCCTTGCGCCGACTCCCGATTTTTTAACATGCGTGCGGCTGCGTGCACATGTTATAAAATTGGGCGTACATTTGTGTGCGCCGGGTTGCGCGTACGTCTTAAAATCCGGTCCCTAGCTGTTAATGCCTTCAGCAGAGTCTCCATTAATTTTTTTCCACCACTGAGGTAAGGCTGCCTTTACCCTTGCCCAGCTGCCCTTCTCCAATCCTGTGGCACCACTCCCATTTTTAAGTATCAATTGAGCGTGTCCTTCAGCAGACATGCCAGAACCTTTCTAGCTCCTTCAGTTTCCTAGAACGTAGCTCATCCAGTCCCCTGGCTTTGTCCACTTTGTTTTGCTAGCGCCACCCAAAACAAACACTTCTGTACATGGAATGGTATCTACCCCGCTCTCATAGGTATCTTTACCAACCAGAAGCCGTCCTTCTCCAAGGTCCTTTTCAGGGAATCCCGAGCAGAAGTATTTGTACAACTTTTCTGCTTTTTTCTCATCGCTGTCCACACATTACTCGCTTTTGTCACCTTTTAGTTCCACCTCTGGTCTTCCTTTTTCTGATTTTCCTGAAAAATGTTCTCGCCTTGCTTTACTTCATCATGTGACATGGACTTGTTGACTTGTACAGTTTGGTGGGAGGTATTTGCAGGCTGCTGGAGTCAGTAAGGGAAAAGAGAATGAAGCTGCTGACTATAGGAAAAATGAAAGAGTAAGACATGAGGGGATGAAGGGAAGCAGCTATTCAATAGGAGGAAGGAAAGAAAGGAAGGAGTCGGAGAGAAGGAGACAAAATAGTTTGGGCTCGGGGGGAGTGAAGGAGAGAGGAAATAGGTTGGGGAAGGAGGGACAGGGAAGTGGGGCAGATGGGTTGGGCTAAGGTGAGTGAAGAAGGGAAGAGAGGGACAGGCAGTCTGGATTGAAGGAGGGGGTAAAGGTAGAGAGATAGCTGGGGCAGAGAGAGAGAGATGGAAGGATTAAGAAAATGGAAAGAAGTGAACAAAAAAGTGAAAGAGGATGACTGCAAAATCAGGAACATTATAAAGGGAAGAAGGAATGGATTTGAAGGTCAAGAAAAGGAAAAAACAAGCAGAGGAGAGAAAACTACACTGGGAATGCAGAAGGGGGCTGGAGGATCGTTTATTTTAATTTCAGTGAGGTTGTTTGCTTCTTTTTTTCTTTCAGTGCTGATTACTGTGGCTTGGGCCATGTTTGCATCTTGTATCCAAGCCAGGCTCTTAGGCTTGGCTCTGACTCTGCTCGACAGTCCCATTTTCTGGCATGCCTAATTCTAGTGACTTGTAAGCCACAGTGGTGATATGGAGTTTATCTTCCAAGCTAACACAGTTTTTTAATACAGGCTCAATATTTCTGCTGAGATTTGGTTTGTGCACACAACTAGTGCAATTTGCATCAATCCATAGCATCACTTGACCAGTTTCAATAACTTTCAGTGGTGTGCACAGAAGGAAAGCTTAAAAAATAAAACCCAAAGTGTGTCTGTGTGTGTGTGTGTATGTGTGTGTGTGTGTGTGTATGTATATAAGGTGATACTTTTTAATTGGATTAACATAATACATTTCTTAACTAGCTTTAGAATTTGGCTAGCATTTTCATTTTGACCCGAAGACAGTATTAGCTCTCGAAAGCTTGGCAAGAAATGTATTGTTAGCCTTATATATTTTTTTCTGTTTTTATTTGTTAACCTTTATTTCTGTGTTTTCAAATGGACTAACTACTTCTTTCAATGGAGTTACAGTGGGTTGCAGAATGCTTGGGTATTGCCCACATTATATATAATACATTTGCATTGAACAATTTTGATATATGTTCTGAAGCATAATAGCAAAAGCTGAATGTCTTAGTTACCCATGAACTGTGCTGAAATCCTGTACCTAAGGCTTCTGTTTTATTGCAATTCTGTGTCTGCAGCATCTTCCTGTTGCTACTAAAACCTCTTGTATGTTCTCCCCTAATTTTTCATTATCCTTATCACCCTGTTAACTAAATCTGAGCTGCATGGTGGTGTTAGTATCGGTGCTGTTTACAAGGCAAGAACTGTGTGGGTTTTGCTTTACTGCTGACAACAGAGCAGCTAAGACCTGGTAGATACCGTATTCATGCAGCTGAGGGCAAATGGGGAAAGGACAGAGGAAAGGAGATGAACAGGCAGTGTTGAAGTGGAAAAAGAATGGGAGGAATGATTTTTTTGTTGTAGGGAACAGGAAAGGCAATAAAATTACCATAGAGGCAATAATAGGATGAGAGCGACAAGTGGGGTTGAGAACCAAGAGAGAAGGATCCTTGGCCAGGGGATGGGGAGAGAAACTTGGAAGCAGGCTTTGGTGAAATAAGAAGCCAGGGAGAAAGATTTATAACCAGGCTGGGCTCATTTCAACTGGCAAATTATTCCATGGTTTTAACCAGAAAGTTAACCAAAGAGAAACAATCTTATTTTCTTACTGGTGGTAGACAGAATAGCAGTTCCCATATAGCAAAGAGAAACTGTATTGGTGCCTCTAACCTGACAAACTGATTCGTGAAGGTAGGGCAAACTCTAATTATGGAAACTTTGACCTTCCGGATCGGGGATGAGTTCTTAGTTTTCGATGATTATAGGCCCCCTTTGGCTGCTGTCTCTCTAACCTCTGTTAATATCCATCTGATAAAATGATTTTTGAACCGTAACATCTTGAGCAATGAGTGTAATTCCAATATTGCTTAACCTTGTGTATGAGAAATGAATTATGTAAATTCTCTTAAAGGAATTGATTTTTGCAATCCTCAAGGCCATGTGTGCACTGTGTTGTAGAGCACCCCGTGAGAAGTGGCTCACGCTTTTCATATGTCCTTGACACACACACTTAGAGTGCCTGGTTGTGCCTCTTGTTTCTCACAGTGCACATCTAAAGCTTAATAATATAGTGGGAGGGGAGGTGGAGAAGAGCTCATCATTCACTAGTGCAACAGAGACTATTCTCATAGGTTTTTTATTTAGTAGAACTGCTTACAATGAAAACAAAAATTAAAATCTTTTACACTTTCTTTTGGAAAAAGTTTTTTTTATTGGTTTCCTACACATTAGATCAGATTAGTTTATGTTGCCAAAATTGTCACAACTGCACAAATTAACCAGAAACCAGGGAGCCTAACTTTCAAACCTATTTGCAGTACAGCATTTCTATGTTTAAGTGGCTGCATGGAGATTATCCTTGTATTTTAGAAATTGTATTTTTATTTATTGATTTTTTTTAACTTACACCTCCTCCATAGTAGAAGTATAGTTACGCGGCAGTGGACCTGGGTGCATGCCCAGACGCATAGGTACTTGCGCATACATCTCTTGGCCCTGCCCTGGAACGCCAACACCACATGCCTTTTTCTTCTGATGTGAGATAGAGTGCATCGGCACTTCTGCACGAATCTACCTGCTTTATAAAATAGGGTGGATACTTGCTAGTGCTAGATGTGCACACATCTCTAGATTTCAGCACGCATTCAGCTTTTAAAATTCACTCTATGTGCGTATAAAATAGAGAAAGTAAGCCATTTCTTGTATTGGAAATATTTGTGCATACTGAAACATAAGCACATACTTTCAGAGCAGAACTACATGTGCAAGTACCAATGCGTCTGGACATGCACCCTATGAATTTAATATCTTGACAGATTAGTAAACCAATATGACAGCTTCTACTCTTTCTGATGGGTGTTTCTTTTGTTCTTAAATTTATTTTACCTAAATACAGCATTTACTAAATGTGGTGTAAATTATAACAATTTTTAAACCCAAAAATGTATTAGCAAGGGCCAGGATTGCAAACAGTAACTGGGTCATGGAAGGTAAATATATTTTTGCATTCCATGTTTAAAATATACTCCATCTTGAGCAGAGAATTGTGGTTGTCAGCTTGGATATGTGGAATTAAGGGTTGACAAATTGCAGGTGATACCTTTTTTATTGGACTAAGTTCATCGGTGACCAGCTTTCGAGAGTTATGCTCACTTCATCAGGTCAGTGAAGAAACAGCGTCATTACACAGCGCCATTACACAGGGTTTGAATATCGCAGAGCCTAAGTCCTAAATGACTTTCATATAGAAAGACAAAAACATGACAGCAGAAAAAGATTGTATATCTCATTCAGTCTGCCCCATCTGTCCAATTAATTTAGCATTATAATTCTTATATAGAAACAGAAACATCTAAGAACATAAGAACATTCCATACTGGGTCAGACCAAGGGTCCATCAAGCCCAGCATCCTGTTTCCAACAGTGGCCAATCCAGGCCATAAGAACCTGGCAAGTACCCAAAAACTAAGTCTATTCCATGTTACCGTTGCTAGTAATAGTGGTGGTTATTATCTAAGTCAACTTAATTAATAGCAGGTAATGGACTTCTCGTACAAGAACTTATCCAATCCTTTTTTAAACACAGCTATACTAACTGCACTAACCACATCCTCTGGCAACAAATTCCAGAGTTTAATTGTGCGTTGAGTGAAAAAGAACTTTCTCCGATTAGTTTTAAATGTGCCACATGCTAACTTCATGGAGTGCCCCCTAGTCTTTCTATTATCTGAAAGAGTAAAAAAATGATTCACATCTACTCACTCTAGACCTCTCATGATTTTAAACACCTCTATCATATCCCCCCTCAGCCGTCTCTTCTCCAAGCTGAAAAGTCCTAACCCTCTTTAGTCTTTCCTCATAGGGGAGCTGTTCCATTCCCTTTATCATTTTGGTAGCCCTTCTCTGTACCTTCTCCATCGCAATTATATCTTTTTTGAGATGCGGTGACCAGAATTGTACACAATATTCAAGGTGCGGTCTCACCATGGAGCGATACAGAGGCATTATGACATTTTCCGTTTTATTCACCATTCCCTTTCTAATAATTCCCAACATTCTGTTTGCTTTTTTGACTGCCGCAGCACACTGAACCGATGATTTCAATGTGTTATCCACTATGACGCCTAGATCTCTTTCTTGGGTTGTAGCACCTAATATGGAACCTAATATTGTGTAACTGTAGCATGGGTTATTTTTCCCTATATGCAACACCTTGCACTTGTCCACATTAAATTTCATCTGCCATTTAGATGCCCAATTTTCCAGCCTCACAAGGTCTTCCTGCAATTTATCACAAACTGCTTGTGATTTAACTACTCTGAACAATTTTGTATCATCTGCAAATTTGATTACCTCACTCGTCGTATTTCTTTCCAGATCATTTATAAATATATTGAAAAGTAAGGGTCCCAATACAGATCCCTGAGGCATTCCACTGCCCACTCCCTTCCACTGAGAAAATTGTTCATTTAATCCTACTCTCTGTTTCCTGTCTTTTTAGCCAGTTTGTAATCCACAAATCCACAGTTTGTAATCCACAAACTTAATTCCACTTAATCCAAACTTAATCCACAAACTTAATTCCCAAAGTCAACTTAACTAACAGCAGTTTATGGAATTCTCCTCCAGAAACTAATCCAAACCTTTTTGAAATTAAGCTACACTAAATGCCCTAACCACATTCTCTGGCAATGAATTCCAGGGCTTAATTGTGCATTGAGTGAATAAGAATTTTCACCATAAAGTTAGCCCTAGTCCTTTTAGTATCTGAAAGAGTAAATAACTGATTCATATTTACCCATTCTAATCTTCTCATGATTTTATAGACCTCTATCATATCCTTCCCTTAGCTGTCTCTTCTCCAAGCTGTCCTGTCCCATGACTTTTTACTTTTCCTAGAAGCCTCTCATGAGGAACTTTGTCAAATGCCTTCTGAAAATCCAAGTACACTACATCTACCGGTTCACATGTTTATTAACTCCTTCAAAAAATTGAAGCAGATTTGTGAGGCATATTGCCTTTGGTAAAGCCATGCTGACTTTGTTCCATTAAACCATATCTTTCTATATGTTCTGTGATTTTGATGTTTAGAACACTTTCCACTATTTTCTCTGGCACTGAAGTCAGGCTAACCAGTCTGTAATTTCCCAGATCTCCCCTGGAGCCCTTTTTAAATATGGGGGTTATATTAGCTATCCTCCAGTCGTCAGGTACAATGGATGATTTTAATGATAGGTTACAAATTTTTATTAATAGGTTTGAAATTTCATTTTTTAGTTCCTTCAGAACTCTGGGGTGTATACCATCCGGTCCAGGTGATCTACTACTCTTTAGTTTATCAATCAGGTCTACCACATCTTCTAGGTTCACCGTGATTTGGTTCAGTCCATCTGAATCTTTACCCATGGAAACCTTCTCCAGTACGGGTACCTCCCCAACATCCTCTTCAGTAAACACCGAAGAAAAGAAATCATTTAATCTTCTTATCTTCTCTAAGTGCCCCTTTAACCCCCGTCATCTAACGGTCCAACTGACTCCCTCACAGGCTTTCTGCTTCGGATACATTTAAAAAAGTTTTTACTGTGAGTTTTTGCCTCTGTGGCCAATTTCTTTTCAAATTCTCTCTTAGCTTGTCTTATCAATGTCTCACATTTAACTTGCGAACATTTATGCATTTTTCTATTTTCCTCTGTTGGATCCTTCTTCCAATTTTTGAATGAAGATCTTTTGGCTAAAATAACGTCTTTCACCTCCCCTTTTTAACCATGCTGGTAATTGTTTTGCCTGCTTTCCACCTTTCTTAATGTGTGGAATACATCTGGATTGTGCTTCTAGGATGGTATTTTTTAACAATGACCACGCCTCTTGCACACTTTTTACTTTTGTAGCTGCTCCTTTCAGTTTTTTTCTAACTATTTTTCTCATTTTATCAAAGTTTCCATTTTGAAAGTTTAGCATGAGAGCCGTGGATTTGCTTACTGTCCCTCTTCCAGTCATTAATTCAAACTTGATCATATTATGATCACTATTGCCAAGCGGCCCCACCACCATTACCTCTCTCACCAAATCTTGTGCTCCACTGAGAATTAGATCTAAAATTGCTCCCTCTCTCGTCGGTTCCTGAACCAATTGCTCCAAAAATGTATCATTTATTCCATCCAGGAACTTTATCTCTGTAGCGTGTCCAAATTGGCAGATGAAATGTAATGTGGACAAGTGCAAGGTGATGCATATAGGGAAAAATAACCCATGCTTTAGTTACACGATCTAGGCATCATAGTGGATAAAACATTGAAATTGTTGGCTCAGTGTGCTGCAGTCCATAAAAGCAAACAGAATTTTAGGAATGAAATGGTGAATAAAATGGAAAATGTCATAATGCCTCTGTATTGCTCCATGGTGAGGTTGCACCTTGAATACTGTGTGCAATTCAGGTCACCGCATCTCAAAAAAGATATAATTGCAGTGGAGAAGGTACAGAGAAGGGCAACCAAAATGATAAACAGGGATGGAATGGCTCCCCTATGAAGAAAAGGCTAACGAGGATAGGTCTGTTCAGCTTGGAGAAGAGACAGCTAAGGGAAGGATATGATTGAGGACTATAAAATCATGAGAAGATTAGAATGGGTAAATATGAATCAGTTATTTACTCTTTCAGATACTAAAAGGACTAGGGCTAACTTTATGGAGAAAATTCTTATTCACTCAATGCACAATTAAGCCCTGGAATTCATTGCCAGAGAATGTGGTTAGGGCATTTAGTGTAGCTTAGTTTCAAAAAAGTTTGGATTAGTTTCTGGAGGAGAATTCCATAAACTGCTGTTAGTTAAGTTGACTTTGGGAATAACCACTGCTTGTTACCAGTGTTAGTAGCCTGGGATCTATTTATTGTTTGGGTACTTGCCAGGTACTTGTAACCTGGATTGGCCTGGATGCTGGGCTTGATGGACCCTCAGTCTGACCAAGTATGGCAACTTCTTTGTTCTTAAGTTTTTCACAGATGTATTAAGTTAGTCCAATAAAAAGGTATCACGTATAACTTGTTTGTTGATCCTTAATTCCACGTAAAATATACTGCAAACCTCAACTGTAATAGATCACATGTAATATTTTTGTCCTCAGTTTTAAATAATAATGAAAAGTCATTGATCAGGAAGTAATTACTAGTATTCAGTAATATGGAGCAGCCAAAAACTATAGTACGATTGACTGCCAATGTTCTTTGCAAAATGTAATGTTCCCTGGAATAACCACCAGATGGCAATAGAATCACATTGCTGTTTAACATATTTATCAGCAGCATCATGCTGCTTATTATTCTTATGTTTAGAACTTGCTGTAGCAAATATATACAGTAAAAGTAATCCCCCAGAATACTTTAGTTTACAATGTCTGTAAGAATTATAAATGATAAATTGGAGATTAAAGGACCCATATGTTTTGCACTACAGTGAATTGTAAAAATGTAGCCTGGTTTTAGTTTGTAGTTAGATAAACAATGCAGGATATGCATTGTAAATGTGTTATTTATTCATGTCACATGGTAATGAATTCTAAAGAGGCATTTCAATTTCACTGATTCAGAAAGTTATTGAAGATAAAAATTGCTTCCAAAGAGTGTTTAGCCCAAGACTACGCTGCTGTGCACCTTCTAAAATAGAAAGTGTCTAAATTAAATGTTTCTCTGAGTTGTCGTACACAATACTGGTAACAGTATTAAGCCTAGGGAAATTAGAATTCTCTGCTGATTTTTTGATTCCTTTTAGTAGAGCAACATCAGAATTAGACAAATAAAATGTGCATGAATCTTTTAAGACCATGCATGACCCATCATTACAGCTGAAGAAAAGACCCATTTTGAAAGCCCATGCACATCATCCTGGAATAATGTTTCAGTCCAGCAAGAAGTCACAGTACCAGCAAGGAATCGTGTTTTGCCTTGAGCTGTGAAAGGCTGCAGAACCTGGCTGCAGGCTGAAGCATCATGGATCTTACATAGCTAGTACGTGATTGCCTGAGAGGTTCTCCCGGCTTATATCTAATCAGGATGAGCATCCCTGAGAGCTGACTGTGGTGTTGTTTTTTTTCTTTGTAAAGATATGAACAGTCATGGCTTAAATCTACTAGCCATACCAGCTTCACTCATCTCCTGCTAAATCAGTACTGAGACACCCAGTGGTTAACTGAAGATTGCCCTTAGGCATACTTTAACCACCGACTGGCTGCTAGAGTTCAAAAGATTCTTCAGAAGGCAACCAACACATAGCAGTTTGGCATTGTCTGAGACAATGGTCTTGAGGTAAAGAAAAAGCTAGAAAAGACATTCAGAGGCATAGAGATGGCTTTTTCTCATATTTTGCTTCAGCAGTGTCTCTGTGAGCCTTGTTTTTCTGCAGAACAGGAGGCTGCATTTACACATAGATAATCTGGGGAGTAACTGCCTGCCACCTGGATACCCCTATCAGGGCGATCTTTGCCTTAGCAGTGTCCCAGGCCCCTCATATTTGCCAGTTTGCCAGCACCGGATCTGGAGCTGCAACCGTATGCCACGCTCTTATCCTCTGCACCACTGGGCCGCGGTCTGTGATTTTTGGAATGGTTCCAGAGGACTACAGAATGCTAGTTTTGAATAACAGAGGGCAAATAACCAACACAACAACACAACCACATAACACTAATTGCTTGAAAAGTTACCAGTACCAATATATGATCACATCTCTGCAATTGAAAAACGCTGGCAGGCTCGTAAAGTAAATAAGTAAACACTGTTTGCTGTTAGATGTTGGCAGTCATGGAAGAAATTGTGGTAAATATTTCAAACTATTGAAAATATTTCAGACTATGTTTTTGTTGGGAGGGTGGGCAGAAAACTGGCACAGGACTTTCAGTAGAGGTTATATAGGAGCCAAGACAATGGCAGAATTCTAGTATATAGGGGACAGACACAGAGGAACTTTAGTGGTGGGAGAAGACAGAACAGAAGACCGGAAGAGATGGGCAGACCAGGTCAACTATATGATCCTTTCCTGCTTACAAGTCACAGGGACATCTTTTAAATTAGGTTCTACCCCTGGCTTCTCACCCGATATCTGGTTTCTGTTATTTCTCAGAATCTTAAGAAGCTCAACCTTGTGTTTTCTGCTGAGACTATAAAACCAGAGTCTTCAAAATTAAATATTTTTTCTATAGAATTACTAACGTGGATTAGTATGCCCCTGGAAATAAGACTACAAAAAAATTATAAACTATTTAAAGGCAGTTTAAAAACTTGGCTCTTTAAACAGGCTTTTCAGAGTGAGTTTGATGAGAAGTAAAGAAGGGCTGTGCATATTAGAGGCAGACTATTTGATGTTATTAAGCACCTTGAAGAGATCTGATTGTATAGTATGATAGCTGTTTTATATATTTTTTTATTTTATATCTACTTTTTAAAATAGTTTCAATTTTTAGATGCAGTATAAATTTAAGAAATGGGTTTAGTTTTAGCACTTTTTTTGATTGGCACTTTTTAACATTTAATAATATTTTTTAGATATTTAATACTATTTTTATGTGCCTTACTGTAAACCGTCGTGATGGTTATTAACTTAACAATGGTATATAAAAATTATTAAATAAATTAAATAAATACTTCAGCACAACTCACCTTCTACCTGTTACTCTCTAGGGACAGACATGGCTCAGCATTAACCCCTTGTGCAGTAACCCCTCTGTTACTTCTTAATGACACACAGTGCATGACTTATAGCTTACAGAGGACTTGTTTTCTGTTAACTCTTTCAGCAGAGCTCAGAGTTAACCAAAAAATGAGGAGGCTGTATCTTCCATCATTCTCTAGTGCAGATAGGACAACTCATGTGTGATGGGTGGTGTGGGTGTAAGCCTTGTTGCTGTGGCATAGTTGACCCAGCCTCGAAGGTGAATCTACAAGGCCTACGCCAACAACTGGCAAATATGCCCTATAGCAGGATAGGCTGGAGCTTCAACTATAACAGCTGCCTCTCCTGCAGGTTGAGCCCTTGGGTTCTGGTGGCTGGCAGGGCTTAGGTTGGCTCATGGGGCAGCTGGTAAGCAAGAGCCTGGGGTATGCCAGGGTCAGGGCAGGCAACAGACTGAAGAAGTCAGAGTCAGACAAAGGTCGGAGCAGATCCAGGCAATAGTAGTCAGGTCCAGGTGGCAGGCAATCGTGGTCTGGACCAAGCAAGAGGTCAGACTCCAGAAGTCAGGCCCAAGGGAGGATGAAGACACACACAAGACACTGGACAAGATGAATAGGACAAGACAAGGCTGGATGAGGCAGGAATGCAGGACAGCAGGAACTAACACACATTACTAAGGCAGGAGACCTGTTGCTGAGGCAGTGATGCAATGTTCTAGGGAGCCTTATATACTGAAAATCTGTGATGTCATCATAGAGTGCCACGGGGTCTTTTCCCACCTAGAGGGGAGCAAGATGATGATGGTGTGCTGGGGCCTGCATGGCTGTGGTGGCATTGGGGGTAAGTGCGATGGCTTGCGGGACCAATGTTGCATTCAGATCGCGGGCCCATTCCGTGGCCTGCTGCCCTTACCTACTGGCTAAGCCCGGCCATGCGGCCTCCCGACACCACATCTCCTGTTCTGCTTTTGGTGGTCCAGCTCAGCATCATCCTATGGACGTGGCAGGAAGCCATGCCACACTGCTCCAGCTGGACTCTCTCCAGCATGATAGGATGCCACTGAATCATCAGGCCCAGGACTGCCTTCTAGGAAGTCTTCCTTCTGCTTCTCTAGGTGTGTGCACAGCCAATTCCCCCTCATTTAAAGGGCCAGTGGTGGGGATGGCCAGGCAGCACCCTCTGATGATATCACTGGCTGGCTCTTATGTAAAAGCTGCTCCAGACACCTCTCCAGTGCCTCAGTAATAGATAAACTCCTCCTAGAGAAATGCTTTGCCAACATTCCTGACTCCTGATCCTGCTTTTTGGTTCCTGTCTCCATCATGATGTTCCTGAATCCATGTCTTCCGTCCTTGTTTCCTGCATTTGATCTGCTTTTGGATCTCCTCGTCTGTGGTCAGTTTTCCCTAATCTGTCTTCAACATCTCCTTGTGTCCTGTGGTCCCTCGTCTTCCTTCTCTTCATCATCCTCCTTGGATCGATCTTCTGGCTGACCTTGGACTGGACCCTACACTGCTTGACCTTCGCCTGCCACTGACCACTGCCTGTACTCTGTCTTTGATTGAACTCTGCCTGCCTGCCTCCGACCACTGCCTCGTCCAGACTCTGCTGCCTGTCTCCTGTCCGTGGCCTGACCTGACTGTCTTGCTGTAGCAGCCTGCCTCATTTGCCAAGCTTCATATCTTCTTTTTCTCCATGGATGCCCATGCCTAAGTCTAGCTGGCCCCGACACCCGAGGCCTCAACCTAAGGGGAACGAGGACTGGTAGTGGTGAAGCTGCAATTGGGTCTCTGCTCTGGCCAGCTCCACCTACCAATGGTGGGGACCTGCAGGGCTTTTTCATGCAGATTGCGCCAAGCCCGTCTCAGGCCAAGGGTCCACATCCACAACAACCAACCCATGAGCTGAGAATCTTAACACAGTGTATCAGAAAATGTAAATATCAAGACATATCAAGTTGGTGGATGATAGTCATTTTCTGTTAAAGCTATACCTAGTCAATTGAATATATGCTCCACTGTCATTGTGGTAGCGGCAAGTACTCTGCAGTTCTCCTTAAGGATTCCTCCAGCACCTCTGTAGTTTGTTTATGAAGAGTTTCCTTTAGGAATTTATTGAAGTTATGCTTTTCCCTAAAAGCAGCTATACTAGTTTGCCCAAAAACCTCACCAGTTTGGGCAAGTATACATGTTAGTTTTCCATAGGGTAACCTTTTTTTTAATTAAATCGTTTACATAATAATTGAACTTGAATTATAATTAAATATACATTACAAGGAGGTCTGTTCACAGTAAAGAATTGAAGGGAGGAGGAGCCAAGATATTGGACTAGTGATTTGGAGTGTTGTCAGCAGAGGATCTGGAATTGAGTATGATGAAACAGAAGGGAAAGCCAAGTATTCCCCTCTGTATCTGGGACTATGGAGTCATCACCACAGCGTCCTCTTGATACATTCATTACTCGTGAGTTGGTTGATACTTCTGGTTTGTCTTCGTTGGAAGAGTCGCTGGTTGTTGGGAGTTTGGCGCGCTCCCCAAAAGCTGTTATCTTTTTTCCCGAGGAGTGATTCCCCCCCCGCCCCCCCCGATGGAGCAAGTGAAGAAAGGAAGTCTTCCCCTTATGGAGTAGTCGCTCTTAGATGATGCAAGCAGACTGTCAACGGCAGAGGGAGAAGTTGCTGCGATGGTGGCATATATGGAGAGAGGAGTGGCAGCAATGTCTTCTGGACAGCCTGAAGAGATAGGGGAAACTATTGGGATTCAGCTAGGAATGAATAAAGAATCTTTGTTTGTTTCTCTCAGCTTTTTAGTTTTCAGTGCCCTGGTAATATTAATTTACTATTTCTCTGGGAGGCTTTTACTTCTATGCAGATGTCTTTGATTCTCAGCCTAAACAGTTGTCTGACCATTTTAAAAGGGTTTCTAAAGAATGGGTGTTGTATAATGCTCAGGTTGATCAGAAGTTGGATACTTTAGAAACACAAGTGAAACAGTTGGAAGTTAACAATATGTTAGTGAGAGATAAATACATTTTACTTGTTAAGTATGAGAATCTTGAAAATATGGTCAGGAGCAGAAACTTGCAATTGATTCATTTTCCTAAAGATTCCATAGTACCTTCATAGGATATATTTAAGAAATATGTGCTTGAAGCATTGAAGGTTCAGAGGCAGTGTTTCCTCCAATTTCCAGGATTTATTACCTTCCCCCAGGGTAAGAGGGGGGAAGGTAATAAATCCTTCCCCCCTCTTACCCAGTTTGATAATTTGAATGTTTCACAAATCCTGTAAAAATCAGATTCAGATCTGTTGAGGACCGCAGCTTTGCTTGTATAATTGGCCCTTGTTACAGACAGAGATTTCTTTTGTGAAATTTTTTTATGTAACCCCATCCCGGTGTGCAATCCTAGAACAGATGAAGCCACAAACTAATTTGTACTCTTCGGGGCAGGAACCCAGTCGATCTGTACTATGTCCCTTCCTTCCCAGGATATAGGTGCGATAGAATTGGGGATGAAAGGAATCCTCTCTGTTCCCAGTGCAAGACGGCTAATTCTCTCTAATTCCTGATTTCCTTTGGAGATGTAATAATTAATCTTACTCTTTATGCTGGGATGCCAAATAATGACTGGAGTCACTGTATTAGTGTCCAAAAACAATCCTTCACTAATAACACTGCTTGGAAATGGCGCAACTCTTAGTCCACAGCAGTGCAGTGTAAAGTCTGGTTACAGTGTCTTCCTCAATCTGTGCAGGAATGTCTAGCGCCAGACCAGGGGAATCCTACCCTCCCGGACATGGAAAAATAGGGTCCTTAGGTAGCAAGGGCAACCTTTGTATGGGCAGAACCACCTTTTCCAACTGGCAAGGATATAAAGTTACTGTCTCTGCACAGAGAGATAAAACTGTCTCTCTCCCTGGAGTTTAAGCATCACCAGATGGGTGTCCTTTTGAATCTTAGGCTTTGCCTTTACTCACTGTTAGATGATTCAGACCTTCTTTGTTCTTATGCAGAAGGCAGGTACAGGACAAAAAAAATTGCTTTTTGTTTTCGGTTTGTTTCTGGGAGGTTTATTTTTTTCCCCCCCATGAATTTCGGTTAATGGATTGTTTGATTTGTTTTTATTCGAAAGAAAAAAAAATCAAACAATTAAAAAAAACAAACCTTAAAATGATGAGAACATGAAAATGAGAACTCCCGCCTGCCCCCCTGCCTGAAAAAAATGCCAGGGCCGGGATCCCACCGGACCCCACTTACCCAGCCCAGTGGGAATCCAATCCGCAGGCTTCGACCTAGGCCCAGGCCAGAGCCTCAGCCTTGTGTAGCCTTGTGTAGACACAGTATGTTGCTGTGAAATTTGCTTGAGCCAGAGGTTGGGTTCCAAAGTCTTGGCCGGGGCCTAGACCCAGGCCCGATTCTACAAGCTGGAGGACGGGTCCCAACGCCGGGGCCTTGGCCCGATTCTAAAACCTGATCCAGAGATCAAGTCCCAATGATGGAGCCCCAGCCCAGACCCAGGCCTGACACTGAGACCCTTCCAGGAGACCAAGTCCTGGCGCCTGGGCCTCAGGACAGGGACTGGCCCAGCTCTGGGAGCCTCTTCTTATTCTTCTTCCTTCTCTAGCATTTGCAAGCCAGATGACACTGTCTGCTGGGTTTGGGCCTCTGCATCGGGCCTTGGTCAGCATCAGGGCCTGGCCTTTGTCGGATATCCAAAGGATCAAGTAAATTTGTTTTTGTTTTTTTTTTTGTTTAATTTTCAGGGGTATCAGCTGAGGCCTTGGCATCAGCCTGTACTTCCACCAAGACCCCAGCATTGAACTTGGGCCTAGGTCATAGTCCCTGCTTTGGGTCTTGTCCTATGCCCTAAGCGAGTGTCTGACTTCAGGCCTAGACCTAGGCCCAAATGGTTAGTTTGAAACGAAATGAATGAATAAGATTCATATTCAGGGGCCCCCCAAATGAAACAAATTAGCCTTATTTGTTGCATTTTCCAGTTTCATTTTAAACAACTGCACATCCCTATTATGCAGTCTTTGTGCTTTTATTTGAATCCCTGATGGGAGGGATCCCTGTGCGCAGGCTTTCTGGGCTTCTGTCAGGCCGGAAGAGCAGTCAAAACAAACTTTTTCCTGGATGGTAAACTTAATCTTCTCAAAAAATTGAATATTACACTGGAGTGTACGCTTATAGTAGGTCACTGGCACCCCCTTCCTCATTGAGGGTATGGAAGGCAGGTCTTCCCTAACCAGCCCCGACCCATGTTTCCCAGTTCCCTGGGCCAAGGAGCTGAACAGGCTCCAGTAAGGCTCCTACCACTGAAACATTAAATTTAAAAAAATACACTCAGAGGGAAACTTTCACCAGACAGGTTGTGTACTAGCTGGGCAGAAATCCCTCCGGACTCTGGCCAGGACCACCAAACAGGGCTTGCTTGGCTCCTCTGACTGGGCCTGTAAAATAACAAAAACTAACCTCTCACTCTGCCTCTGTACTAACCCAAAGGACTGCCTTTCAAGCTGTAGAAAGGGCACGGTTATTTACTTTTACAAGTGGGACAGCCATTCCAGAATCCACAAGAGGAGGGTATGAATTTGAATGGAACCTCCTATTAACCATCCTACTCTGACTAGAGGACTGATATTAAACACCCAGGGCCGGATTTTATAAATTAGCGTGATCGCGTACTTTTGTTCGCGGGATTTTAATAGATACGCGCGTATCCATTAAAATCCGGGGTCGGTGCGCGCAAGGCTGCCCAAAATCGGTAGCCTGCGCGCGCCGAGCCGCACAGCCTGCCTCCATTCCCTCAGAGGCCGCTCCAAAATTGGAGCGGCCTCGGAGGGAACTTTCCTTCCACCCCCCGCACCTTCCCTTCCCTTCCCCTACCTAACCCACCCCCCGACCCTATCTAAACCCCCCCTACCTTTGCGCAAGCCGGCCGGCTGCCCCGCTCCGAGTTCCAGTCCCGGGGGCTGGTCCGGAGGCCACGGCCACGCCCCCGGGACGAAATCACGTCTGCGGCGCCGCCCCCGAAATGGTGCGTCACGCGCGACATGCCCCCAAAACACTGCGTCACTGCTGACACGCCCCCAACACGCCCCTCCATGCAAGCCCCGGGATTTACACGCGTCCCGGGGCTTGGCGCGCAACACCAAGCCTATGCAAAATAGGCTCGGCGCGCGCAGGGGGGGTTTGGGGTAGGTTTTCGGGGGTACGCGTGTATCCCTTTGAAAATCTACCCGCCAGTGCTTACTGGTACAGAACTGAGTATCTGTTGCATTTAAATATTGTGATGTCTTATTCAAGGGTCACAAAAATGGAATGTTTCCTTGTGTTGTTCTTGCAATACAAAAAAGAGAGAGCAGTTTTTAATCTTGAGACCTAACCCGTTGCAAATGGGTGCAACATTTATGTTAAGATATTTATGTAAATGTGTTGTTGAAAATCAAGGGTGAAACATCTCTTCTTCAAACCTTCTTAACTTTCCTCTTTTATATCTGGGAAAAGTGTAGTTGGACCTCCTTAAAGCTGCCTCTGCCAGGGATGCAGGATTGATTTTGTCCCCTCAGTAGCTGGCTGCTAGTTTTAACTGTGCTATTATGCTCCCTTCTCCCCCTCCCCCCCTACACACACACACACACACACACACACACACACACTTTAAACTTTGGACAGATATTCAAGATGAATGTTATTCGTTTAGTTCAAATCTTTTTATTGTAGCTGGAAGAAAATTCATACAATGAATAATGAGAGCATAAACATGAACACAGATGGGTAAATATACAGGAATACAGGAGATAACTATCTCATAAATACCAAATGAAGTGCTAACACTCTATGAGAAACATCACAGTTTGCAGCTATGAGTCAAAAAAGGAAAAGGGGGGAGGGGAGGAGGAGGGATGAAATTCAAGAAAGATGAAAATAATGGTCCACCAATCTTCACATTGCTTTCCAACTTGTGACCCAACAATATGGGATCACTGCTTCCTTTTCATATTGACAGTACATGCAGACAGTACGCCACCAGAAATGAGTTTACATGTTTTACTGCAGTATCACAAGCTTATTAAAGTATGTGCTAGATATTATTGCACAGATGTTCAAGGAGGATGCATAGCACATACAATTGTGTGCAAACATTTAGGAAACACTGGTCAAATTGTATGTTTTCATTGAATCTCTAAGTGACACAACCTCTTCATAATACAAATATAAACAAAACATCTTCCTTCTGAAAATTTTAATGCAAACTTAATATTTATTTGCTAAATTTATCAGCTTCAAACTATAGTGAGTATGGTATGTACAAAAGTTTGGGCACCCATCCAGTTTGTTTCATTACTACTTTTTTAGAAAAGAAAAGGTATTAAGGCCCAAAAGGTTGATTGACTCATTAAGAATTCAGTTAAGTAAAGACAATTCCACTCTTCAACAAATACTTTGGTCCGTTTAACGACTAGGGGTTGCGATTGTTGTTCTTGTGTCTACTTTCAACAGCTCCTCTAAGCAGTTGTCTGAACATTTGGAAATGAAGATAATTCACTCTTACAGAAGCAGGGGAAGACTATACAAAATTATCTAAACATTTCAGCTAGCAGTTTCAATTGTCAGAAGCATTGTTAAGAAATGGAAGTTAGATGGAAATGGTGAGGTCAAGGCAACTGGAAGATAAAGAAAAATATCTGTAGAACCGCCTGAAAACTGGTCAGATGTGCAAAACAAAACCCAAAGAACATTGCAAATGACCTGATGAATAGTTTATCTGGGGTAGTTTTCCACAGGTCCAAATCTTAACCATCATTTGTGTAGGGCAAGACAAGTGATCACCTGGGGGGGGTCACCCTGGGTGCTGCCAGCATCACCCATTCTGCCTTGACTGAAAAGTCCCATTGTGACTGTGGCACATCCCCTCCTGCCCAGTATGCTACCTTACCTAAAAGAAGATTCCCTGGTAGTCTCATGACAGCCCAAAGTGACTCCTAGTTCTGGACCAGGTGTGTGTGTGTGTGTGTGTGTGTTGGGGGGGTGCTTTTGCCCAGGTCACCATTTGCCCTAGAGCCAGCTCTATTCCATAGTACAGCATTACTTGTACAGCAATGATCCTCATGGGAGAGTTATCAGAAAGAAACATTTTCTATGACCTCATCACAAAAGTAATCTAAAGAATGCAAAACCAAAACCTTGATAAATCTGAAACTTTTTGTTACAAACTGCTTTTGACTGATGAAAAAAATATTGAACTGCTCTGCCACAACCACACAACACACAGTTGCAATTGTTAGCTGAAAGCATTTTGAGATTTTTTGTTTTTTAATAGTCAAACCCTGCTTTCTCAGAGTGAATTATCTTCATTTTCAAATGCTCAAACAGTCATTTAGAGGAGCCCATAGTTGTTAAAAATAGACAGAGCAATAATCACAATTTCAGAGGTTAATAAATGTAGAGTATTTGTTCAACAGTAGAATTTAAATCCAGTTTAAAAGCTCACCTTTTGGAAACTGTTTTCACCTGACTAATTGAAGGCCTAATATGTCAATTAAATTTTTGGGCCTTAACTTTTTTTTTTTTTTAATTAGTAATGAATCAGCTGGAAGGGTGACTAAGCTTTTGCGCTTTCCATATTCACTGTTTTATTATTTTCAATCTGTTAAAAACAGCAGATAGTAATTTTGTATTAAAAATTGCAGAAAGATGGCTGTTTAACGTTTTACCATGTAGAAGTTTCCAGCTTCTGTTCCCTTAGAGATTCAGTGAAAAATACTGTTTGATCATAGATGCCTAACCTTTTGCATACAAATGTATGTTACTTTCTGGTCTTCTGCTTTCTACAGTGAAAGGCTGTTTAAGGGGAGAACTTCAGTGGCAGAGGTGGTCCTTCTTCTAGTTATGGAAAATGCAAGACAGGTCAGGATAACACTTGGATCTCATCAGTTTTACTCATGCTCCCCCTTTGATTCTCTGTAACCTTGGGAAAATCACTTCATATCTCTGCGCTTCACTTTTACCTAGCTGTAGTTTGGTATTAAGAAGAATAATAGCACTTTTCTTTTTTTCGCTCACCTCTGTGAAAGCTGGCATTCATAATGGGGATCAATCCTGGTAATCTGAGTGTAGAGCACAGAAGTAAGCAGCATATGTTTCCAAAATATTAAATTATATTTCCTCATAGTAAAGATGTTATACAAACCAATTATTAGTTTGTAATATATAGAATAATTAACATAAAGGCTTAATAAGTGTGCTCCACTATCAGTCCTCCCCCCTCCCCCCTTCCAATAATACACTGAGACATTATGTGGTATTAAATTCGGTGGCAGTTTTATTACCGACATGTAACCCGAGCCCTCACAAACAACAAGTTTAACCTATAACATGTTGGCCCCTCCCCCTTTCCCCCTCCCCTTCCTTCCTCCACCACCTTGAACCCCGGTGGCGAAGATAGTCCCCTCCTCTCCTCCCCCTGCCTACTCCGCCTCGCACCAGCGAGAGCAAGCTCGAACCGGGAACTTGGCCCCTCCGTTCGCCGGCCAAGTTCCCAGCTCCACGAGGCACAGCTCCCCTCCTCCAACCATCAACCCTACAGAATTTCAATAAACCTGGGCTCGGGTTAAACCTCCACAACTGCGACAAATGCATTTACAGACAAAGCTTCCTCCATACTTAAACAAAACAAAGGGTGGGCGGGCAGGACAAAGTTAAGTGCACCTTCTGCTCGCTCTGCCTGACCCGATGTGGCTGTCTCCCTCCTTAGCGTCACCACCTCCCCACCACTCCTGGCCCCGGATTTCAAATCTGCCACTTAACCGTCACTCCCCTGTTACCTGCTCTTGTCTTCCCGCCCTTGTGCATCCCCTTCTCCTTCCCTTAGCCTTCTTACTGACTTCAGTTACCGCTCATTAATCTAATGTTATAGTCGCAGTGCTGGATGAACCAGCACCGCTGCTGTTTAACATAAAGGCTTAATAAGTGTGCTCCACTATCAGTTCTCCCCCCCCCCCCCCCCTTCCAATAATACACTGAGACATTATATGGTATTAAATTCGGCTGCAGTTTTATTACCAACATGTAACCTGAGCCCTCACAAACAACAAGTTTAACCTATAACATGATGGCCCCTCCCCCTTTCCCCCTCCCCTTCCTTCCTCCACCACCTTGAACCCCCAGTGGCGAAGATAGTTCCCTCCTCTCCTCCCCCTGCCTACTCCACCTCACACCAGCGAGAGCAAGCTTGAACCGGGAACTTGGCCCTTCCGTTCACCGGCCATCCCCGTGTAGCGGCCCCCCCCCAAGCTACACGAGGCACACCTCCCCTCCTCCAACCATCAACCCCACAGCATTTCAATAAACCTGGGCTCGAGTTAAACCGCCACGGACAAGCCGACCCTTGTCGACTTGTTCCCCCTACTGTGGCCTTCTACCACTTGGCTATTTCATTTTCCAGCCCTTCTTGCAGGGAGTTATTGAATAAATCCATCCCCACTTCGCATAAATTGATACTGTCCCCACTAAACAACCCTGCCTCCCCCACCCAGGACCACTGATGTCTCACCCAGAATCCCCCTTCCCATCCCATCCAACTCCCCAACTGCCTGTTCAATTTCTTGACCCCGGATTGCCAAATCGTGTCATCCCTATTTTTTAAATGTATAATGACATCTGACCACCCTAGCCAGACTTGTGGCCAGCGGATCATAATTTGGGAAAAGTCTTTCTTCATACATGTGAGCAATTCCCAACAGGACTTGCCCCAATGTCATTGCCCCCCAGGTGGATGAGCAAGATATTGGGCGGGCCCCACATATCAATCCTCTCCTGCATGAAGGGAAGGAGGGTCATCCCACATCATTCCCCGTTGACTGAACCACAACAATCTCCAACTCAACCGTTCCAGGTCTATGAATTCCCCATAAGGGTGCTTCAATGCATGACGCTGAGCTTGATGGATATAGGAATGGCCCACGATCCAGGCACATCCTGATGTATGCGACAACCCCAAATGCCCTGAAACAGAGAAATAAGCATTAGAATTCAAATTGCTTGCCCCACCCTCCCCCTTTCTTCCCTTCTATTGCCCTCCTTAATAATGCACATATGTCCTGAATGCATTGGACTTCCATCTTCCCAAACGTTTTATGCCTTCCACAGGCATACCTGCCTCCGCTGCCAAAGTCGCTGCTCCAATTCGGAATGAGTGAGAGCTGTATTCTCTCCCCTCCTTTCTTACTGCCGTAATGACCATATTTAAAACCCTGCCAAACTGGAACCTCATCAAAGGCGAACCGTCCTGGTGCACTAAAAAGGAACCATGGACTTGGGGACGAAGGCATATATACTCTTGTGTCCTTCTCACTGGGCAGAATGAGGCATGAGGGGTGGGGACCAGCTTAATGAAAGATCCCTTACCTGCCTGGTCCATCTTTGATCTGGGAACACACAAGGTCACTTCGTGTTCCCTGACTTGAACACAGTGAACGGGGATCCCTATCTCTCTGCTACCACGGCTGGACTTGGCCACCAGCTCGCTTGATCCTCAGGGCTCCAAAGAAGGCCCATAAAAAAGCGACCCAAAATAATGCTGTCTTGCAGCCTGACCAGCAAATGGATGGCAGCTGGTGGATCAGCTCAACCAAATCATCATACCGAATTGGTCTGCGCCTATCTTCACTGGTGCCCGTCCCCTTCTGCCAACCAGCTAAGATCCTTCTCAACCGAAAACTAGCCATGGGGTTGCCCCATCCACTCAACTTTTGGAAAAATGAAAAACCGGCTAAGTGCGATCGGATAGTGGCAAAGGTTTGGGTACCCCCTTCCATAGCTCTGACAGGGAGGCCAGGGCCGGATGCCCCTTGTCCATGAGAGGCCCCTGTCAAGAGAGGCCGGCTGGTCTTTCTGTAAAACTCTCCACGGAGGAACTGGTAGTGGACGAACTGCTATCCGAACTAGAAGTGTTGCCATAACTACCCCGCTTCTTCCCTTTCTTATGTGTACGTTTAATGGAATGTAAGTCCTCAGTACCTGGGTAACTCTGTGTAAGGAATCCGGGAAGGTGGCGCCCCCTCCTGGTCCTGGTCTCTCCCTGCTTTGGAAACTGTCCCGTCCTGTATCTCGACCTGTCCTGGGGTCCGTGCTAGGGTTCCACGTAAAAGGCCCCTGTGGCTCCATCGCTGTGGCACCTGAAAAAGAAAAAGAGCCAGCCACAATACCCATCCTAGATTCAAAATACCGCAATCCACGTCTATTCTCTCCCCCCCGCAGCTGCCGCTCGCGAGTCCTGTGCCCAGGGGAGGCTCTCTCTGAAACCATCCCTGACCTGCAACCCCTCTCCCGCGTGGTGCTCGCTCCCCGGCTGGTAAGGTGGGAACTGTATGTGCCACCTGAAGGCAGGGCTCTACCCTCGGACACAAACGAAGGTTTGGCAGGAAAAGGTTCTCTGCTCCTCCCCCTCGACCCGGGCGCTCTGGGGCCCATGGGCTGCCCCCCGAACTCACTGCCTGTCACACTCTGCTCCCTGCCGACTGGGCCTTGCAGGCTTGCTTCCCAGGCTGGCGTGCAGAGTCGTCCTCTGCTCCGGCCTTGTAACCTCCGTGCACCCTCCAGTCTACTCGCTGGACCAGCCGGCCGGCCTCTCCGGCTGGCGCTGGGCGATGCTGGTCTGCACCCGGCTGGGCCCCTGGTTTTCGGTGCTGCTGCAGGGCCGCCTGCCCGCGAGGATGGCACCCCCGGCTCGCTGCAGGTATCTTCCGTTTGGGACGCTGCGCTTCTCTGCTGCACGGCGCCCTCTCCTCGTGTCTGGATGGGAGCCTGGGGAACCTCTGGGAGGGGGCCGTCCGCATCCCGGGAGGGATCAAGCGGGAGTTGGCCTGTAGGCACGGAAAGGGGTGGGGGGCCCCACCGGTGGCAATGGCTGCTCAGGCTGAGTGGGGCTGGCCGCAGGGGCAGCCATGGGAGGGCCACTGTCCTGGCCGGTACTTGGTGTGGATGCAGGCTGGGGAGGGGGGGGGGGCAGGGCCCACCGGTACAGGCCTGGGAAAATGGGCGGTGACATGTGCGCGCCTACCCCTCTTGATGGATAGGGCAAGGGCCCGGTCCGACTTGCCTCCTCGGTCTCGGTTTCTCCGCATATCCTAGCTGGGAAAACGTGCTAGGGATGGATGAAGCTGTAGTGACGCGACAAAGTTAAGTGCACCTTCTGCTTACTCTGCCTGACCCAATATGGCTGTCTCCCTCCTTAGCCTCACTACCTCCCCACCACTCCTGGCCCCGGATTTCAAATCTGCCACTTAACCGTGACTCCCCTGTTACCTGCTCTTGTCTTCCCGCCCTTGTGCATCCCCTTCTCCTTCCCTTAGCCTTCTTACTGACTTCAGTTGCCGCTCATTAATCTAATGTTATGCTCACGGCGCTGGACGAACCAGCACCGCTGCTGTTTTATCATTGCATCTAGTTAGGATAAAATCTAAGCTGCGTTGATCAACATTCTTGGAATTTACAGGATATAAGACTGTACAAATCTGTTCTCTGCTGGCAAAAAAGAGCAATGAGACACACTTCAGGGTCACATAACGTGCCTGACCAGATCATGAGTCATGTATGTGATTCCATTGAGCTGCTGCTATTGTAGCAAGACAATTACAGGTAAGTAGCAAGCAGTTTTAATGGTCATGTATCTGGTTCACCTGATCAGATCATGTGCTGCATCGATGCAAGTCATGTGACCCACAAGTACAACTCATTCTGCTGTCATCAGAGAATGACTGTTAACAAAGTATCAGTGCCCATTTTCTGTCATTAAAAAAGATCCCTTGTCATTTGTTTTTCACCATTCTTATTTGCGTACCTGCACAATTGGCCTAGTTTAAATATCTGTTCTATTAAACATCTCATCGTGTTAACAGTTTGATTTTGTCAAAAAAAAAAAAAGATTTGCTGCATTTGAAGCTTTTCGTAGTGCCACTGCTAATTGTCACTGCAGTCCATATGGAATTGAAGTTTAAGCCGTGTGTTCTGTAAATTAATTATAGGAGTTATCCCTCTAAAGCCAGCAATACCACATAGGAAAACTGTGAAACTGTATGTGGTACCCCTAAATATTTGTTTCTTTTGAGCAATTTTCCTTTCATGATTATCAAAACATGGCTCTAGCCAGCAAAGCGTACGCCGTGACGTCATGCGCTTCGCTGGCTAGAGTTCCCAAATTGACGGTCGCTCAAACCAATGAAAGCACATGAACGCGCGTGCATGACGTCAGTACGTCACGCACGCCCGTCCATGTGCTATCATTGGCTTGAGCGCCCGTGCACTACGGGCGTGCGTTCGTCCATCTTCGCCGGCGGGGGCCGCTGGAAGCCGCTTTCGCCGCTGGCTGCCCCCTCCGGAGGACGGCAGAGAAGGCTGAAAGGGCTGAAAAAGAAACAAAAAGTAAGTTGGTTACACTTATTCACATATTTTACATGTCGAGTTGCTTCGGGAGTTGGGGATTTTAGGTTTTTAGGTTTTACATATTTTACATGTCGAGTCGCTTCGGGAGGAGGGGATTTTAGGTTTTTAGGTTTTCTTTGGTTAAAGTTGGGATCCACTTCCTGGTGCCTGTCATTTCAAATGTCATTTGAAATGACAGGTACCAGCGCATCCAGGATACTGTATAGGCGCTGTATAAAGCGCCTATACAGTAAAATGGGTTGTGCGGGCCTAACGCTTCACGGACGCTTCTTGGACGCGGCTTGCATTTGCATGCAATTTTAATACAGTATCGAGCGGTAGGTGAGCCAGACTGTGTGTGCGGCAAACGCGGGTGCGCCCGGCACTAATGCAGCTCTTCCTACCGCTCCTTACTGTATCGGCCTGATAATGAGCTATTTAGAGAGATGGGTGGAGGATCCTAGAAAGTTTCACTCAGATTCAGTCAAAGTTGAGTGAGTATATTTCACTGTTGCTTTAAATGTGAACTACTGATGCTGACTATGTATTTCTCAAGCTGCTCCTGGAGTACTCCCTCAACTGGTATGATTTTCTGGTTACCCACACTGAATATGCATGTGAGAGATTTGCATGCTCCACCCTCCACTGCATGCAGATCTATCTCTTGTATATTCCTTTGTGTGTATCCTGAAAACTAGCTTCTGGGGTACTCCAGCATCAGCTTGAGAGATATTAGTATAATAAACTGTTGAAACCATATCCCTGTTCAGCTAAATTAACTTGATATAGAGTAATCTTCATTGCCATAAGATTTTACTTTTAGCGCCTCTAAAGCCAGGAGTCATGCCTTCACTCATGATATGTAGCATGTCTGTTTCAGTTAAATTAATTCATTTTCCAGAAAACAAGAAGAACGGGTGCAGCAGGTGCGAAAGAAGCTAGAAGAGGCACTGATGGCAGATATCTTGGCGCGGGCCGCTGAAACGACAAGAGGCACAGATGTGGAGATGGAGAGTGGGGATGAAGAATAAGAAGATGATTAGGTACTACTAAATGACAGCAGATGGTAATGCTGTGTGACACCAAAGTTGTGCAATTATCTCCAGATTAGCACCTGGCTGCTGCCACTACAGAGCCAGTCAGGCTGTCAAGGGGTTAAGTTTCCAGGGAATAGAACTGGAAATTGGAAATGAGCTGTTTGGTCTTCTGAAGCAAGTTCACTTACTAGAGACCTGGGAGAAGTCTTTAATTACAAATGTTCAACCGTAAGAGGACTGCTGCAGAAAACCACTAAACGGGTTTTTATTTTTATATTCTAATACCAGAAAAGAAGTTTAATGTGGACTTCTTAAGATAAATTGCACTAAATTTATTTTTATGTCTGTCCATTATGAAAATTGTGCTGCCTTTTACAGCCTCGCCAGATGTACACATCCTCAGCCCCTTCTACTTTCATTAAGTTTGTGGCAAGCTATTGAGGATAAAGCACAACAGAAAATAGAAAGCTGAAATATCTTAGAATTAATAATAAATAATAATAAATAGTGACCTGGTTGGTTGTATGCAGACAGAATTGACCTTTGTGTAAATAAATACACATCCAACCATGACTGGAAAAAATGACTTTATGAGCTTTAGATGTTGTGAGTTATGAGTATTTAACTAAATTTGCTACCCATCTGTGGCAGGGTAGTGTGACAAGGAGATGAGCAATATGACTGAAGATAATAGAGAACCTCTCTTAGCTCGGGCAGAAGAGCAGTGGGCTACAAACCAGGGAAGCCAGGGTTCGATTCCCACCGCTGTTCCTTGTGACCTTGGGCAAGTCACTTCACTCTCATTGCCTCAGGTGCAAACTTACTGCCTGATTCACTAAGGCTTTTCTTCCATTCTGCGTCTATGGAAAAATATCTTGATGAATCAGGCCCTTAGACTGTAAGCGCTCTGGGGATAGCGAAATACCTACAGTACCTGAATGCAATCTGCTTTGATGAGTTGAGAAACAGAATATATATTTAAAAAAAAATATATATATATAGAGAGAGAGAGAGAGAGAGATGCTCTTTCAGCTTAGTGGTAGAGTCCCTGGTCTGGAGTCAGAAGATTGCACTTTCGAATCCCAAAGCACCCAGTTGCAAAAATGGGCTGCATTACTGCACAGTGAGTATAGAATCTTCAAACAGCAGCTTAGTAAACATTTTTAAAATTATCTTCTTATTTCCTAGATGGCCTTTTGCATTGAATTACGCATAGTAGCTAACTTTTAGCCAGACAAAATTGTGGATAAGCTTTAAGCTGGCCCATTTACAAAAGACTTTATCTTGCGTTTCTTCTTTCCTTTTGTATGGATACCATGTTGGCTTCTAGTCCATAATTGTCCCCAAACTCGGTCCTTGAGGGCCACAAACCAGTCAGGTTTTCTGGATTTCTACTATGAATGTGTGCGAGATCCTTTCTTTAAGTACTGCATCTTTATTTATTTTTACACATGTATAGCCCATGCATATTCATTGTGGAAATCCTGAAAACCTGACTGGGTTGGGACCTCCCCCCCAAGAACTAAGTTTGTGGACCCTCCTCCAGGTCTGGATTTCAGGGTATCCACGATGTATGTTCATGAATGTACATTTTGCCTAAGAAGTGGTTTAATTTTCATATTTTGTTTATTCTGAAAACCAAGACAGAGTTTGAGAGACTCTGTATTTTAGTGCAGGGTTTCTCAACTCAGTCTTTGGTACACACCTAGCCAGTCAGGTTTACAGGATATGCTCAGTGCTGTACAGACACACGTAAGGAAACAGTCCTTGCTCTATAGAGCTTACAGTCTAGTAAAGGTGAACATAAATGTCACACAAGAGAGTGTGAGAAGTGCTTAGGATTTAAAAGCAGTTTCACAAAGGTGAGTTTTTAAACTGGACTTGAATACAGCTATAAGAGGGAGCAGAACACACCAGTACAGGACGTCTACTCCAGGCACGTGGCACAGCAAGGTGGAAAGTTCGGAGTCAAGAGCTGGCAGTGGAGGAGAGGGCACAGATAAGAGTGACGTGCCCAGTGAATGGAATTCACAAGGAAGGGTGTAAGGAGAGAGAAGGTAATGAAAGATAATGAAAGCTGCAGCGTGAATGCATTTATAGGTGAGTAATAGAAGCCTGAACTATATGCAGAAGCGGACAGGGAGCCAATGTGGCAGCTTTAGAAGAGGGGGTTACATTGTCATAGCGACACTGAAGAAAAATAAGTCATGCAGCAGAATTTTGAATAGATTGCAGTGCAGAAAGACAGTTCAGTAGGAGGCCAGCAGAAAACAAGTGTCAGTAGTCTAAGCAGGAGATGATAAGAGAGTGCATGAGCATTTTGGTAGCATGCTCAGAAAGGAAGGGATGGATTTTAGCGAAAGGAAGAACCAAAATACTTTAACAGAGTTTTGGATCTGCGTAGAGAAGGAGAGAGAGGTATCAAAGATAACCCCAAGGTTATGGGCCAAGAGGACTGGAAGGATGAGAGTGCCATCTACAGAGACAGAAAAAGGGGTAAGAGGAGATACGGGTTTTGGGGAGAAGACGAGATGTTCTTTCTTGGCCATGTTAATGTTAAAGTGACTGCGGGACATCCAAGCAGCAATGTCAAACAAGCAGGCTGAAATCTGAGACTGAATCTGTGGTACATTTTCTGACATAGAGAGTTAGAGCTGGGAGTCATCAGCATAAAAGTGGTCCTGAAAGTTATAGGAGAAGATCAGAGCCTCGAAGGAAAAAGTATAGATATAAAAGAGAAAGGGGCCTAGGGAACAGCCTTGAGGCACACCTACCAATAGCGAAATAGCAGTAGATGAAGAACCACCAGAGCATCCAGTAAAAGTATGATGAGAAAGGTAAGAAAAAACCAGGATAGAGCCAAGTCTCAAAATTCAATTGAATACAGTATGTCTAGGAGTAGATGGTGATCAACGGTGTCAGAAGCAGTGTACAGGTAAAAGAGAGTAAGGATCAGGCAAAAAGAGGTGATAATGCCATTGTACAGGTCCTTAGTAAGGCTTCAGCTGGAGTACTGTGTTCAGAGCTGGTGCCCGTATCTCAAAAATGATAAAGACAGGATAGAGGCGGTCCAAAGAAGAGCAACCAAATTGGTGAGGGGTCAGCATTGGAAGACTTATGAGGAGAGGCTGAAGGATCTGAATATGTATACCCTCCAAAAGAGGAGGTGCAGGGGAGATATGATACAGAGCTTCAGATAACTGAAAGGTTTTAATGATGCTCAATCATCAAACCTTTTCCACTGGAAAGAAATCAATAGAACTAGAGGTCATGAAATGAAACTGCAGGGAGAACGACTCAGAACCAATGTCAGGAAATATTTCTTCACAGAGAGGCTCGTGAATGCCTGGAATGCCCTTCTGGAGGAGGTGGTGAAGATGAAAACAGTGTTTATTCCATGGGCATGGAATAAACACTGTGGATCCCTAAAGGCTGCTTGTTTCTCATTGCTGCTGGTCCTTTTCTGCCATCATTTCTATGGGCATGGAATAAACACTGTGGATCCCTAAAGGCTAGAGGATGGAAATAAAGAAAAGAGGGGAGTAATTGGGGGTAACTTGCTAGTGTGGCAGTTGCTACTCTTAACAAATAACAGTATCAAGGCTTAATGCAACTCCATCATTGCTCTCTGCTTCAATGGCAGTGGGAAAAGGGGGTTTGGATTCAGACAGCAACCGATGAGGGCCACGACTTTTACAGCTGGGGAACAAATAAACTTGGGGGTAACTTGCTGAGGTGGCTTTTACTACCCTTAATCATTAAGTCTGATACTTTTGATGCAGCTCCATCATTGCTCTCCGCTTGCACGGTAGGGGTTAGGGAAAACTGGATTCGGACAGCATCTGAGGGCCTTGACTTTTCCAGTCTGGGAAATTAATCATGGGGGTAAGCTGCACAGTGCAGCAGATACTGGCATAAGCTTGCTGGGCAGACTGGGTGGATCATTTGATCCTTTTCTGTCATCATTTCTATGTTTCAAAGTCCCTTGGTCTGCAAGAGCAATTTCTTTGGAATGTAGAGAGCAAAACCCAGACTGGAGTGGATCCAGAGCATCTTGAAACAATAGAAAGTCAAAACAGTGGAGTTGAATGGCACATTCAAGCTGTTTGGATGCAGAAGGGAGGGCGATGGAACGATAGTTAGCAGAGCAGGTAGGGTCCAGTGAAGATTTCTTGAGAAGCAGCGTGATCACAGTATATTTGACAGAAGAAGGACTGAGTATGTGACAGATGGAAAGGATGACTGCAGGGAAGATAGAACTGAGGAATCAGATGGGAATAGGGTCAGAGGAGCAAGTAATGAGTTTGGAAGAGGTGAGAAGATGGGTGGTTTCCTCCTCCATGATTTCAGAAAAGGAAGAAAGCATGGCAGTGGCCAACGAAAAAGAGGTGAATTTAGTGGGGCCGGAGGAGGCAGTCTATAGGAATTCACAATTCATCTTGTCAGTTGTTTTCATTGAAGAAGTCAGCCATGGGGGGGGGATGGAAGGTAGAAGCAGTTTAAGGAGAGGTAAGCATGGCAAAGACATGGCAGGGGTTGGAGGAAAGTGTGTTGGTCAGATGGAAAAATACTCTTGCTTGCAAGTATGATAGCTGACCAAAAGGAGGTGAGTATCAATTTGAAACGAATGGGATGTCAGCCAGAGGCATTCTGCAAAGTGGGCACAGGAACAAGGAAGCAAACTCTGATGCCTGAAATAGGTTTGCATGCATATTCATTGTGGATATCCTGAAACCTTGACTGCCTTAGGTGTGTCCCTAGGTTGAGAACCCCTGCTTTAGTATGTGTAACAAAAAATATATTAAAATAAGTGTAATTTGTGGTCCTTTTAAAGAAAGTGCTCTAGAAGTGCAAGAAACCAGTCAATTTGTGAAGCAAATGTGGTGGGGTTTTAAAACCAGTTTTCTGACCTCAGAAGAACTCTGGCAGGAATGACTTCCTGGCTATAGTGCTGTGAACAATCCAGTGGTTCTCAACTCAGTCTTCAGGAACTGTCAGGTTAGTCTGGTTTGCAGGATATCCACAATCCATATGCATGAGAGAGAGTTGCATGCCCTGCCTCCAATGTATGCAAATATATCTCATGCATATGGACTGAGGATATCCTGAAAACCAGACTGGTAAGGTGGACCCCAAGCACCAGGTTGAGAACCACTGGTGTACACGTTGTCCCCAAAGTTTGGAACACGGTATTTTTGTATTGCTTTCGGTTGCCCTGACATAAAAATGCTTTATATCAAGAGTCAATATGGATAGAAACAGAGAAAAGTGGATTTAAATAAAAAAAAAATACAAAAAAATCTGTTTTGAGGTGTTGATTTTGTAAGAAGCATGCTGAATTTCAGTCCTTTTCATAAAATGCACAAATACAACTTTAATCATTCCTCTAGAATATTTTTATTAGTTAGCAACTAGCAGGAAAGCTTTCTCACAAAAAGAAATTGCTTCCTTTTTTTTTTTTTTTAGAACTAACCTCCCTTTCTCCCTCTCCCTTCCACAGGTACATTGAGTGATTTTTGCACCAGAAGCAGGATAATTCTTTTCTCATCTCTTTGCTTATAAAGCAGAAGATATGGACCCATGCACATTTATATAGCTTTTTAATAGCAATAAACCAATGCCTTTCTAGACTTGTATTTTTGATGTACATATCTATATTATTATTATTATTATTATTCAAAAACAGTCTTTATTTTGTGTTTAAGAAAAATATCAAGCAATATCCTTAAAAGTAAAGCTGAGCTATTGATGCCAGGTTGCAAGCCAGGTTGTAGTCAAACAGCTCAGATTAATTTTTTTATTTTTTTTTTTATTACCTTCCGTTTTTTTTTGTTTTTTTTTATTTGGCTGTGTGAGAATAAATCAGGATGACTGCTTCCTTGCTTGAAGACTGTAGAGATTGTGTATTTAAACAGATTTTTTTTTAATACTTCTATTAAGAGAGAAGACACCTGTACATTCTTCAGTCATCACTGTAAAGATAAATAAATGACTATATTCACAGAGTGGCTGGAGATTACTGTTTTACCCTCAGATGGATGTTTCATTGGCAGCTGTCAGATTAACTGGGTCGGCTAATGTAGTGCGACCATTGCTCAAAGACCCTCATACCTGGAAAGGCTGTGATGATGCCCTCCTATTGCTGACCTTTCAAGAGCATGTTGCCTTAGGATACAGCCAAGCTTTTTTGTTTTTATTTTATTGTTAGCATATCTGTCTGAGTTCTCCGCAGTTGCTTTTACTTTTTAAGGAGCTGGAGCATTCGCCCCAATAGCATTGGTTTAGCTGAATGCTGCCGCTGGGTTTCTTTTCTGCGAAATTCATCTGCACTGCAGTCTGTCACTGAACAGGAAAAGAACTCCAGCAGGAGCAATGCTCAGAATAAGTGGATGCCATGCAGAAGGGAAATCAGGAAATTCATAGGAGTAAATCAAGGAGGTGCCCCAAAACTTTCAGTGAAAGCCAGTGTACTCCTGGAAAGGTAAAACAGAAAACATTTGAAAGGGAATTTCCCCCCCCCCCCCCATGAAATTGCAAGGCCAATCCTCCTGTGATATCACTTTATAAAAATAAAATTAAAAAAAAGCCCTTCAGGGATGTCTTTTATGTCTTTCCGTTCTCTTCAAGGCCATATCTGCTCACTGCTCATTAGGTAAAAACAAAGAACTGCAAGTTGCACACTCCGTGCATAGTGAAAAAATGTAGCTGGAACTTCAGAAACTGAAATCATCACTACATGGACCCGAAATGGTCGCATGATAAAAACATAAAAAAAAAAAATATTGTAAGCAGTAAATGGAAAAGAAATGAGCCAGATGTAAGAAAGCAGAATATGTGCAGTTTACACTGAGTTTCACAACTGGAATGACACTTTAATCGGTTCTGCCATTAAACTTCAAAAGTCTGTTTGTCAAAATACAGACATGAAGATCAGTACTGATGCATTTTGTAATGTTGTTGACATTGCATGCTACATGTATTGTTTTCTTACAGTTAGACTAGCATTAGTCCAGTAATGATAGGATAAAAATACACATCCTGTCAGGAATATTCAGGTCTGTATTCAGAGGATTTGTCCAGGTAACTTTATGGAGCACAGAGTCAGCAGCACAATACTGCCACATGCCGTGCAGCTTCCTCCTCCCCCCCACTAAAACAGCTGAAATGGATAAAGATCCAGAATTGGATCGGCAACCCAACCACTGGTGTGCTGTTCCCCAATACTTGTTTGTGCTTCTGAGCTTTGAAAACTCAGAATCACTAGTCTACAAATGTGACCAGAAGGCAAGGCTTAACCTAATTTACCATATATTTGTAGAGTCTGTTAAATAATGAATATTCATGATTCTGTAGCGCAGTCTTTGCCAACTCTGTCCTGGAGACTGACCTAACTAGTTTGGTTTTCAGGATTGCCACAATGAATATGCATAAGGTAGATTTGCATACCCTAGGTCTCCAATGGATGCAAATCGATCTCATACATATTCATTATGGGCCTGATTTTAAAAAGCATTTACTTGAGTAAAGCTGGGTTTAATTTGAGTAAATGTACTTTACTTGACAGAGTGGGCTGTTGAAAATCGCTACAATATATATACCATTGAACTGCCATAGGATTTACCCACATAAGTGCACTTTACCTGTGTAAATGGATTTTGAAAATTGCTACAATAGTAGTTACATTTATGCACATAACATCTTTTGAAAATTACCCCCTGTGGATATACTGAAAACCCAAATGGTTAGGTGAGCCTCCTGGAGAGGTTTGGAAAATACTGCCATCTTAAACTGGGAGGAGACAGCAACCAGAAGTAGAGGAAGGATAGCTACTAAGAAAGGTAATGGAAGACAGGAAGAGAACAGAGGGATATCAAGGAATTTGGTGTCAGTGCGTCATCTTGGAGAGCTGTTTATGCAAAACAGCCACCCTTGGCAGAAGGAGACACGGTTGTGGTCACAGTCACATAGACTGGATGTAATGAAATTCAGGTTTGGGATATGACCACTCTCAGTTTATGGTTCTTTTCAGACAAGAAAACAATGAGGGAGAAGTAACTTTTTAGGTTGGGTGCACAATAATAACCACAGAAATACAGGGATATTATGGAGAAACTGAATTACTATTTGCTGCCATGGAAAGCCTGAAAACTTCTCTCTACACAGAAGTAATATACAAACCTCAAGCACAAAGCAAAGAGGTGGAGTCTGAACCATCATCAGAGTGGCACACAAAGGAGATATTGCTTGCAGGAGATGTCATGCGACATGATGTGGATTCACACCCATCTGCTGCAACATCAAAGGGGCTTTTCTCACACAGCCAGCTGAAGATCCTACTGGAGGGGATACAATACTGAAGCTGGGTATTGCCAAATCCAGTATCATTGACTTCATGGTGAGAAACAATTGAGGGTCTCATGATCACCCTTTAGTGTGTTTGAATGTTAGGCTATGACCTGACCAGAACCTTGCTAGGATTAATGTCCTGAACTTCAGGACAGCTGACTTCAAGATGACGACTAATAGTGTAGAGGAAGCCCGATCTGAAATGTACAAGGGAACTATGGCCAACCATTAAACATGTAACCCCTGGGCTTGTTTAGCCTGGATAGGGTATCTAGAGGCCATATCTCAAATACAATCACTGATGGTAAACTTCCCTGCTAAGTCCAATATATTTTTAACCAGGATTCCCTGAGTGGGGGGGAGATGGAACTTTAAAGGCCCTTACCATTGAAAGAGTTAAGATTCAATTCAAAGTTATTGTATACAGCAGTGATAACAGCACTGATGAGAGTTCACTAAGCAGTAAAAGGCAAACTGGAAGCTTACTTGGTTTTCAACATTACTTTTACCAGATTGATGAGAGATGTTACAATTACTGCTGCAGTGCTATAATTTATTAAGAGATGCAAAAGCCAATTTTCCAAATTTATAAAGGTAGATTTCGTTTCTTTGTCACCATGGATTGGAGCAGTGGTAAACTTCCCTTCCATATAGATGGTGAACAGAATGATACATACATGGTAATGTAATAATGATGGCAGAAAAGGACCAAATGATCCAACCAGTCTGCCCAGAAAGCTTCTTCTAGTAGTATCTGCCATTCTGTGCAGATATTACTAGAAACAGAGGCTCTTCTCCTACCTCTCCATGCAGCTTATCATGTGTCTTAATCTCCTCACTGGACCTGAATGGCACCACTTATTATTATTTATTATTATTATTATTATTATTATTATTTATTTATTTAATGGCACCACTTAACTTATTTCCCTCTTCTCCCTTGTATATCAGATTGATACTAGTATTCCTCCTCCCAGAAATTTCCATAGATTGCAAAGGAATCTGACCTGGGGTTCTTGATGACTCCTTTTTTCTCCCCACTCTACTTTTCTCCCCAGTATGGCTAAATGTCATATGTCTCCAATGACAGGAAGTTCCCCTTTGGTAAAGGGAGCCTCTCCCATAGTTGTTAAAGCAGAAAAAAAAAAAAGAAAGTAACAGAGTCCCTAGTTAATGGGTTCTCTGAGCTTAAATAGATTAGCATTAAAAAAAAAAACAAACATGAAAAGGGATAGGGAGGGTGGAAATAAGTTCCCTTCCAAACTAAAAGTCTCCATGGAGGCATTAAAACCTAACAGAAAATTCAGGGGGCAGCCATAGCATGCTGTATCTGTAAAGGGAAACAGAAAATCCACACAGCAAAATGGTGAGCTGGCTTTTCTGTACCAGATCACCCTACCAAGCACTCTCCCCTACACAGGGGAACCCAACTACCCACACTACTGTGTTCCTCCCCACCCAAATAGAGTATTCTGCATGGTTCCTGCTATAAATCTTAACAGGATCTCTACAAACAGAAAACAGAAGAGGCAATTTATGTGTGTAAGGCAGGCTAGCAAAAAAGAGTACAGAAAGACCAATAAAAAAACCTGAGCATACTGGCTGAGTCTTTCCTTTAAGGGCTTGCATCAGGAAATATAAATATCAATATGGTACGGAGGTTTGGAAGAGAATGTGATTGGGGGGGGGGGGATGGTAGGGGAAAAGAACATTTTTTAAAAAAATAGCTAGAAAGCTGACGACATAGGGAGAGGATATAGGAAACACAAAAGTATAGATAGAATAATGCATGGTCACAGATCCTGTCACAAATCCTCATCCTATTCTGCAGGACAAGGGAAAGGAAAACACACACTTTCCCTCTCTGTAACCATCTAAACTGCTTTCCCCAGTGTGAAACCTCAACACTTCTTAGGTTCTGTTCAGAGTGCCTCTCCCTTAACAAAGGTAGCCTCACACAGTACTAAATAGTTTGAATTGATAAGCTTTATCTTCTGGGGATTATCAGCAGTAATCGCAAAAATTGAATCACAGGATACAAACTGCAGAAAAATCTGATGGACAGCCTTCAGTAAAAGCCACAACTCTCTATAATGGTGAAACCATCAAAACTTCAGACAGCTTCAGTAAACAAAAAGAAAACAGTTTCCAGACTGACCCCCCTATTAACACCAAGTAATACTTCTTAGTAGCCCTGAGGCTTTCCACTGGAGACTTTTCTAGCAGCTGACTTGAGTCCACAATCCCTCTTAGGCAGAAGTGGCCAACTCTGACCCCCGAGAGCCACAGATAGGTCAGATTTTCAGGATATCCACAATGAATATGCATGAGATAGATTTGCATACAATGGAGGCAGTGCATGGAAATCTCTCTCATGGATATTCATTGTGGATATCCTGAAAACTTGTGGCTCTCAAGAACAGGAGTTGGCCACCCCTACTTAAGGGATATTCCCAGTGACTGATTTAGGATTTTGCTGCTCCTAGGCACTGTTGGTATTGTTGTGCCACCCTCTTTTCTCCAGTCCACACCACCAACCTGGAAGGATGGACAACAGGGAGCAGAAGGTCTAAGGTATCGCCCTACAGATTCTGTAGTAGGAATTAGAAATTTTCTGAAGCATGTTAACCAACATCTCTACTTTTTTTAGGTTATATTAAAACAAAATAAAGTGGTTTTCCAAACTTGCTTGTCTGTATATTTTTTTATTGAGTGAGGAAAAGGGATCTCAAGTATCAGTACAGGGAGGAAATCTTGGGGATGCGAAGAGGAAAAGGAGAGTGAGTACTGCTGATTGGAGAGAGAGGAGTACCAGGAATTGTTAATGAGGTAAGAGGACTGGGTGTGGAGGGGAATAGTGTAAGAAGGAGAGAGGACTAGGGCTGGTGTAGGGAGGAGTGGGGATGGGAGATGGGGAAGATTGAGGAAGAGGGGAAGATAAGAGGTGGATGTTTAAGAACCTGAGATGGGTTAGAGGAGTGAGAGGGAGGGAGGTGGGAATAGAAGAGGGAGCAGAGGAGGGAGGATCTAGAGTTGGGGGGAAAGAGAGGAAAGAATGGAACTTTTAGGATCTGGAGGATAGATTCTGAAATCAACGGAGGGAAGATATGAATTGCAATTGTGGAAGGTTGAGAAAGAAAGGAGGTGTCCCTATCGTGCTCTAGTCCTGCTCCCCTTTGCATCCCCTCTCTAACCTTCTACCCAATCTGGCATACACACACACACACACACACACACACTGGTAGCAATTCCTTTTCTCTCACATATACAAATGCTCCATTCCCTCATTCCTCTCGCTCTCCCCCACACACATGCTCCCCAGCCCCTTCCCTCCCCAATGATTCCAACTCATCTCCTAACCCCCCCCCCCCCCCCATTGATCCCCTTTTGCTCTGACTACTCCAGGCTAACCATCTCCCCTCAAGTCCCTGAATGACATGAGAGGAAGGGCTGGATTAAGGAGCAGAGTAGCTCTTCTTTGCTCTGTTATGTCTGCTCCAGTCTGCCCCTTCCCCTCCTGTTTCTTGTGTACTGCCTGGGAGGGGAGAGGCTGGCTCAATATTTATTTATCTATCTATCTATCTATCTATCTATCTATCTATCTATCTATCACCACTGCTTTTCAGCCATTGCCACCTAACTTGGCCAATCAAATCCAGGCCTAAATTTGGCCAGTAAGATAATCCTCCCTGCTGCTTGCAAGTAAATGTTGTGTGAGGGGCTGCCAGTCCTGCCCGCATCCCCCTACAGGATTCTCTTCCCTCTCAGGAGAAAGTAGAAGTTTTACAGTGGGCCCAGATGTGCTCCATGGAATCCCCTTCCCTTGCTGCCCTCTGATAATATAAAAATGCCCCAGTACAATCTTGCCTTCCAATCCCGCTCCTCAATATTTAACATAAAACCCAAGTACCTCTAGTCCCCTTCCCGAATCCCCCAAAAGACTCCTAGGCCAAGCCAGGAAGAGGTACAGGCTAATAATCCCTCCTGGCAGTGTTCAGCATTGCTTTGACATAAACACTGGATGCCACACTGGGAGGATAATAAATCTGCATCTTCTCCCAGATTGGCCTGGATGTTTTTTTAGGGGAGTTCAGGAGGAACTTGGGTTTTACTTTAAATACTGAGCAGTGAAATTGAGCGGAGGGATGTGTTGGGACACTTTTTAAAAATTATCTGAGCATGGGAGTGGGATTTCTTGAGAGCTATTGGATTCTCTACCCAACTTTTACTTTTTACTGGGAGAGAGCGGGAATTCTGCATAACTTCTACTTTTTTCCTGGGAGGAGGAGGGATCCCACAGGAGGCCTGGCAGATCCCCACATCACATTTATTTGCAGACAGGAATTAGGGATTGCCAACTTGTTTTTTGAAACAAAAAGAACTAAGCTGAAGAACCTCAGCTGTACTAAATCAGATTTTGACCAACTAGATTTAGCCAAGTATGTGCAAGTGAATATCTGGCTATAGATACCTGGGTAAATTTACTGGATTATTTTATCCACTCAGCAGGTTTTTGAATATTTACCCTATATGTGACTTTGTTTTGACCAGTTTTTTTAAGACTATTTTCTCTTGAGTGACTGACTCTGCTGTTGGTGATATCACCCTGTTATATCATGCTCCAATTTGGACTGCGTTGATCAGAGGTGAGGGAGCAGTTTTGCAGCATCAGTGAAGATTCCCTTCTTTCTTAGCAGCAGATGCAAGCTTTCACGATTTTCTTAAAGAGAAATAGGTAGAATATATGAGAATAATAGTACACACTTGAACAGCCCAATTTTGTTTTGGCAAGCTGCTAAGGCAGTGTTGAGAGGTGTCATTATTTCGGACAAACAGAAGCGGCTTCCATATCCCAGCTTGATATCACATTGCCTCTCCGGCCCCTGCAGCAGGCATAATCTGTCGAAACACTGACAGTGTAAGCGCCTTCACAGAGCCTTGAGAAAATCACCCACAACGTGGCGGACTGTTTACTCTTCATGGCAAGTTGTCGGGATGACTAGCCATTCTAGAAATATGTAAAGGGCGACTTCACAGTGCTTTGAGAAAATCACCCGCAACGTGGTGGACCATTTTCACTTCATGGCAAGTTAAGTCGATATGATTAGCCGTTCTTGAAACATGTAAAGGCCCGTGATTATCAAGGAGAGCTTATTTAAGATGACTTTTCAAATGATGAGAGTACAATGACAACACACATAACAGAGCACAAGTTCACTAAGTTCATATATATAATAAAAAATAAAAACAGTATATATTAGCATTGAGGTACTTCCTATTTTTGGTCATTACCCATAATAAAGATACCGGACACTAGAGTTTATTCACAAAAATTTACATTCCCCATATTTTGGATGATTGATTGAATCCCAGCTGCCAAATCTTCGACTACTCTTCCAGCTTTCTTAAATCAGTTTTCATTCTCTCTATTCCTTCAGTCATGTCCACTCTATTGCAGATCTTAGTATCATCCACAAATAGGCAAATTTTACCTTCTATCCCTTCCACAATGTCACTCACAAAGATATTGAACAGAACCAGTCCCAACACTGATCCCTGTGGCAGTCCACTTAACATGGTTCTCTCTTCAGAGTAGGTTCCATTTGCCATTACACTATGTCTCCTTATCAGTCAACCAATTTGTAATCCACGCCACTACCTTGGTGCTCACTGCCAAACTTCTCATTTTATTCACAATCCTTCTATGCAGGACAGTATCAAAAGCTTTGCTGAAGTCCAAGTAGATAACATCTAGTGCTCTTTCTTGATCCAATTTTCTAGACACCCAGTCAAAAAAATCAATTATTGTTTTCTGACATAACCTTCCACTGATGAATCCATGCTACCTTGGGTCCAGCAACCCACCAGATTTTAGGTAATTCACTATCCTTGCCTTCAGCAGAATTGCCATTAATTTTCCCAGCACCGAGGTGAGGCTAACTGGCCTCTAATTTCCGGCCTCCTCTCTGCTACCAGTCTTGTGAAGTTGGACTACCACCGCTCTTTTCCAATCTCGCAGCACCATTCTTGTTTCCAGGGATCTATTGAACAGATCCTTCAGCGGACCTGCCAGCACATCTCTGAGGGGTCTCAATATCCTGGAGTGTATCTCATCTGGCCCCATGACCTTGTCCACTTTCAGTTTGCCTAGCTCCTCCCATACATTCTCTTCTGTAAACAGAGTTTACTCCATCCCCTTCTACGGTCTTGTTAATCAGCAATGGGCCTTCTTCAGGGTCTTCTTTGGTGAATACTGAACTGAAGTATTTGTTTAATATTTCTGCCATTTCTTTGTTACTCTCCAAACATTGCTCATTGTTATCTTTCAATTTCTCTCTACCACATCTGATCTCCCTTCTTTCACTGATATATCTGAAAAATGTTTTGTCTCCTTGCTTTACCTCTTTGGCCATCTTTTCTTCCGCTTGAATTTTTGCTTTCCTTAATTCTTTCTTTGTCTCCCTCAGTTTTAACAGATATTCTTCTCTGTGTTCCTTTTTTTTGGATCCTTTATACTTCTTGAATGCTGTTCTTTTTGCCTTTATTTTTTCAGCCATTTCCTTAGAGAAACAGATCAGTTTCTTATTCCTCTTACTCTTGTTTACTTTTCTAACATATAGATTTGTTGCCTCTGTAATAGCTCCTTTTAACTTGGCTCACTGTTGTTCCATCTCACCCATTGTTTCCCAGCCTTTCAGATCTTCCTCTAGGTATGTCACCATTTTGACAAAGTCTTTATTTTTGAAATCCAAAACTTGGGTCTTCCATGTGTCTTCTCTGTATCTTATTTGCAAAATCAAACCATACTGTCTGATGATCAGGTGAGCTACTACCTGAACATTAGAGACAATATCACCATTAGTAAGCAGTGAGCACTAGATTGAGTATCACACCTTCTCTAGTGGATTCCATTATCATTTGTTTGAGCAGAGCCCCTTCTGGGGCATCTACTATCGCTCTACATCTCATAGATTTCACAGAAGGGATACTACCATCCACATCCGGCAGATTAAAATCTTCAACAAGCAAAACTTCATCCTTCTTTCTCACCTTTAGGATGTCTTCTATGAGTTCTCTGTTCAGTTCTTCTGTTTTGGGGGTTTTTTTTTTTTGTTTATTGCATTTTAACATAATTACAAGTATTCACTTGTTGTCGAAATCTTATTAAGTACAGTTGTAGAAAATATATCCAGATATGTAATATAAACAAGCATTGGTTAAATGGACTTTATATAAAATAAAAGAAATAAAGGAGAGCTTGGCGAAGCATTTAAATATCAAAGTAATAATTCTCATTACATAAATCTGGTTTCCCAAACAGAACCACCACCATTTATTTCAATCACACCAAACAGCGGGTCTAAATAGGAGAGGAGTGTGTGTCCAAGAACGACCTAAGTTGTTGCGGTTCGAAAAAAACATATCTTTGCTCTTGAAAAAACACACAGCACTTACAAGAGAATTGCAATTTAAAAGTTGCACCTTTTTGCACTACTTCCCCACGCATATTCAAAAACGATTTTCTTCTTGCTTGTGTTTGTTTCACCAAGTCCGGATAACACCATATCCTTTGGCCAAAGAATAGGGCTTGATTATTTCTGAAATAGTGTTTGAAAACATTATTTTTATCCATTAAAAAAGCAAAGGATACTAATAATGGTCCTCTATGGGAAACTACCATCTCTTGAGATGATTTCATTATAGTTGCTATATCTGGTAGCAATTGTTCCTGGATATTTTCCTGATTTAAATCAATAGGATTAAGGTAATTGGCCTTGGTAATCACAGGTTTTACTTCCTCTGGTATCTTTAGTATTTGAGATGAATACAGCTTGAACAAATCCATTGGGGAAATATTTCTAAATATTGGAAAGTTTATAAACCTCAAATTGTGCGCTTTCATGCTGTTTTCAATCCTCTCCAATCTTTTATTTACTTCGCCATCATTCTGAATTATAGCAGTTTGTACTTTTTCAATTGCTACTATCTGGCCTTCCATTTTCTCAATCTTGTTATTCTGTAAAATTATTTCTTTTGCGTTTAATTTTACCTGGTTTTTAATTTCAAGCACTTCCTTCATAAGCCCCGTTATTGCCCTTTCAAGAGACTGAAGGGCTGACCATATTGTTGAGAGCATTATTTCTGTAGTTGGAAGCAATATTTTCTCAATTTTTGGCAGTTCTTGTTATCTTTCTCCTCCTCCTCCACCCTTTGTGATGCCAGTGCCATTTCCCGCGCCGAGGAAATCCAGCATTCCTGCGGTCCAACCACTCTCTTCCATTACTCCCTCGGGGGTTTTACCTTCACTTGTTGCTCCAAGTTGAGCTGTCCTTGAGTTGTTAAACTTTGTCCAACCGCTTCTGCCTCACCGCGGGTTCCTTAGGGTGGACCAGCAGTCTCCTGCAAACTCCATCTGTCGTCTCGGCCCAGTGGCGATGGCCTCAAAGGTGAGCCGGAGCTAAGCAATATCTCGGTCAGAAGGGAAGACTCACGCTCCTCAGTCGGCCCTTCAGCGACCCATTCACCCGGCGTTGGCGGCGGTACCGCTGGAAAGAAGCTTCTTATCCGGGGTTGTGAGGTTTTCAATGGGGTGGAGGAACCTTCCCCCCCCCTCCCCCCGGTACCCTGGCTTTTCTTTTGGTATGGGGCATGGAGGCAATTGAAAAATAGGTAATAATCGGGAGTCTCTCGCCAGCGTGACTGTTCAGGTCTCCAACTTGGAAGCTCTCCCTAGTTCTTCTGTTTGAGTCGGAGGCCTGCAGAACATACCAGTAAAAATGGGAGTACCATCTTTTTTTAGGACAGTCCACAAATTTTCTTCTCTAACCTACGTCCCCTGCAATTCAGTTGCTTGGATATTGTTTTTGAGAAGACCTATGAGGAAAGGCTGAATGATCTGAATATGTATACCCTGGAAGAGAGGAGGTACAGGGGAGATATGATATAGACCTTCAGATACTGTAAAGGTTTTAATGATGCAAAGTTGACAAACATTTACTGTTGAAAAGAAATCAGTAGAACCTAGGGGTCACAAAATGAAACTCCATGACTCAGAACCAATGTCAGGAAATATTTCTTCATGGAAAGGGTGGTGGATGCTGGAATGACCTTCTGGAGGAGGCGGTGAAGATGAACAAAGTGAAAGAATTCAAAGGGGCATGGGATAAACACTGCGGATCCCTAAGGCTAGAGATTGGGCATGAATAACAGAGTGCATAGAGGTACCTTGTTGGTGCAGACGTTAGTACCCTTAACCAATAAGCCTTTATACTCTTGATGCAACTCCATCATGGCTCTCTGCTTCAATGGCAGGGGGAAAAAGAGGAATTGGATTTGAACAGCAACCGAGGGCTCTGACTTTTACAGGGCTGTTATGTTTAGGGAAGGATGTGAACCCCTGGGCTGAGATGAGCGATGTCTCCGCCCACAAGGAGGAGCCCTGTGAGCCTCACCATCAGCAGGCACTGTCTCAGGAAAGTAATGTCCACAGTATTAGCAATATAGAAGTTCAGTCCTGGGCAATGGGAATTACCCAGAATGAGACAAGGTGGAAAAGATCCGGTAGTGGCCCGTGGGACGGGGTACGCTGTGGATCCCCTCTGGTGAGAGTAGGCACCTCAGTATACAGATCCGGTAGTGGCTCTCAGTGTGGGGTATGCCAAGGAAGTCTGTACAGTAGATGTTGGTAGCGATGCCCTACTCGGACGTGGTCCTGTGCAGATGATGAGCAGGAATACTGTAGAGTAAGAAGGCTTTCACTGAAGAAAGGCGGTAGTGGCCCGAGGATCGGGGTATGCCATGTAGGCTCCTCAGTGTTGTCCAGAAATGAAGATGTCTGTAGAGGTATTCACAGTAGGTGGTTCCTGGAGCAAGTAGATCAGAGAAGCAGATCAGCAGCAGACAGGCCAGGAAGGCCTTCCGAGGAGCAGATAGCCGTGAATGCAGGGGAGCCCCGGAGGAGCTGGTACTCAGAGCGTCCAATTGCCAAAGCTGTAACAGGAAGACCCTGATTGAGCAGAGTACAGCAAGAAGGAGCTCCTTGCTAACTCGAGGAAGGCAAGGGCTGGCTCCATTAAATATGATAGTGGGTTGACGTCATCGGGTGGAGATGCCCCCGAGGTTCCCGCCATGACGTATTCAAATAAGGCCCTCGCATGCGCCTAGGTAACTCCAGGTCCAAGATGGTGGCCGGCAGTGCCCACACTGTCTCAGGAACGCTGGAGAGGTCAGCGTGAACTGGCAGACAGTGCCATTTTTCCTAGACTTGATGGAGCGGAGGAAAAAAGAGGTGAGCATGAGAAGTCACAGCCGTCTGCGACAGACAGGTGTAACGAGTGTGGGGAAACAAATAAGTATAGAGAAAACTTGCTGATGCAGCGGTTACTACCCTTAACCAATAACCTGATACTCTGATGCAACTTCAACATTGCTCTCTGCTTCAATGGCAAGGCGTAACAGGGAATTGGATTCAAACCGCAACCAATGAGGGCCATGATATTTATGGTCTGGGAAACATACAACCCAAATCAACCACATGAACCCCTATGAGACATCAGTGGTGCCTTCAATATGGTTTGCCTGGGGGTGGATAGCATAGGAGTTCATCTGGTTGATTTGCGTTGTTCGGGGGAGGGGAGGGGGTTAATATAGGACATGATAATGTTTGATTGTTTTTGCTTTCTGGATTACTTTGAAATGCATAAAGAAAACTACACTTTGAAGGTCTGTGTACATGGTTGTTTTCTACTAAAACAGATTGAACTAACATAGCATTTTTCAGCATGGATGGAGGGGGGCCGATGATGAGAGCATGGCTAACCTGCAATTCAGCGATATGTTAACCTAACAATATGAGCATTATCTCTCACATGCATATCTTTTACTTATTGCACAGATGATCCAGTAATTTACACTAATGTCAATAGGCAGGATCATATTTAGCTAGTAATCAAGGCCCTCCAATGGCTGCCTGTTACCTATAGAACAGAATTTAAGTTGTTCTGCATAATACTCAGTATTTTTCATAACTGCACCACACTACTTGATTAAGGTTATCTCTTATTGTCAGCCTGGTTGAATCCCTCACTCCACATAGCATGCATTACTCTATTCCTAGAGTTAGATTAGCAGAAATCAAACAAAGGACATTTTCATGTGCTGTCCCTACTCTAGGGCAGAGCTTTCCAAACTTTTCATGTTGGTGACACACTTTTTAGACAAACATAATTTCGGGACACAGTAATTCAGTCTACTAGCAAACCAGAGGTTAAAGGTTAAACGAACAAAATGTATTTCGACAATTTATGTATGTTTCCTTAAATATATACATAATAAAATGTTTCACGACACAACCTATCTTGTGAAAATCTTTCATTTATATTAAAAATATATAATATTCCAAGATTAATGTTATTGTTATAATTTATGAGTAACAATAATAAAACAAAGTTATTGTGTTATTCAATTTACCTCTTTAATGAGATATATGAGCTTGATGGGATGAACACAGATTTGAATATTTGGTGTTAATAAGAAAGTCCAAAGGGTCTTCTGCGTAATTTTAAAAAGCTGGCCAGTTTCACACTATAAAATTATTTGATAGCCTCATTCAACTAATTCTATATGGCTATGAGAGTGAAGACTGGAATTTATAGGAAGGGACAGAATGTCAATATAAATCCTGCACCTCCAGTTCTGTAACTCTGTGCATCCACTGAAATTCCCCCAAACAATGAGCTTGAATGTTTCCCTTACAGCTCATCATACTGAAAGATGTTTTCAAATTCTGGTGTCACCTCACAGTAACAGCAGCACAAACACCTTCCACTACCAGGCACATTTGATCGAAAATAAAACCTCGCAAAAAAAAAAGACACTCAAAATCTATACTGCAATCCCATCATAACATAACAGTAATAACACCAAGGACTCTAACAACAATAACCCTACCTGTGAAAAAGCAAGGGTAAATATTATACTGGGTCCTAGAATACCAATACACCACCTACTGAGGAAACAATTGCTATAGATCCCTATGCTAGCGAATTTCTCATCATGGTCACACACACAGAGCAGAGACAGACCCTCACCAAATACAGAATACAAAATAAAGGAGCACAAATTAGACAAAAACTGAAATGGAAACCCCAAGAAGCCAGACTCTGTGCATTAATAATGGAAAAACAGAACCATCATTCCTCATAAAACAAATAAAATCAAGAAACATAAAGCATCAGTTATAATAGTAAAACCATACTAATAAAAGAATATTTTAAAACTACTGATAAATAGAATTTCTATTCATTAAAATCATATACATTTTTTACAATTTCCTAAACACCAATAAAATATTTCAAAACAGCACATATATCAAATAACACCCAATAATTAAAACTAATAAGGATTTTAAAAAGCCCCTGCTGTCCATACGTGGGAGCTCTTGATTTCCTGATATTGTCAAGGATTAGGATGTTATCCTCTCTCTCTCACACATACTCACATTTCCATTCTCTCTCACACATATACTGTCACATACATACACATTCATGCTCTTATACCCACCATAACCTCTCGCTCTCACAGACACTGACACACTCTCAAGCTCTAAGACACTCTCTCTCCCTCCACACACACACACCCACACAAACTCTTACTCCCCTAGATTTTCTCATACATACTCTGTCTGGCTCCCTCACATACACACAAACACACACACCCAGGCAAGCTCCCAGTCATTCTCACACACTGAAACTGACCCCCAGGCAGGCTTCCATTCAATTTCACACCACTCCCTCAGGCATGCACACATTCATTCTCACACACACAGACCCCCAGGCAGGCACCAATTCATTCTCACACACACATACACCACCATACAGGCCGGCACCTATTCTCACACATACAAACCCCAGGAAGACACCCATACATTCTCATACACAGACACACCCTCAGGCAGGCACACACTAAAGGCAAACCCCCTCTCTTTCTTTTGCCAGCAACCTCGGAGCCTCTCTCATTCCTCTGCTGCCACTGTCACTGCTGCCGCATGGCTATTGGGGAGGTGCTGATTGCTGCTATTGGCACTGAAGCCCATTCTGCTGCCTCCTCTGTGCAGGACCCGTGGGTTTCCACTTCCTCCATGTTGATCTCGTACATTGTGAAATCAGCATAGAGAAAGTGCTACTCTTGCACATTACCAAAGATTACATGTGCCAATCAGTAAAAAGTAATTTATTTCTTTTTTTTTTACCTTTGCTGTCTGATCTTAGTTTTCTAATCGGTTGGTCACAGGCTTTTTTGTTCCACCTCCCCTTTCTTATTTTTTTGCCAATTCCTTTCATATTGTCTTTTTTTCTATTTCTTTTCTCTCCATCTATCTTCTTCCCTCAAACATTCAGTCAGGTTCTCATTCTCACATACTTTCTCTCTCTCACACACTCACAGGCTCTCTCTCATACAATCATTCATACAGTCTCTCTCTTGCACATGCTGTCTGACTCTCACACACCCACATGTTGTCTTGCTCAAGCACAGGCTCTCACTGTCACATGCTCTCTCTCATACAATCATTCATACACAGTCTCTCTCTTGCACATGCTGTCTGACTCTCACACACCCAGGCTCTCTCTCACTCCCACATGCTGTCTTGCTCAAGCACAGACTCTCACTGTCACATGCTCTCTCTCATACAATCATTCATACACACAGGCTCTCACTGTCACATGCTGTCTCTCTCACACACACACACACACACACACACAGGCTCTCTCACATGCTGTCTCTGCAAACATTCAGGTCCTCACTCCCACACACAATCTCTCAACTCACCTCATACACACACACAATCGCTCAACTCAGCTCAGAGACGCACACAATCGCTCAACTAAGCTCACAGACGCACACAATCGCTCAACTCAGCTCATACACGCACACAATCGCTCAACTCAGCTCACAGACGCACACAATCGCTCAACTCAGCTCACAGACGCACTCTACGGGCCCTCAGCCGCTCTCTTACCTCTGGGCCTCCTCTTCACGGGTCGCTGCAGAATGGGCTCTGCAGCGGCCCTGATCTTCTCGGGCCGATCGCGGCGGCGACCCTGCTACCGGGCATCCTCCTCTTCTCTCCCCGCTGCTGCTCCTTTTCTGGACGCTGCTGACGCTCCTCCCCCTTTCTGCCCGTGCGGCTCCGGCAACATTTTTCTTCCGGGGCCGCATGGGCAGGAAGGAGGAGGAGCACCTGCACGTCTCGACGTGACCTTTTTCTTCTTCGGGCCGTGGTGAGGTGAGCTCCACCACGGCCTTGCCGATCTTCCTGCCAGCGATATTTTACTGCTCAGCCGCCAGTGGGATGAGCTCCACTGGCGGCTGCATTGGCTCCCACTTGCCGGTGTGTCACGTGCACCGGGCTTGCGCGACACACCAGCACACCTCAGGCGACACACCAAAGTGTCACGACACACACTTTGGAAAGCTCTGCTCTAGGGAATGCTTTGCCACTGAATCTCAGATTGTTGGCTGGTTACACAGTATTCAAAAAGCAATGAAAAACCTGGTTATTTTTAAGACCTTTTGTTTAATTCATATGTATGTGTGTTACTGCTTTATCATATTTTCAGTGTTTATGTTTTATTTTACACCACCTTGTAGTCTTTGAGAAGAGGTGGTTTATAAATCAAATAAATAATAGTGGTATGTCACAGGGATTGGTCCTTGGACTGGTTCTTTTCATCTTTTTTGTGTGATTGCAGAAGGATTGTATTTTGCGGATGATAACAAAATTTGCATGAGGATAGAAAACCAAGAAGGTGTGGAAAACAGGAGGTGCGATCTAGTGAAGCTCAGGGAATGGTCTAGATCAGTGGTTCTCAACCCTGTCCTGGGGACCCCCCCAGCCAGTCGGGTTTTCAGGATATCCACAATAAATATGCATGAGAGAAAATTTGCATACACTGCCTCCATAACATGCAAATGTTCTCTCATGCATATTCATTGTGGATATCCTGAAAACCCGACTGGCTGGGGGGGTCCCCAGGACAGGGTTGAGAACCACTGCTCTAGATTCTGGCAGCTAAGAAGTAATGCCAAAAATAGTGAGTCCCATGCCTTTGGGGGGAGGGGGGCTTAACGAACAAAACAGTTTTACCCCTTCCATTTTGGTTGCCCTCTTGTTAGACAGCTACACTCTTCCTGTCCTCATCTTGAATCACGTTCCAGAAATTCCAGATTTTGAGAGGGCTCTAAGTTGCTTTTTGCAAAATTTACCACCCAACCCAGCTTTTCCAACAGCTAGATTAATGTGACTGATGCTCTTGGATTTTCCTGAACTGTCTTTGCTTTGATGTGAGTGTATCAAGATGCATTGCTTGTGCAGATATGCTGTCAAGACCATCCTGACCACGGTAAAGGTCCTTGGAGCTGTTGTCAACCCAATGGGAAGGGTCTGAAACTGAGAAAGCTGGCCCAAAACCCAAACCAAAATGAACTTTTGAAAACTGGGTCTCATTGGAAAGTGGAGGTAAGCTTCCGCCAAAACCTCTCCCTTCTGAACAGAGATTCCATCCTGAAATGGGGAAATTCTAAACACTTGTTCACCCCCTTTAAGACTAGCCCAGGACAGAAAGTGCCATTCTTCTTTGGTACTACAAAATAAATTCAACATGCACCCAGCTCCTTCTCTTGGGCTGCTATAGGCACTATAGTCTCTAAGGAATATAAACTATGGAGGATAAACTCGATTGCTTCCCTTTTGTATTGTGAATTGCATGGCAAAATCATGAACCTGTTTGGCATTGGGGAAATATATTCTGGGACATACCCACTTAGCATTATCTCCAGGATACCGGGATCACTGAGGTTTGGACTCACTCCGTGTAAAACCTTCTAGGCATCTGCCTACCAGGATTACAGGCAGAAGGGCTCCCTGAATATCAATGCTATGGGCCTCTGAGTTTGCAGGGGGTCCATTGTTAGTGTTTTTGCACCCCTTGGGCTGCCCATATTGCTGCCCTGTTTTTACGGTGGGTCTTATAGAATTAGTGCATTGGTACTTGTGTAGGCAACCATGCCTTATCCACTGGGAGTCTCTGATGCTTTGCTTCCCCCAGTCTTTCACCATTTTCTCCAACTTGACTCCAGACAGCAAGCCCTCTTTAAAGGGCAGTTTGGATAGCTGTATTTTGGATGCTGAGCTTGCTGCCCAATTGTGTAGCCATAGAAAGCCTTCTTCATTGCTATCCCAGAGGCCACTGGCCTAGAGGATACTCTTATCAAATCATAAAGAGCTTCTGCCAGGAAGGCCACCGCTGATTCCAGCTGAATCGATTCCTAGTTTTGGGGGAGTTGCTGTACCCAGTGCAGGGCTTCCCAAGCAACATACCCCCCCACAGATAAATTCCTTTATTGCCATGGCTCCTGTGGCAAAGGCATGTTTAAGTACTGACTCAATTTTATAGTCTTGTGGATCTTTCAGCACAGCATCCTCTTCTACAGAGATAGTTGTTCTGCATACTACTGCTGCATCCACTCTCAGAATCTTTAACAGGCTATCCTTTTCCTTGGGGGGGGGGGGAGGGGGAGTGGCAGGGGGTACAGGCTACCCATAGTCTTCCCCCCTCTGAGTGTTCCCAATGGGATGTCCAATTATGTTAGCACTTTCTGTTTCAGGGCTTCATACAGAGGAAAATCTTTGCAGTGTTTTCTAACTCCTAGCAAAATGGGGTCCCCTTCTGTGGGCTTACTGGTTCTGGATTTTGCCAGTCTGTGTTTCCTGGACTCTAGAGATGAGTGCTGTGAGCTTCTCCTTTTGGAAGATTCTAATAATCTCAGAGCTATCTTCTTTTGAGGAAAGATGATATTCTGGGAAGATAGTGACCCCCCCCCTCCCCCTCAGTTTGGATTCCCCAGGTGAAAAGACCTCCTCCCCAGAGTAGGAGTAAGGATTGGAGAGGGTCTAGGGAATCAAAAGTGGTCTTGTCCTGGAATCTATCCTTGACGTAGAGGCTTCGGGGTGCCACCTGTGCCAGACTTCTGCATAGCACAGAACACCTGGTTCATGATTAAGACAAAATATGGCAAGAAACCCAGGGGCACTGTCTCAAGGGATTTAAGTACTGCTTCTAGTACCAGGGCTAGGCCTAGGCTGCTTGGGTCTTCCTTGGAGTCTTCCTTAGGAAGGAGGGGGGGGGGGGCAGAAGGCCATTGGCTGCTCTGCTGGCAGCTGTTCTTCTACAGTTCTTCTCAACTATTCTCCCAGGAGCTCCCCTCCCACCTGAGGATTCTTCCAGGGGTAATTCAGGGGTAGCTTGGCCTGTTCACATATCGTAAGCCAGGAAGACAGAGTTATCTACTGTTGAAAGGTTTTTTTTTGCTTCCACAGGCTGCACAATTCTGTCCCACAGCATCTGGTCCTTTCTGGGTTTTGCTGCCTACTACGGGCCCGTGCAGGCTGCCACTTGAATCTGTTCCCCCCTGAAGCCCCCTGATTACTCACACCTACCAAGAGGAAGAATCAGGCCACTTTCTGTTTGACACATTCCCTGAGGTTATATCTTGCTGTTACTCCTCAGTCATTCCTACGGTTCCTCCTTTTACTGCCTCTGTTTGTGTGTATTTTCTTTTTTACAGATTTTACCGTGCCTGCCAAACCATGGCACCACTACAAGCAAGAGGGAAGGAGGGAGAAAGGAGAGAGGAAAGAGAGGAGAGACCTCGAGGCAATCTGCTTCTGCTACCTTTGCAGTTTAGCTTTTCGAGATTTTTTTTGGAGTGAAAACACAGTCCCAGGCTTACAACCTCACTGCTCCCAAGGGAGAAGGAGGTCCACCTAGGTTTCTTGACCAGGAGAGGCGTCCTGGAAGGCTGCTTCACAGGGGAAAGTTACCTCAAAGGGTAGTTGCCCCAGGAGCGTATGGGTTACCTTGACCTGGGTTGAAGCCTGGTATTAAGTGCCATCTTCTCTTTTTTTTTTTTTTTTTTGGTGTAGTCATCCATAATGCTTTTCAGCAGCTGTCAGAGACACTGAGCTACTGGTGGGGCCTACAACCACGCCCCCTTTTTATGACACAGAATGAGGTCACAAGGGGGCGTGCTCTCTTTCTCCATTAGCTGAGCAATGGGGAATCCCCAAAAGTAATGGACTGCTCTAGCAGCCGAGAAGGAAATCCTGGTTTCTGATTTTGCAGGATTATGGTAATCAGTGAAATTCTATGACAGACCATAGGAGCATATTTGAGGAAGGATGTTTTGAAAACTAATAGCTAAACCTTTACAAAAACATAGACCGATCCTAGATAAAGTTGTCCCTTAATTCTACCGTGGAATGATGATCTTGCATTCTAATCCTTTTTAATTAAACTGGGTTCGCAGGATGTATTGCTGCATGGCCTTTTGTGACTAATAACTCCAACACTACTTGAAAAAGGATGGGGGAGCTGGAATGCAATCAGAATGATTCAAAAATGAATCTAATAAAGCCAGTTTCTTCTGATTTATGACGCTATTTGATTTGTGAGTGGACCAGGCTTCCTTTTTTTTTTTTTTAATGTCATCAATGATCCCATTAAGTCTCCTCCTTTCAGTATCTTCAGACCTCTCTTCTTTCCCACCTCACCCTTCCCCTCCACCCCTCAGCACTTGTGTGCTTCTACTCCCTGATATGAATTGTGCTCTCTGGGGTGAGGCCTTTCAGTAGCAGCTCCCTGATGGATGGTTTATGTTTATCCTTTAATGAAGATGTCCCTGTATAAGCAGAGTAAGTGCCATTTTTATGTTATTGTCCAGGGTTAAAGCTTTTCATAGTTAGAGGAATCTGCAATAAAACAGTCGCTGCAGTTTGTGTCAGACTGCAAAATAAGTTATTCTGCAGAGCTGATTAGAAGCTGTGGAGCAGGAAAGCAAGCTAAAAACATTGTTTCATCTGCAGTTAGTGAAATATGCTATAAATACTTTTCTGCAACTTTACTAACGTTAACAGAAAATGAAGCATACAAAAAAGTTTTTTTTAAGACTCAGCTATAATGACAATCATTTAAAGAGACCTGTAATGGCACAAAACTAATTTTCAGTAATATCTATGTATAAAACCCTTTCTTGTAAGTATAATAACATAGAAACATGACGGCAGAAAAAGGTCATATGGTCCATCTCGTCTGTCCAATCACACAAGGGCTCAACATTACAATCCTTCCTACGCTCTCAGAGATCCCTGTGCATGCCCCAAGCTTTCTTGAATTCACGTACCATCCTTGTCACCATCTTCTCTATTCCTTGCATTCACCGCCCTTTCTGTAATGAAATACTTCTTTAGATTACTCCTGTGGAAAACCCCTTGCAGGGAACCTTCATAGGATTTCCCTGGGAGGCCCCTTTATTTGGCTTTGTACACTTTTGGCGGTACAAAGTAAAAAGCTTTAAAAGAAAGATTTGTAATAACTAGCGAACCAGAATGCAATAACCAGCTTCCTTTATACTTCTTATCCGATTGTGCACGCACACGTAAAACAGGTCACCAGCAGTAACCCAAAATGTGAGAGCTGTGAGTGGCGTAGCAAAAATTCACACCTTATAAAATGATCTTAAGATATTGATAACAAGTAATAGACAAATCAATGGTCAGTATATCATACTCTGCATGAACATTAATGATATATCAATATTCATTGAATTCCAAGAACTCATACCTAATTCGTGTAACTAATACCCAAGCATAAGCTTACATTTTGCCTTCGTGATAACAGCTTTTTGGAATAGACAACTCTAAATATTTCCATATATGGTTATATATAAATATATAAATATATATAAATATAAATATATAATTCCTAGCATGCTGTAGCTACATCATTTTCAGTACATCTGCCTTCAGCTGTTGGTAGGTAGGCCTAAAAATGCAATCTCAGTCCTTATGATGGCTACTTAGCATAACCTAAACAAGGATTTGAAGCCTGACATCCTGAAATTTAGGACACTCCCCAGTCTACTCCCTTTCCTCCCCATTCCATGACTAGAGTCACTTTTCCATTGAAAGAGACTTGCCTTCTGGGTTATGATACCTCAGAGGTATTTCAATGTTTCTATCATTTCCCCATCTTGCCTTTCTTCTAAGGTATATACATATTTAGATCTTTAAGTCTGTCACCATATGCTTTATAAAAAACAAACAATGACCATTTTATTTACCACCCTCTGGCATACTCCACCCTATTGTTGCAGATTTTGGTATCATTCAGAAGAAGGCAAACCTTTCCCAATAGTCCTCCTGCAATATCAGTGGCAAAAATGTTGAAAAGAAAAGGTCCAAGGACCAATCCCGGTGGCACATCACTAATAACATACTTTTTCTCAGAGGGAGCTCCTTTAACCAGTACCCTTTATCATCTCTGACTCAACCAGTTTCTAACCCAGTCAGTTAGTTTAGGGTCCATACCAATTTATTTATGTCACCTAAGCAGAACTGTGTCAAATGCCTTACTGAAATACAAGTACATTACATTGAATGCTCTCTTCTGATACAATTATCTGGTTACCCAGTCAAAGAAATTGATCAGATTTATCTGATAAGCAAAACCATGTGCCTTGGGTCTTGTAATCCTCTCAATTCCAGAAACTGCACTATCCTCTGTTTTAGCAGTGAGTCTATAATTTATTTAAAATGCTTATTAACTACCTATCCAGCCAAGCTTAGAGCACCAAAAGTGGTGCAGAATAAAAGAAATAAATATCCAGTAATACAATTAGACAAACATTACAAATAAAATATCAGCGCCTCCAATGAGCATAGCCATATTTTTAGTTACTGCCTAAAAATAGGGAAATTAGTTCCATTCTAACATGAGAAGGCAGCTGATTCCAGAGCTGAGATCCCCCCATTGAAAGCATCCTAATGCACCACCTAACTTTTTCACAAATTTCTCAGTTGGAACCTCATGCATTTCCAACTGAGATGACTTACGTTCTCTACCTGCACAATACCAGTCCATTATCTTCCCAAGAAGGGAGGGACCATTTTCCTGCAGCACCCTGAAAACAAGGGTTAAAATATTAAATTGACTTCTGGTGACTAAAAGAACCCAGTCTAACTGATTCAAAAGTGGCCCAGCCAAGGTCCTCTGAGAGGCACAGCTACATTTTGTGCAACTTGTAATTTTTGCAGAAGCCTCCCAGGAAGTCCAAATAACAAACCATTAAAATAGTCTAAGTGTGGCAAGACAAATGATTGTACAATTAACTGAAAAGAGTTCCTCTCCAAATTAGCCATAACTTAAAATATGTGCAATTCTGATCCATCCAAGAGCATTTACTCACTACTGAGGTCAGACTAACTGGGCTGTAATTACTAGTCTCCTCTGTACATCCACTTTTGTGAAGAGGAGCCACATTTGAGTTTTCTGCCAGTGGAGTTGCCAGACCTTTTCTAAGCTTACTTAATACTGGATGATAATGAACTTTATTGCATTTTGGGCTGCTGGAGAGAGAGAGAGAAGAGAAAGAGAGATTCTTTATAAGGCTCTCATATAAGGTAAACTATTTATACCACCATAAGAGAGGTAACTAGTAACTTGGGCTGCGGTTTTGGTGGTGGGCAACAAAAGGTACACAAAGATGAGATTTGTACATTGTACTCTCAACCTGTATTTACTATTTATATTTATTATTTAGCTATTAACATTGTTCTGTTACCACTTGGTACTATTTCTCTCCTTTACCTCAAACTCTACATGCGTGCTGCCGCGCACATGTTAAAAATTTTTTAACATGTGTTTTAACATGTTAAAATTTTTAAAATTTAAAATTTTTAAAATTTTTAACATGTTAAAATTTTTTTTAACATGCGTGCTGCCGCGCACATGTTAAAAAATACAGGGTCGGTGCATGCAAGGCTGCGCAAAATCGTCAGCCTGCATGCACCGAGCCACACAGCCATCCTCTGTTCCCTCCGAGGCCGCTCTGAAATCGGAGTGGCCTCGGAGGGAACTTTCCTTCTGGCCCCCCCCTACCTTCCCCTCCCTTCCCCTATCTAACCCACCCCCCAGCCCTAAATAATTCCCCCCACCTTTATTTTACAGTTACGCCTGCCCAAGGCAGGCGTAACTTGCGCGCGCCGGCCAGCTGCCTGCGCACCATGTTCCAGTCCAGCGGCTGGTCCGGAGGCTGCGGCCACGCCCCCGGAATGCCCCTGGGCCGGAACCATGCCAGCGGCCCTAACCCCGGAACGCCCCCGATGACACGCCAGCCGCGACATGCCCCCAGGAAAGCACCAGGGCTCAGCGCGCGCAGGGGGTGGAAGGGACAGCTTTTTGGGGGTTACACGCGTATCTTACCACGTAACCCTTTGAAAATCTGCCCCAGAGAGTCCACAATCCTCTTTCCCCAGGGCCTGAAGACTCCAAGAGAGTGTCCTCAGTTGGTGTACAGTTCTCTTCTTAAAGGTCTTCTCATTCTCTTGAATACCATGACAGAAGGGATATACTTTGGAAGACACAGCTCTCAGTGTTCCTCTTCAAATAGTAAGAGGACAGTGAAATACTTCCTCCTGGCTCTTATAACAAAATCTTTTTTCCACAAAACTTAGTCCAAAAATTCCAGAATGTCCTTGAATTAGGTCACTACCATTCCACTGGTCCCCATATGAGGTTACAGAGGGGCAGGTCTTACTTAACCTGGGCCCCCAGGGAAAGTGTTCCCTGTAGCCTCTACCTAGGCGTGTCTCAAGACTTTCTACAATATAAATGCTGAAATCCAAATACAACCCAGAGGCAAGCCCAACCAACTAGTTAGTGGACTGGTAGTGAAGCCTTCCAACCTTGCTCAGGATTCCCAAGCAGGGCTTGCCTGGATCCTCTATGTAGGCCCAAAAAATCCAAAGTAGAAAAATGCTCATGCATTGTTACCAAACTCCCAACTCAAAGATACTGCCTCCAGTCTCTCAGTAGAGAGCTGATTTTATATTCTTATAGGGGAACAGCCATCCCAGCTCCCTCAAAGTGAAGGACTTACCAAATGGTGAATCCCCACAATTTCCACTTCTCTGTCCCTAGCTAAAGGAGTTAAACTAAGAGCACTATTAATAATGAACCCCAGAGGGTTATTACAATAGTTTTATTCAATGTATCCTTGGCTTTTGACTCCTTCTTCCATTCCATATTGCAGCAGAGGATGAGCAAAATGGATATTGGGGGGGGGGGGGGTTGTGTTTCATTGGTTTGCCTCTTTTTTGGGAAGATCGCAAGCAACAGGTCCTTATGGGTGAGTGTAGTTCCCCATGGGAATTAGTGACCTCTGGTGTTCCTCAAGGGTCTTCACTGTCACTGGTATTATTCAATCTTTATTTGCTCCCTCCCTGTAACTTGTTACAAAAGTTGGGAGTTTTTAAGATCTTGGATAGTGGAAGACAGTTTTGCATTTATCAGTAAGATTTTTGCTAGAGCAAATTCCTGGATGAGTTCAAATAGCCTCCGGTTAAATGTATCTATGACTGAATTCTCTGAATCTCTAGGGATATTGTGGATAATTTTCCTACCCAATTGCCTTTAGAGGGTCTGACTCTCCCTACACTGACTGCAGTTAAGAAATTGGGGGTATGGTTGGACTCAGATTTCTCCTTTCAGCAGCAATTGGCGGCAGAGGTGATGACAGGATTCTTCAAGCTTCTTAAATTGCAACAATCTAAGTTTATTTTAAATGAAGAAGACTTCAGCGCTGTTAGACACGCTTTTGTGTTTTCCACATTAGTCTATTGTAATGCTCTAATAAATATGGGATTGCCTAACTGTTACCTGAGGGCCTTACAATTGGTTTTAAATGCAGCTGCCCATTTGCTGACTGGGACCCCACTCAGAGATCACATTACCCCAGTGTTGAAAGCCTTACATTGGTTCCCTGTCAGTCAAAGGGTTAAGTTTATGCTGTTGTCTCCAACATTTAAGCTGTCCGTGGGAATGGCCTCATTATTTAAATACATGGATATCTTGGTATGTTCCAAACCGTGCCTTGAGATTGGCTTTTAGGGTCATTCATCAAAATCCATTATGGCATTAACGCATGCATTAATGCCATAACGCTTGTGTTATGAACAATAACGCACAGTGCGAATGCAAATTTCTTGGAGGGGCGAGATCAGGGAGGCGCTTGGGCGGGATTTAGTAAAATGAGGGGCAATATCGCACAGTGAGATAACATAATGCATGCTATCGCGCGGTTTTAACACCAGAAATAGCTACACCTTTTTTCCTGGCATTAGGGTGTACAAAATTCCTCTAAATGGCCATAACGCAATTCGCGATACATTTTTAGAATTGCATTTTGGTGATTTCTGGGCTTCGGGAGCGAGAGGGGGATAAGGAAGATAGAGTGGAGTAGAGAGAGAAAGAGAAAGCTCTAGAGAGGGCCTCACTGTGTGCATCTATTTATATCTCTATAGGAGGGCCATTTAATAGGTCGAGGTGAGGTGTTGGTAGTTTAGGGGACAGTTTCGCATGTAGAGGGAAGTCCATCAAGCTGGGGTGAGATAACAGTACAAATTTCATCTTTGTGAGACTTTTCTCACTCCAAATCATGTCAAATCTTCACCAAGGTGTACTGTGCTGTTCATATGTCTCATTCTAGATGTGAAACTGGCCCCTAAACACTAAACCACTACCAACACCTCACCTCGACTTATTAGATGGCCCTCCTATAGAGATATAAATACTTCACTACTATGAGGGCCTTGTATATAGTCTGTCTGTCTGTTTGTGTCTCTCTCTTTCACTCTCTCCCCTTAGTGCAAGATGTGAAAAATAGGGATTATCACAGGGTGCACTAAGTTTAAATTTCCCTAAACACACCTCTTTTTCTTAACACGGGCATTATCAATGCATTACTAATGCATTTTGATGAATCTAGGGATTTGTTAACAGTACGAGGAGTTAAAACTGCCTGGTTACTAGAGATGAGAAACTGGGCCTTTTCATGGGCTATTCCAATTTTGTGAAATAGTCTTCTGGAGGAGATTCAGCAGTTAAAAGATTATAAAATCTTCTGGAAGCAGAGGCCCACCTATTTTGGGAAGCCTTTAAAGTAATTTAAGATGCTGGCTCGTAGTTTTAAAGTGGTTTTATATGTGTGTGTATGGCGTTGCTTTTAAATTTGTGTCATTGCTTTGAAATCCACCCAAAAGAGATGTCTGAATAAGGCAGAATATAAATAACTGTAAATAAATAAATACATACATTTAGGACCCTGGACTTAGAATGAACCATCACCGCTTGTGCTCTAATACTGAACCACACCATCTTGTGATCACTGTATCAAGAACATAAGAACATGCCATACTAGGTCAGAACAAGTGTCCATCAAGCCCAGCATCCTGTTTCCAACAGTGGCCAATCTAAGCCATAAGAACCTGGCAAGTACCTAAAAACTACGTCTATTTCATGTTACCATTGCTCTTAATAGCAGTGTCTATTTTCTAAGTCAACTTAATTAATAGCAGGTAATGGACTTCTCCTCCAAGAACTTATCCAATCCTTTTTTAAACACAGCTATATTAACTGAACTAACCACGTCCTCTGGCAACAAATTCCAGAGTTTAATTGGGCATTGAGTGAAGAAGAACTTTCTCAGATTAGTTTTAAATGTGCCACATACTAACTTCATGGAGTGCCCCCTAGTCTTTCTATTATCTGAAAGACTAAATAACCGATTCACATCTACCCATTCTAGACCTCTCATGATTTTAACACCTCTATCATATTCCCCCTCTATCATATTCTCCAAGCTGAAAAGTACTAACCTCTTTAGTCTTTCCTCATAGGGGAGCTGCTCCATTCCCTTATCATTTTGGTCGCCCTTCTCTGTACCTTCTCCATTGCAATTATATCTTTTTTGAGATGTGGCGACCAGAATTGTACACAGTATTCGGTGGGGTCTCACCATGGAGCGGTACAGAGGCATTATGATATTTTCCGTTTTATTCACCATTCCCTTCCTAATAATTCCCAACATTCTGTTTGCTTTTTTGACTGCCGCAGCACACTGAACCGATGATTTCAATGTGTTATCCACTATGACGCCTAGATCTCTTTCTTGGGTGGTAGCACCTAATATGGAACCTAACATTGTGTAACTATAGCATGGGTTATTTTTCCCTATATGCAACACCTTGCACTTATCCACATTAAATTTCATCTGCCATTTCGATGCCCAATTTTCCAGTCTCACAAGGTCTTCCTGCAATTTATCACAATCTGCTTGTGATTTAACTACTCTGAACAATTTTGTATCATCTTCAAATTTGATTACCTCACTCGTCGTATTTCTTTCCAGATCATTTATAAATATATTGAAAAGTAAGGGTCCCAATACAGATCCCTGAGTCACTCCACTGCCCACTCCCTTCCACTGAGAAAATTGTCCATTTAATCCTACTCTCTGTTTCCTGTCTTTTAGCCAGTTTGCAATCCATGAAAGGACATCGCCACCTATCCCGTGACTTTTTACTTTTCCTAGAAGCCTCTCATGAGGAACTTTGTCAAACGCCTTCTGAAAATCCAAGTACACTACATCTACTGGTTCACCTTTATCCACATGTTTATTAACTCCTTCAAAAAAGTGAAGCAGATTTGTGAGCCAAGACTTCCTTGGGTAAAGCTATGCTGACTTTGTTCCATTAAGCCATGTCTTTCTATATGTTCTGTGGTTTTGATGCTTAGAACACTTTCCACTATTTTTCCTGCCACTGAAATCAGGATAACCGGTCTGTAGTTTTCCGGATTGCCCCTGGAGCCCTTTTTAAATATTGGGGTTACATTAGCTATCCTCCAATCTTCAGGTACAATGGATGATTTTAATGATAGGTTACAAATTTTTACTAATAGGTCTGAAATTTCATTTCTGAGTTCCTTCAGAACCCTGGGTGTATACCATCCAGTCCCAGGTAATCATCTGCTATGACATCAGACACACCATCCCCATTGGTAAACACCAGGTCCAGTATCATCCCCTCCCATGTACGTACCATTACTAGTTGAAGGAACAATTCTCCCCACAGAGAATTGACATTCTCCCTGCTTCTAGAAGACATCGCAACTGGGATGCACCAATCAATAACCAACAGATTAAAATCAACTAGCCAAAGCACTTCCCCTTTTATAGAAATATTGGGCCAGATTTTTAAACATACGTGCATGGGGTACATTTGTGCGCACTACCGGCATGCACAAATGTACGCCCGATTTTATAACATGCGTGCGCAGCCGCACGCATCTTATAAAATCCGGGATTGGCACATGCAAGGGGGTGCACACTAGTGCACCTTGTGTGCCGAGCCCTAGGGGAGTCCCAATGGCTCCGAAATCGGAGAGGCCTCAGAGGGAACTTTCCTTCGGCCCCCCCCCCCCCCACCTTCCCCTATCTAACCTGACCCCCAGTACTACCTAAATCCCCCCTACCTTTATTTTGTAAGTTATACCTGCCTCCGGTGCGAGATCCCCCGACACGGCCGCTGTGCCGGAGACCTCGGTCCTGCCCCCGGACCGCCCCCTTCCCGCCCCTTTCACAAAGCCCCGGGACATATGCGCGTTGCCGGGCCTATGCAAAAGAGGCTCGGTGCGCGTAACTCTTTTAAAATCCGCCCCATTGTGAATATCCCCCATTAAATCCCTATCCATTTCTTCTGCCTGCTTAGGAGGTATGGATTTCACACCAATATAAAATGATGACCCATTCCCCTTTTTCAGATAAACCCATAGTTCCTTCTCATTTCCTCATAAGCCCTGCAGTTCTGCTGCATTAATATTTTTAACTTTTTTATTATATACATATATACATCATGCTATTAACTGTCCATATTACACTTCAATCATTAATACATATGTATCTTAAATGTACAATATAACAATATTAAACTGCAACATTTTCCTTATTGTGACACACTATTGTCTATATTAAATATTTCAGGGACAAGCAGAATCTCTCAATTCTACCACCCAACTCAAGAACAATGAAGTGATTATTCTTTGCACATTAATTTCCATAAAAACAATACACCAAACTCCCACCCTCTTCCCAATATTTTGACTGTCTACCCCAATTTGTAATAACTGATATATTATTCATGTTAATATCATTAAACACTGCTGCTTGAGGTCTCTAAATATTGTATAACAGGGATTCATTCCCTCTTTGCTTTTGCAAGTTTACTTCTGGCTTTAGCTACCAACAATTCCAGTTCTATTAATGGACTAAGTACATCTAGTCAGTCTAGCATTACTGGTGAATCAGATCTTTTCCATTTTCTTATAACACTCTTCTCCCAATCAGGATTAACTTCTTAATAGTGGTTGACTCCTGTCTGCTTATTAATGGATTTATATACTTAAAACTGGATTTTACAAATGTAAATGTACTTATGTGTAAGTGGGCATTTGAAAATTGCTACAACATATGTCTTTGAATTGTCAATAGATTTTACATGTATAAGTTCACTTTAAGTACATAAATGGGCTTTTGAAATTTGCTACAATCATGTGTTACATTTATTTGCGTAACTCCTTTGAAAATTATCTCCGGGGATGGTAACTTTGAAACAGCCACATGGGTACAGATGTACGTGCGTATGCTGGCTTATGCCAAAGGATGCATGCATATCATAACATACGTGCTTATATGCACGCATGGCATAAAATAGACTATATGCGTGTACATGTGTGCACAATTTTATATGGACATGTGCATGTGCACGCAAATGCTGCCTCTACCCAGTAAGTGGGGGGATTTTAGTAGATACACACGCTGACACAATTACCAATTTCTCCAGTTCGTTCTCAGTTAACCCAGGTAAAGGATAGGACTACCTAATGCCCCTAGTTAATTAGCCTCCCTTTTATCTTGTTAGCCCTTATCCTTAAAACCCCTCAGGCTAGCCTATTTATGTTTGTTCCTGGACTTATACGCCATCCATAGCAGAAGTAAAGTTACATGTTAGGGGACCCTGGCGGGCTTTTGCACGTAAGTATTTATGTGCACATTTCAAGTTAAAATCCTGGAATGCCCATGCCCTCTCCCCTTTTGTTTCAACTTATTTGTGCCCATACCGAGAATACGCGCTCACTTGTGTGGCTTTTAAAATCTGTGTAGTGCGCACTGGCCTGACTTCTGTACCTATCTCCCGCTTTGGAGCGCACCGGGCTTTTAAAATTCATCCCATAGTGCATAAATTCGAGAGTCATCCAATAAAGATACTTCTACCATTTGTTTAATATCTTCCCTAATCATATTCCAAAAGCTGTGATTAACTGTGTGTGTTACTAAAATATACAATAGATCTCACTTAGCACCACTTTGTCTCCAATACTTCCCTGATTTGGACCTATTCATAGCCTTCAAAAGCACTGGAATTAAATATGCTCTCATGAGTATTGCAGAAACTTAGAAACATGATGGCAGAAAATGATCGTATGCCCCATTTATAGTCTGCTCATCTGTCCAGTTAATTTTGCATTATAATTCTCATCACTTCTTTAGAGATCCATTGTATTTATCTCATGCTTTCTTCAATTCAGATACTGTTTTTGTCTCCACCAATTCTACTAGGAGGCTGTTCCACAGAAATCCACCTTCTCTGTAAAGAAACATTTCCTAAGATTACTCCTGAGTCTACCCCCTTTCAACTCATGACTCCTCGTTCTAGAGCCTCCTTTCCATTGAAAAAGGCTCACCTCCTGTGCATGGAAACCTTTGAGATATTTGAATGTCTCTATCATATCTTCCCTATCTCACTTTCCTCTTGGGAATACATATTTAAGACTATCCCCATATGCTTTAGAATGAAGACCACTGACCATTTTACCATTGCTTTAGCCACCTATTTGGCCACCTTAGGATCATCCCCCTCTTCCTTTGTGCTTAGAAGAATTTCCCCTCCAATACTGTACCTTTCCCTTGGGTTTTTGTATCCTAAATGCATTACTCTATATTTTTTAGCATTAAATCTTAGCTGCCAGACCTTAGACCATTCCTTGAGCTTTTCTAGATCCCTCCTTATGTTTCCACTCCTTCCTGGCTGTCCACCCTGTTACAGATTTTGGTATAATTGGCAAAAAGACAAACCTATCCAGACAATCCTTCCCTTATGTCTCTCACAAAAATGTTGAAAACAACTGATCCAAGGACTGATCCCTGAGACACACCACACCTCTAGTAACGCCTCCCTCCTCAGAGAAAACACCATTTATCTCTAGTCTGTGTCGCCTCCCACTCAGCCTATTTCTAACCCAGTCAGTCTCTCTAGGATCCATAACAAGGGTGCTCAATTTTTTTTGTCTTCTATGCTAAACTGTGTCAAACGCCTTGTTGAAATCCAAGTACACTATGTCCAGTGCTCTCCCTTGATCCAACTCTCCGATCACCCAATCAAAGAAATTGATCAGATTCGTCTGCCAAGATTTACCTCCGGTAAAGCCATGCTTCTACGGATCTTGCAATCCATTGGATTCCAAAAATTGCACTATCCTCTGTTTTAGCAATGATTCCATTAGTTTGCTCACCATAGAGGTATCCTATATTGTGCAGTACAATTCCTGTAGCAATTGAACATTTCCTTCTTCCCTCCAAAAATTGATCCAAGTCTTCCTGTTTGATATCCTTACCCATTTCTTTTCCACACATTGACGAAACAGCTAGCAGTTTCACATCTTTACTTTATATATATCTTTATGTATCTTTGCTTTTTATATATCTTGCTTTATATACAGTATCTTGCTTATTCAGCCTCTAAATACAGAGCATTGGATGACCAAATTTTCCACTAACATAGGTCGCATTAAACAGTGTTCCAGTCTTCTAGAATCATCATAAAACTTCAAAGCTCAAGTAAAGCAAATGGGGGACACTCCTGCAAGTTAAATTTATCCTGAAAGTGGCCATTTATAAAAAAAAAACCAAAAAACATTCTTAAATAGCTGTGGATTTTTTTTTTTTAAATTTCGATTCCTGAATCTTCATACTGAGATACTGTAGACTAATGGCATACATTTTGGGGCATGCTGACAAAGGTATTAAACTCAAGATTTACTCATCTTTCCCATGGAAGACCAACCATTTCCTTGTAGACATTATTGATCCATGAACTCTCTTTGAATCCTGAATAACTCACGGGTACCATCTCCCCCATCCCCAGCATTGTCTTCTCTAATTTCTTCCAAAGTTGACTTCAGAAAGGGTCACTATTGAAATAACATATGCAATAAAGATGCCAGATAGTATCTGTGAAAATCAGGTAGGTTTATACCTGCTTCTTCCTTAGATAATTGCAAGATCTTTAAACTAATTCTAAAGCATTTATTTAAAGAAATATAGCCTACTATTATCTTATTATGAGTTCTTAAAAATGTGGATGGGAGAGCTTTTGGCACCATAGATATAAATATAAAACTCAGGCTAACAAATTTATATGAATTATATTAGGTCTACCCAACCAAATAATATATTATCTTTTCTATTTGAGGCTATCTTCCTTAAATGCTTTATATTACAGAGCACAATTTAATTGATAAACTCCACTTTAGCAGAGATGCCTACTCCAAAGTATTTTATGCTACTATTATTCTATTTGAAGGGACATTCAATATCTTTCTTCATCTGGTTAAAGTTTCCTTTGTTAAGGGGAATTACCTCCGATTTGTTAAGGTTGATTTTATACCCTAAGATCTCCCAAAAACATGTAATTTCTCTAAAAGTAGGATGTCATCAGCATATAAAGCAATTTTCTACTCCAAACCCCCGTTACACCTTGCTACTGGCTCAGTCACCAAAGTGAATAGCAGTGGCAAAAGAATGTCCTCTCCTTGTGTCTCTCTGTAATCTGAAGATATTCCATTTACCCTACACTCTGCCCTAGGAGTCTTATGTACCATTTTCTAAAAGTCTAGCCAATCCCAAAACCTCTTCTACCAGAGTCTCTTCCATAAATTTCCATTCGACTCTGTCAAATGCCTTCTCAGGCCTCAGCATTACTAGGACAGAGTTCTTATCATTAGTATGTGACTATTAAATTACCATCAACTTTCTCAGCAAGTTATCACTGGAATATCTCTCTCCCATTTATAAATCCTGCTGACTATATATTAGTTTTCCCATCTTGCACTCAAGCCTAATGGCCAATACCTTGGCAAAGATTTTCTTATCTATGTTCAATAGTGAGAGAGGTTAATATTATGAAACACACTCTTTCCTAAACTTCCCCTCCTTATGTATCAAAGTAATGGTTGCGTCGATGTCAAAGAAAGGGTCCCCATCTCCAGAACATTTTAAAATAAATGTCCCAACAGAGGTGCAATTTTAATGGCAAACTTTTTGTAGTATTCAATGCCAAATCTATTCCACCCTACGAGCCTTCCTGGATTTTAATTTCCTTCTAACATCAAATACCTCTAATTTACTAATCAGGGCCTCTAATCATTCTCTGTCTTCTATCCCTAATTTGGGGATGTTAGCAGCAGCCAGAATTGTTTTTATTTTAACAGTATCTCCCTTTTCCTGTGATATATAAAGTTCTTCATAGAAGCATCTAAAGGCTTCAGCCATTTCCTTAGGAGTACGTTTTAATTGGATTCCTTTACTAATTTCTTTAATCCCTTCAGAGACTCTTAATTGACATGCTAGCAAGGTTTTATTTCCATTTATAAAATAAAAGCTTTTCTTCAGCTTCCTTAAATATTCCAGTTTCTCATTTAATAATGTATTGTTCTGTGCCCTCAGACTACAAATCTCTCCATAGAGAGTTTCTCCCCCAAATTTTTAAGCTTTCTGTTTTTTCCTTATATGCAGATATAAATATGAAGTGCCCCCTCATGTTTGCTTTGCTAGCTTCCCATATCATTTTAATATCCACCCCTGGCATATCGCTGTAGCTCATAAAGTCTTTCCATATGTTTATGATATCTTGACATATTTCAGTATCCTTGAGAAATGACTCATTTAATCTCCACTTTCTGCCTGCATTGACTTCCATCTCCCACTCAGCACATGTGATTACTGGAGCATAGTCAGACACTGTGATGGAGCCAGCGTTACATTCCAGAACCCTCCATACCTTTGTCTTCCTTACCCACCACAAATCAATGCTTGTGTTAAATCTGTGAGGCACAGAGAAGAATGTATAATCTCTCAGAGTTAGGTTACATCTCGGCCTCACTACCATTAACTTCACATCTTTCAGACTTTCCTTTAAAAGCTTTGAAAACCCTTTCTCTTGAGAATTGCTCTTAAATCCATCTGTTCTGTCACACTTAGATCTAAGATAACATTGTAACCTCCCCCTTTATCATCATCTCTTTTCCTTCAAAATATAATAATCAGGGGCACAGATTTTTAACGGAGTTATCATGTTCTCATTCCGTTTCATGACTAGAAGAAGAAACCTACCCTCTGGGTCACAAAGGAAGTGAATACATTTAACAAATGGAAATGCCACCACTTTTTTTCTTTTTCCCTAAATAGGAAGCAGAAACACTCAGGGAACCAGTTTGCTTTCAACCCTATGATGTTCACTATTAACAGGTTCTTGTAGAAAAATTACTTTGACCTTCAATTTGTGCAGAGTTTGCAGGACCTTTTTCCTCTTAATCAGATGATTAAGCCCTTTAACATTCCATGTGCAAAATTTAATGACCCCTTGTTGTTCTGATAATCCTCTGAGCATTAATAGGTTGGATGTTGATAAATCTCCTTCCTCTCCCCTCCCCTCCTCTTTCTCTCCCACCCCTCACCCCCACTCACTTCTATCCATTCTTGCTTTCATCACCAAAATGTCCCTTTCAGCTCCAACAAGCTGTCTGACATCTTATCCCCAGCACTGCCCACACAACTTCCATTCAAACCTCTATAGCAATTCAATCAACATTAAGCTTGTAAAAGCATAAGCAACAGACAAATAACCAGTGAAACAGTTCAAAAACATATTTAACAATAGTTTTAGAGGTGGATTGATAATGATCTGGGCCCCCAGGCAATAAGAGACATTGGCACTTAACCACCCATCCGAGGCTAGGAGAGAAGTGCAGTGGGCCCTCGGGTACTGCCCTATTGTGCAAATGGTCAGTCCGTCCCTGAGTTTTACTGACATTCACTACAACTGTCCCTTCCTCTTGAGGAGAGAAAGTAATCATTGCTCTTGAATATTATAAAACAAAAAGCAGAGGGGGGGGGGGGGGAGAGACCCTTTAATTCACTGCAAAATCAGTAATAAAGATTTATCACCCTTTAGCATCAACAAACAGTGTGCTCCCAAGGACTTGTGATTTACAGCTTCAGCACTGAGTCTCTTCTGCAGTCCTTTACCTTTTCCTATTGCGTTTCCACAATAGCCCTTCCAGATTTGCCTCCTCCTTCTTTCTCTTTTCCCTGAGCATATCCCCTCTTGCCCACTCCTCTGGGATTCCTTCCTCCCGAATCAAGATATTTAAAGAGGGGCAAGCCTCAGCAAGACTTTGAGCTGCTCCTTTTTTTCTCCTAATCTCTGACGTTATAGATTTGCTGCAACCTGAAAGAAGGAGATTCTCCTCTGAATCCACTGCATGCTCAAAGGTGCAGGTTCTCTGCCACCCATTCCCGACCTTTCTTACTCCCCCAGTGAAGGATTTCTCCAGAGAAACAGAGGTGGTGCATGATCTCGGCTTCATAACAGCATCATCATTTTCACCCTTATCTATAGCTGATTTCAGTAAGATGCTTGCATCTTTAGATGCACCGAATGTTCGCCAACCACTATCTACATTCACTGAGAGTTTTGCTGAGTGTAACAAATGAAACCTGAATTTATGTGCAAGCAGCAGGTTTTTAACACCAACATAAGCAGCTCTCTTCATAGAAGTGTCAAAGGTATCATCTGGAAATAGAGTCAATCGCAGATTCTCAAATTTCAGATTTTCCAGCTCGCTGGCTCTTTTAAGAACCCAATCTTTCATCTGAAATTAATTAAATGCAATCCGAAACGCATGTGGCCGATCGCTACTTGGCATCTGCACCGGTGTTCTGTGGAATTGGAATGTCACCCCCAACAAATACAGGAAGTCAGTAGTGACATTAACAAAATCATTCGGCTCAATAGTCCACCTCATAAGCAGAAGGGCAGAAAAGGTGACTAGGAAGTACAGGGAGGAGAGGGAGAAAAGCTGGAAAGCTATGAGCACAAATGCTTGGGCAATAAAATTCCAGATCTGCAAGCCCCAGTAGTGGAGGTGTTACTATTACAGAGACATGGTTCAGTGAGTCTCATACCTGGCTATAACCTATTAAGGAAGGACAGAAATGACAGAACACAATCTCCAAGGAACCGAAATGCAGGAGGCAAAGGAAGAAGCAATGTGGGCTGTCCTCAGAAAAGATGATGGTGCATGTACACCTGAGTGGTCTATAGGCCTCCAAATCAAAAGAACCAGAAATATATCTGGTCAAAGACATCAAAAAGGTAGGAAAGAAAGGAGAGGAATTGCCTGTCGGAGATTTTTATCTACTGGATATACATTGGAGTATCCCTGCTGCAAAATATGCGAGAAGTAGAGGCTTTGTGGAAGTCCTTCAAGAGGTTCTGCTCAGTCAAATGGAGATGCAAACGAGGGAGGGAGAGATAATGGATTTGGTGCTCTAATGTTCTGGGTAGGTGCTTACCTGAGCACCAGTGATCATCAGCCTGTATGTCTTTATATGCCATCTTTTCTATGTAAGTATGTTACTATGTCACCAACTCCAGTTCATCAGGCTTCAAAATCCCTCTTTCTGCTTTCTCTGGGATGCCAATTAATCTAACCTCATTCCTCCTTGATCTGTCTTCGAAGTGCACAACTTTCTCTTGGAGCCTTCCCCCACCTCTTCCACCCTGCCACTGCTTACATAGCTCCACAAATTAGCTGCTCCTGTTTCCCTCTTTTCCAAATCTGACACTCTCTGCTTATCCCATTTTATCCAGTTTTTCATTAACTTCTGCAAGTGAAGCTTTAATCAACTGAAAAAAAAACCTTTCAAAATCTTTTCTCATCGCTAAGGTTTCTAGTAAGATTCAATCATTCAGATCCCGATTACTTTCCAGACTTTGCAACTGCATAGGCATAATTTTCTTGTGTTCCGTGCCCGTGGACGGCCATGGGCGCGGCCCCCTACCTCACCCACGGTGGCGACTTGCGGCGGCAGCTTCTAGAAATACCCCTGGGCTGATGCCCGTCGCTCCGGCGCAGGTCCCCGGTCTGGCCGCCGGGTGGGGAGCCATCTCTGCTCCTCCCTCGTGGCGAACTGCAGTCTTTCCTCCGCGGAGGAAATCCAAGATGGTCGCCACCATCTTTAGGCATGAGGCCATGCCTCCTCATTAGAAATAAAGGGACCTGATCCCTTTAACCATCTACAGCTGTTCCCTATGAGCCAGAGCAGAGGAAGTATATAAAGAGACTTCCTTTGCTCATTCCTCGACTTGGCAACGTCCCACGTAGTCAGGTATGCTTGCTTCGGTGAGTTCTGCTACTTCGGATCCTTGTTCCTGTCTTGTCTTGGTGTTCCTGACTTCGGATTGGCTAGCGGTGATTCTTGGTGTGTGACTTCAGACTGGCAAGCAGTGATTCCTGGTGTGTGACTTCGGACTGGCAAGCGGCGATCCCTTGGTGTGTGACCTCAGACTGGTAAGCGACAACCCTCTGGCACTTGACCTTGGACTTCTTCTGGACCACCGTCTCCAAGGGTCCACCTAAGTCCCAGCGGCCCGGGTCCCTACGAGCTCCTCCCGGGGGGACCGCGGGCTTCCAGGGGTGAAGCTCCAGTTACCCCTTGCACCGAACTCTCGACTCCTTGACCTCTCAAAGGTCCACCTAAGTCCCAGCGGGCTCCTCCTGGGGGGACCGCGGACTTCCAGTGGCGAAGACTCTGTTCTTCTCCTAGACGTCATGACTCTTCATCTGCTTCCACATTCGCCTCAGTCTCCAGTGCCGAGGGTTAGCTGGTCGCATCTTCTGTTCTGCCTCGCCACCCAATGGGAGAACCTATGGATCTTCCTCCTAAGGTATACCATCATCCCGTCGGCCCAAGGGTTCACAAGCCTGAGCATTACATTTCTCCATCCTTGCACTCTCCAGCTTCCTTATAGTAATTTATCCATCAAACTCCTCATTCTCTGAGTTGACTTTTTCCATGCAGTTTATAATTTAAAAATAATTTGGGAAATTGTGTGTTGTCACCGTTTTGTGGGATAGTGGTGGGGACTCTATTGGAGCTTTAGGCAAAAGTGACCATTGCCATTTAGTGCTTACTAGTGCCCCCAGTATTATTTTTTTATATTTAATACCATTCCATCTCCCTTTTTTCCTACCCTGTCTTTCCTGAATAGATTGTAGCCTGGTATTACTATATCCCAGTCATTGTTTTCTGTGTACCCCATCTCCCTGACAGCCACTATATCCAAGTCAGTATCTTCCATGACTGCCTTTAGATCAGGGATTTTGTTTCCCATACTATGTTTCATTAATACACATAGCTTTGCAGATGTTGCCCTTTTCCCCCATATCTATGCAAGTGTTTACAGATCAATAGGGGACTTAGGGACTTATCTGGCTCACATAGCTGGCTAAGTGCCGATATTTAGACTTATCCAGTTAAGTTAGCCAGATAAGTTAGACCAGCTATTCAGTAGGTCTAAAGTTAGCTGGATAAACTTATCCAGCTAACTTTAAATGTATCTGGGTATATTCAGCGGTATGGATGCACTGCTTTATATACTGGCTAAGTTAGCTTGATGGTTATCCGGATAACTTAGCTAGCCAGCTGGCTTTTAAATATTGAGCTCTTAGTGTATTACTTACCTGAGGCTTTATACATATCTTAAGTTTGTTTTTTCCATTCCCAGTGATGCTAATTGAATGTCCTCCTTAATAGATTTGCAGTCTTTTCTGGAAGATGCTGCTCCCCTTCTTCAATAGGTGGACACCATCTCATTCAGCAGTCCTTGGAATGTCAACCTATGGTCCAGGAAGCTGATATGCTCTAGTCAACACCATTATTGCATCTACTATTCATTCACCACCAGAATGCGAGCTTCTCTGAATGGGCCTTTACCCATTACTGGATGAATGGAGGAGAAAGCCACCTGCACATCTATCTGCTTCATCCCCTCTCCCAGAGCCATGAAATCACTTTTAATATGTTCCAAGGGATACCTAGCAGTACCCTTCATGCCAACGTGGATGAGCAGTATTGGATACTAAGATATAGCAATGAACAAAAATGCCATTATCTGCAAGTTAGTTTTGGAGGGTTTTTTGTTTTATAACTTACATTCTGTCCTATAAAGAGGCCAAGACTAATTACAGCACCTTCCTGTGGCCCAGAGAGGAGGCTACAACTCATCCAAGAGCCATATTCAAGGCAATACTTTGGCCAGCCACTTGGTACCGCTATACTTGGCTATCTTTGGAAAATTTGGGTAATATTTCTTTAACATTCCCTTACCTAATCAGCCAGGAATGGAACCCATACCTTTCACATATCTGAAACAGAAAACTATGCACTAAAAACCTGGCTGTCTCCACACAATATCTTCTCAACTGAAAGCTTATAAAAATAAACATGCCTGACCTCTCACTTATCTTAGACATTCAACTATTAGCAGACTTAGTTTTAGCAATATTAAACTGAACCTACCCTTGATTTAAAGTGCAGCATTAATTACTGCTTTGGAGCCTGCAGAATCCCACGTTCTTTCTGTTAGGTCAAAAATATTACTCTAGGCACTGAAGGGTTAAGAGTTTAATTGAAGACTGCTGTTTGCAACAGAGCATTAATGAGCATAAAGCACACATTTACAAAATTCTGCATAGTCCATATACAATCAGCTTCTTACATTTGGGAGATTCCTAGTGATGGTGTGGGTAGACATTAACATTGGAAGGAAGGGAGAGATCCTCTTCTGCTGCTCATCTTCTAAAAATAATGCAGATAAGCTAATTAAGCAATACTTGTTTTCTTTTCTGGTGGTATACATGAGGAGATAAATGACTCATGAATAAATCCTCATGCTGCAGGCTCAAGATTTTGATTTACAAGCTATTTATGGTACCCAATGAAGCATCTTGATTAGACACTGCTAACAGTGATAGATTTATTTTTGTTTGCTTCTTTCTTTCTGTGCTGCTGCCACATGGCCTTGCACTGTCATCTTTGTGGATGAACTATAGAGGGACTCCAAACAAAGGATGAACAGTTCTGGCAGGGGACCGGTGACTTTTATAACTTTTGTAGGCCTGCAGAGAATCATTGGCACCACTGCTTTATTCTCGAGTCCATTGGAAGGCTCTTTCGTGTTTCTTCCAGTGGAAGTGGTGAAAACAAAGACAGCTTCAAAATTCTAGAAAACATGGGACAAGCACAAAGTATCTCTGGAGAGGAAATGATCGTAAAGCTGAGCAAGAAGTGAGGATGAGCAGATCAATAGGTTGTACAGTCTTTACTGTCATATTCTACTTGTTTATGCTTCTTTTACCTCCTATTTTCATTCTACTTCCCTTCCATCTAGAGAGGATTTGTGTTGTAGTACCTTCTAGTCACTGAGAGAGCACACAACTTAAAATGCCAGTTTTGGCCATAAGATCCACTTACTTGCTTTAGACAACCATACCATACAGGTTTGTGGTATCACAATTGATCAAAAAGTTAGTGTTGAAGAAAGAAAAGACAAAGGACCTTTAAGACCACTATTAGCATTTATTATCATGAAGTGGGTGGGGATGTTCAGGCCATCAAATTATGATGGCTGAACATTTGTACATCTTATTCTGACAATAAGATATCATTATATGTTTATTTCTAAAATGCCTATAATTTTTATTTAATTCCATCTTTCATGACACATTGAAGCAGATTATAGTCAGGTATTTCCCTATCCCCAGTTCCCTAGGAGGCATACAATCTAAGAACCTCATTTACTAAACTGTGTTCGATATTTACCGCACAGTAAATGGCTTAATGCAGTGATAATGTGTGGTATTTTAAATAGCTCATACTCTTCTGCTCCCAACAATGCTAAAATAATAAAGAGCTGCTAATGCATGCAAAGCAACTCATTACTAGCTTGTGGCATGGTAAACGAGCAGTCAAGACTTTTTTTTTTCAGTGTTTTCATTTACAGTGCATGACTGCTTATCTTCAGCAGTATTCACAAGAACCTTCAGCATTCACATGCAAGATTCACCATTAGAACAGCAATGTGGCAGGATCTGCCTTCTCCTGGAGACCTGGGCCTGGTCTGCCTATCTCCACCTGGGTCCCAGCTCTCATTCTTCCTCTGAGGGTCCTGCCTCCAGAGCTCTCTCTCTCTCTCTGGTTTTAAGGTGGAACAGGCTAGATGCCTGGTCCTGCACAGGTTAAGGAGGGGTTTTCGGGTCACTCCTTTACATAGCTAATTTTATATAAATCAAATAATGTGGCTTGCTAGAAAAAATTGCAAGCTGCATTATTTGTATGAAAGCTAAAACTCAGGAGTTGTAGCTATTTTTCCCCAGGAGGATTGAGACACTAGCATGGACCCCAATGACCCTGGGCTGTGATTTAAAGTGGTGATGAGTCCTGAGTAACCTCCCTCAAGTATCTCAAAGACACTATGTTCCAAACCCACCCTAGAGTCACTCCTGGTGACAGCGTAAATTCTCCAAACAAAGATTTACCCATTAAACACTCTCTGTGCAGGCCCCATCCCCAACTCCCTAACTCTTACGTTTTGTTCAGAAAAAGTCTCTCCAGGATATAGAGCCCCCTCCCCATTATAGGCCACCCTGTTGACCCCCAGGACTTACCAAACTTGCACTGCTAGTCTAATGGAGGATCAAAGTGCTCCCTAGGCTGTGGACCTAGCATCCTCCTTTTTTCTAAACTGGTACCAGCTGCCCCAGCAAATTATATTTAGTTAGTTAAAATTATTTATAGTCCACACTTTCTCATAATCAAGGAGGGTTACAAAAATAAATTCATAAAACCACATAAAAACAACACTTCACATCACATAATCAACTGAGTTTGGCCCTAGATGGTAACATCCAAGCATCAAGAGAATGATTATTTGGCATAGCTGGTCCAGGTATATTTTCAAACCAATGCGCGTGCGTCCACGTGCACACGGTTCCCAGCACGCAGACGTGGACACGATCATTTTATAAAATGCGTGTCGGTGCACGCATGTTATAAAATATGATATCCGCACACACATGCGTGCCAGATTTTAACTTTTGCCCGCGCCTTGCGCGCACAGGGGGGAGGGGATTTTCTAAAGTATGTGCAGCGACGCGATCGGGCCTTTGTCCAGTTCCCTCCCAGTGCACTCTAATTAAGGAGCGGACTTGGAGGGAACTTTCCTATAACCCTACCTACCTTTCCTCCCTTTTCCCCTCTCCTCCCTGACCCCTAAACGAAACCTAACTATCCCCTATTTTTTCATGCGTACCGCTCCTCTGGAGCAGAAGTATCTTCCGCATGCCGGTTGGCTGCCCGCACGCTTCCCTGGGATAGGGCCTAATGGCCGCTGTACTGGCCGGCCCCCAGCCTGCGCCCGGTCCGCCCCTTTTAGTTGGCCTGGCACTTCAGCACATATCGAGGATTATGTGCATGGCCAGGCTCTTTGGAAAATGCACGTGGCACGCGCAGGGCCCAGCCACACATGTAACCCCAAAACTTTATGCACATGGGCCTTTTAAAATTCAGGCTTATGTATTTTATGAATGTACTGGATGTAGGTCATGAGTATTACGTACAATATATAAGTTGTAACCTGCTGAGATTAGTGGATCACCGAGCTATAAACTGTTTAAATAAATCTCCTAGCCAGTACCTGTCCTTTTCATAAAACAGGGATACTGAACAGATAGGACACCGGTTAAGGTACACTTCTCTCAAAAACCATATTAAGCAGTAAAACGTTTTGGCTGCTTTTTAAAAGTTTGAGTGCATGTTATCAGTTGCTGCTGGTTGGGAAGAGAATTCCAAAATAATGTCCCCAGGACAGAAAATTCTCTATTGCATGTTTCTGTCAAATATGCCAACAGAGATGACAGGACCTCTGAAAGACAAATGTGGGTACATTTTTATTTGCTGGTGTGCGCAGCTACCAGGAGATATGCATGTGGCCGGGCTGTGCACATGCCGAGTGCATTTTAGAAATGGCCCGGCCACGCGTACCTCCCGGCGCATGCAGAAGTGCCGGGCAATTAAAACGGGGCGGGCTGGGGGAAGGGTCTGGGTGGGGGCCAGCTGGGACAGTGCCGTTTTGCGAGGAGAAAGCAAGTTAAAAGAACAAACAAAAAATAAAGATAGGTAGGGAAGATTTAGGGGTCAGGGTGGAGAGGGGAAATGGGAGAAAGGTTAGGTAGGGGATAGGGAAGTTCCCTCCCAGTCCGCTCCTTAATTGGATCAGACTGGGAGGCAACCGGGCAAAGGCCCAATCGCATCACCGCATGTGCTTTACAAAATTTCCCTCCTTGCACGTGCGAGTGGCCACCCGCATGCACATGCTCACACCGATACAAAATCGGGCACACATGTGCGCGTAGGCATTGTATTTTATAACATGCACACAGCAACACGCACATGTTATAAAATCAGAGTGTCATGTGCGCACCCTGGGAACCCCTGGCACATGGACGTACGTGCGCATGTTTTAAAATCTGTCCCTTTGTGCTTAGTACAATGGTCATGTTGGATGGTCAATTTGCAGCAGTGTGCTGACCCACAGCAACGTGTTTTTATTCGTTTATAGATTTGAATGGTGGTTTTGTACCTTAACCTTCAATACACTGGGAGCTAAAGAAGTGCTTGCGGAACAGGAGTCATGTGATCTCTAATACTGCTGCCAGATAGAATACGAGTGGCAGAATTGTGAACAACATGGAGTGCAAAAATTGTACTTGCTGGAAGCCCCATATATAACGAATTGCAGTAGTGTAGACTGAGTAGTACCAATGCTTGCAATACAGAATGGAAATCATGTCTGTTCAATAAAGGTCTCAATCAGCGAAGCAGCTGGAGTTTGTAAAATTAGGCTTTCACTACCTTTTTAATATGAGCCTGCATGGAGAAACTAGAATCCAGCATGACTCCCAAAATAGGCATTTGGTTTACTGTACATGGGTATCTTGCTGCCTTCAGATTCAAAAGTTACTGAAGGCTCACAGACAGTGTTCTACTTACAATCATTACCTCTGCTTTATCAACACTGAGGGCAAGCCTGTTCTGCCATAACTATTTTCTCACAGACGTCAAGCAAATTGAAACCATCTCAAATGTTGCCTTCAAGGTTGGCATCATAGGTACAAAAAAACTGAATGTCATCAGCATACAATTTGTAATTTATGCCTAATCTTGATAACAATTTACAGAGTGGAACCATGTATATGTTAAACAAAATGGCAGCAGAAACAGCTGACCCTTGAGAAGTGCCAGTAAGAACTAATTTCTAAGGAGAACTGCAATTCCCAATTTTTGGACAACAATCAGACAAGAAAGAAGTAAACCAGTATAGTACCATACCTGTTAACCCTGCATCCCTCAAACAGGAGAGCAATATCTGGTAACTGACTGTGTCAAAAGCTGCCGAAATATCCAGTACTATTAAAATGTATTTAACGCCCTGATCAAATCCTCATCTTACTGTATTCAAGCCCAAAAGTAATAGCATTTCAGTGTTGTAATGTTTTCAAAATCTAAATCGAAATGATCCTAAATTAGATGATGTTTCAAATGGTCATTCAGATACTGACTCCACTACCTTTGCAAGGAATGGTAGCATGACAGGAAGGCCGGATTCAAAAAGGACTTTTTCAGTATAGGTCTAATTGAAGCCTGCTTTACAACAGGAGTAAACATCCTTTGGACTACTACAGATTTACTATTGCTGTGACAAAGACTGAAATGTTGTCTTGTACTGCTTTCTGCAAAACTGTGGCACATGGATTTAGGGGATATGATGCAGTGTTCAAATGTTCAATTATCTGTGTGATCTCACTACATGTTACCGGTGCAAAATGCTCCCATTTCCTTGACTTTGTCTATTGTCACTGCTCCTAAAGGTGGATCATTTGAAAAACTTTCACAAGTCTGTACAACTTTGTTTGAGAAAATGTTCAGGAACTCAATGCAGCGACTAGGGATCTGATTTAGGATTAGCTATTAAATTTGCATTGTTCGACATAGATGTTAGAGACTTTTTACAGTAGTGAACAGCTCACGCGAGCTATTACTTACGTGAGAAATTTGAGCAGAAAAATAGGCTTTTTTTTCTTTCTTTTCTTCCTATAGCTTTTTAATGCCATCTTATTTTTTTCATATCTGAGGACTGATTGAAATGTTCTCCGCCGTGATTCGATCTATCATAAGGAGTCCTTTAGCATCATGTAGCAATAATGAAAAACATTTTGGGGCAGATTTTTAATCCTACGCGCGAGGGGTACATTTGTGTGCACTACCTGGCGCGCACAAATGTACACCCGATTTTATAACATGCGCGCGTTTCCGCGCGCATGTTATAAAATCCAGGGTCGGCGCGCGCAAGGGGGTGCATACTTGTGCATCTTGCACGCACCGAGCCCTAGGGGAGCCCCGATGGCTTTCCCCGTTCCCTCCAAGGCCGCTCCGAAATATCAGCGGCCTTGGAGGGAACTTTTCTTTCATTCCCCCCCACCTTCCCCTCCCTTCCCCTATCTAACCCACCCCCGAGCCCTACCTAAATTCCCCCCTACCTTATTTTATTTTTTACGCCTGCCTCTTGCAGGCATATCTTGCGCGTGCCGGCCAGCAAACCTCCGGCACGGCCGCTGTGCTGGAGGACTCGGGACCACCCCCAGACCGCCCCCGGATCGGCGCCATGCCCATGATCCCGTCCCCTTCTCGCCCCTTCTTCAAAGCCCTGGGACATACGTGTGTCTCTGGGCCTGCACGCACCACCAAGCCTATGCAAAATAGGCTCGGCGCGTGCAGGGGCAGGTTTTTGGGGTTACGCGCGTAACTTACTTAACCGGTTTCAAAAGTGCCAATTCATCAACGGCACTAGAGAGAGCCAGAGACCAATGTCCAGTGCTGGCAGGAGAATTAGTCGAACTAGGTGGCCACTTAGAGGTGAAGAGGCATGGAGCTGGGAAATGTGTGTGAACAGGGCGTTGGAGGTTCGTGGTGTGCAATCTGTGGGGTTTGGGCTGGAGAGAGAGAGAGCAATATGCTGTTATGTCACTGCCGCCTAGTGCACTGCAATGTCCATTTGCTGACAGCATATTCAACATATTCCAATCTGACAGATGGGACATCTGATGTATTGCAATTGGTCTGGCTTGATATGTCTGTGTTTCAACACTACTAAATTCTCTTTCTGCTTTAGACTTAAATTGGCCACATACTTGAATGACAAGGTAAGTAGATAGTGATCTGACCAGGGAATATTTCCTGTCTTAATCACAGGGAAGCAATGGAATATTCCTCTCTCATTCATTAATATCAATACCATAGTATGTCCATGCCCAATCTAAGGCACTCATGGAATCAAGAAATCCCTTATATACCATGGTCTATGGTCTTACATTTACATAGAGGTTGCAGTCACCGAGTATAATGGAGTTGCTTACCTTCACACCTGCCCTTATTAAGAACTCAATAACAGGCAAATAATTAAATGTTAATAAGCCTGATGGACAATATAATAGGCAAGCTAGCTACTGGTTGGTGCTGTTTTGGAAAATGTCCACCTCCGGGTCCAGAGCCTAGGGAGCACTTTTGATAACTACAGTAAGTTTGGAAAGCCAAAAGGAAGTCAGGAGAGTGGGCAGGCCTTTTCCTGGTGTGTGTGTGTGTGTTGTTGCGTCCATTGGTGCTAGACGGCTTCGCACCATTTGCCTCATCTTGTTCACGGCTCCTCCCGCTTCCCTTGGGAAAATGGCTGCCACCGCATCTTCAAGCCGACCTCTCCGCCGTCCCCAGTATGGCTATGGTGCTGCATCCCACCATGATCCTCCCAAGGGCCTACTAGGGTGTGTGTGCGCATGCCACCCAGGTCTTTATTCCAGCATTGGCGTGAACCTCGGGGGCGTTCCCCTCTACTGATGTCACGCCATCCAGGTATATAGCCTGTACTAAGTTGTTAGCTCGTTGAGTTAGCAAAGGATTGGTTTCGGCCCGTCTAAGCTACTCTGCCGCTTTCGTGCTGCCGCTGGAAGCTCTCTCTCTACCCTTCGGGATATTGCTAAACTGGGTACCCGCTCCTTGGGAGCCCTCTGCTTTATTTCAGGTACCTTACAGGGATCAGGTACTCGCTCCTCGAGGGCCTGCTCTCCCTGCCTCGGTGCCTGTACCATCTTCTTCACCCTGGTGGAATCGCATACCTACAGCAACCATCTAGTGAGTAATCTAACTCTCATTCTATCTCATCCACAGTACTGCCTTGCTGGGAAACCTACACCGGAATTCCCCTATACCAACGGTGTGAGAAGGGTCCACTCTGCCGAGGGTCCTGAGACTGCTACATCCAGACTACCTCACTACTGCCACCTCTGGTGGTATACTTCAAGCTGTATAAATAAAAAACTAACTCTGTGTTTGTGTGTCCTGTGTTTAGCCCAGTACTGTGGCGCCTCACGGGGCTCCTCCCCGTGGGCGTGGTCATCTGCCACATACCCAAGAATCCACCCAAACACTGCTTAACCATAATGTGTGTGTGCTGTTTTAGAACAAAGGGGTTTTGGGGGCAGGGCCTGCACCCGGAGTGCATAAATGGGTAACCCTTTGTTTGGGGAACTTCAATTGCCTCCATAAGAACATAAGAAATTGTCATACTGGTTCACACCAAGGGTCCATCAAGCCCAGCATCCTATTTCCAACAGTGGCCAAACCAGGCTAGAACCTGGCAAGTACCCAATCACTAAGAAGATCCCAGGCTACTGATGCCAGTAGTAGCAGAGGCCATTCCCTAAGTCAACTTGATTAATAACAGTTAATGAACTTGTTCTGTCCCCAGCAGTGGGTACATGTTTGTATCTGTATATATATTGTAGTTTAAATGTGTTTAGTGCAGTCCTCCCCCCTTCTGAGGATTCTTAATACTGAAACAGTGTTTGTAACCCATGATAAAAATCTGTGAGCCTTTGCTTTTAAGAGGAGCCTTTGCCCTTAAGAGAAGCTCGCTTCCCCTCCACCTTCTCTCACTATCGGAAGAGCTTGAATCCCCCTCAATCTAACTTGAGTCTTCCTAGGTGCCTTATAGGCTCAAGGGACTGCCCTTCATGCTCCACTTGTGTTACATGGTTCTTAGGCTCGCTGCCATTGGACCTTGCCCTCTGCCACCAGCTTATGGAGGCATTTCCTTTAGCAGCTCTCGACGAGAGTTCAGTCTTGCTCCATGCGTGCTTCTGAGCCAGCAGCGCTCTGTAATAGCCTGTGAAACAATTGGGTTTTTACCTTCTCTCTTACTGCCTTTGTCTGAAGACTAAATCAGCCTCATATCCCTACCTCTTCCTACCTCTACCCTACCGCTTCCTACCTCTACCATAAACTAACTCCTGCAACACAAGAGACCTCCGTCTCCCTCCTGCTACCCTATCTCCAGTACCAAAGATCCTTGCCTTGGAGCTTGCGATTGAATTGCAGCTATTGTAAGTAGAATTTACCTGTACAATAAATAATTTCAAACTTACAGAATCTTTGTCTTAAGGACTGATTGGAAAGAAAGTTTAGCTGCCTGAATAGGAAAAAGCATGGATGTTTACCTTATTCACAATAGAACTTATCCGAACCTTTTTTAAACCCAGCTACACTAACTGCACTAACAACATCCTCTGGCAACAAATTCCAGAGCTTAATGGTGCATTGAATGAAAAAGAAATTTTCTCTGATTAGTTTTAAATGTGCTACTTGCTAACTTCGTGGAGTGCCCCTAGTCCTTCTATTATCCGAAAGTGTAAATAACCAATTTACATCTACCCATTCTAGACCTCTCATATCCCCCCTCAGCCGTCTCTTCTCCAAGCTGAACAGCCCTAACCTCTTTAGCCTTTCCTCATAGGGGAACTGTTCCATCCCCTTTATCATGTTGGTCGCCCTTCTCTGTACCTTCTCCAGTGCAACTATATCCTTTTTGAGAATCGATGACCAGAACTGTTCACAGTACTCAAGGTGTGGTCACACCATGGAGCGAAACAGAGGCATTATGACATTTTCTGTTTTATTCACCATTCTCTTCCTAATAATTCCTAACATTCTGTTTGCTTTTTTGACTGCTGCAGCACATTGAGCTGAAGATTTCAATGTATTATCCACTATGATGCCTGGATTTCTTTCCTGGGTGATAGCTCCAAATATGGAACCTAACATTGTATAACTTCTACATGGGTTATTTTTCCCTATATGCAACACCTTGCACTTGTCCATATTAAATTTCATCTGCCATCTGGATGCCCAATCTTCCAGTCTTGCAAGATCCTCCTGTAATTTATCATAATTTGCTTGTGATTTAACTACTCTGAATAATTTTGTATCATCTGCAAATTTGACAACCTCACTCATCGCATTCCTTTCCAGATCATTTATAAATATATTGAAAAGCACTGGTCCAAGTACAGATCCCTGTTTACCCTTTTAAACTGAGAAAATTGTCCATTTAATCCTACTCTGTTTCCTGTCTTTTAACCAGTTTGTAATTCACGAAAGGACATTGCCTCCTATCCCTTGACTTTTTAGTTTTCTTAGAAGCCTCTCATGAGGGACTTTGTCAAACGCCTTCTGAAAATCCAAATACACTACATCTACCAGTTCACCTTTATCCACATGTTTATTAATCCCTTCAAAAAAAAAATGAAGCAGATTTGTGAGGCGAGTTCTTTTGGGTAAATCCATGTTGACTGTGTTCCATTAAACCATGTATTTCTATATGCTCTGTGATTTTGATGTTTAGAATAGTTTTCACTATTTTTCCCAGCACTGAAGTCAGGCTCACTGGTCTATAGTATCCCAGATCACCCCTGGAGCCCTTTCTAAATATTGGGGTTACATTGGCCACCCTTCCATCTTCAGGTACAATGGATGATTTTAATGATAGGTTACAAATTGTAACTAATAGATCAGAAATTTCATTTTTGAGTTCCTTCAGAACCCTAGGATGTATACCATCCAGTCCAAGTGATTTGCTACTCTTTAGTTTGTCAATCTAGCCTACTATATCTTCCAGGTTCACAGTGATTTGGTTCAGTTCATCTGACTCATCACCCTTGAAAACCATCTCTGGATCTGGTATCTTCCCAACATCCTCATTAGTAAACACAGAAGCAAATAATTCATTTAGTCTTTCTGCAATGGCCTTATGTTCCCTAAGAGCCCCTTTAACCCCTTGATCATTTAACGGTATAACCAACTCCCTCACAGGTTTCTTTTCTGATATATTTAAACATTTTTTTATTATGAGTTTTTGCATCTATGGCCAACTTTATTTCAAATTTTCTCTTCGCCTGTCTTTTCAATGTTTTATACTTAACTTGACAATGCTTATGTTTTTTCCTATTTTCATTAGATGGATCCTTCTTCCAAATGTTGGAGGATGTTTTTTTGGCTAAAATAGCCTCTTTCACCTCATCTTTTAATCATGCCGGTAATCATTTTGCCTTCCTTCCACTTTTCTAAAGGTGAGGAATACATCTAGACTGTGCATCTAAAAAATTTTTTTTTAAACAATGTCCATGCCTGTTGAACACTTTTAACCTTTGCAGCTGCACCTTTCAGTTTCTTTCTAACTATTTTCCTTACTTTATCAAAGTTTCCCTTTTGAAAATTTAGTGTTAGAGCTGTAGATTTACTTATTGTCCCCCTTCCACAGTTATTAGTTTAAATTTGATCATGCTATGATCACTATTGCCAAGTGGCCCCACCACCATTACATCTCTCACCAAATCCTGCATTCCACTAAGAATTTAATCTAAAATAGCTCCCTCTCTCATTTGTTCCTGAACTAATTGCTCCATGAAGCAATCATTTATTCCATCCAGGAATTTTATGTCTCTAGCATGTCCTGATGTAACATTTACCCAGTCAATATTGGGATAATTGAAATCTCTCATTATTACTGCACTGCCAAATCGGTTAGCTTCCCTGACTTCTCTTAGCATTTCATCATCTGTCTGACCATTTTGTCTGGTGGATGGTCCTATCACTATACTCTTACCCAACATACATGGGATTTCCCTACCCATATAGATTCTACTGAGCAGCATTTAGTCTCTTGTATGATCTTTATCCTCACCAAGTTGATGCTCCTTATCATTGTAATATAATTTAGCCACACCCTCACCAAGTTGCTCCTCCCTATCATTGCAATATTTATTATTTATTTATCTATTTATCTATTTATTTATTTACTTCTTTTTACTATATTGATCTTCAAGAAAAAGTCTTATCACACTGGTTTACATCAAACCAAACCTGGGAAAGTTACATATAACAAGGGATTAATCAAGATAAAAACAAGATAGAATCAGGATAACCTAGTAAGGATAACTTAGAACTTAACTCAGAACTTGACTCAGAACTTAAAGAGGGATAGGGCTGCCTGAGGTAGAGGAGCTAGGAAAGGTAGGGAGGGAGTGTAAACAACTAAGTGACAAAGGTAAAGGGGAGGTAGTAATTAAGCGCAAAATGGCTTATTAAGAGAGGGAGGCTGGGGCTGGAGGGCGGGGTGAGGGGAAAAAAATATAATTTGTACCCTGATTTAGCATTGTCCCTTTGGTTATCTGCCTTCCACCAGGTCTCTAAGATGCCAATTAAGTCAATCTAATCATTTACTGCTATACACTCTAACTCTCCCATCTTACTTATTAGACTTCTGGCCTTGGCATACAGATATTTCAAAGTGTGTTTTTTGTTTGTATTAACTTCCTGCTTTTCAGTTAATAGGGATAATTTGGAAATCTATAGCTCAGGTGATTTTTTAAGTACAGGCACATGGACTATGTTTGCTTTTATTGGAACCTCTCTGTTGGGATGCCCTAACTCTCCTGTTTCATTAGTATCCTTCAAGAATACATTCCTCTGAACCTTGCACTGCTGAGTGATTGCTGGCTTTCCCCCTTATCGGGGGCTTGGGACAGGCAATCTTCAGAGACCCCCGGGGTATTTGCCACTTTATTGGAGGGGGGGGGGGGTTAACTAGTCAGGCTGATTGGCCCTTTTAAGGCAAGATTGTCCCCTACTCCTGGGGCCACCATTGCACAGTATTTGTGAAATTAGTAAAGTTATGGTATATTTTCTGGAAGTATTTAACCCTGGGGAAAATACCATAGGATTCACCAGGCTATGGTACTGAGCACCGCAACTTAGTAAACCCTGTGGTATTTTCCTCTCCTGGGAAAATACCGTGGCTTATTAAATGAGGCCCTAAGTTTGTACCTGAGGCAATGGAGGGTGAAGTGATTTGCCCAAGGTCACAAGGAATGTCAGTGGGATTTGATGTCTATTCTGCAGATCCAAAATAGTTTGTAATGGGGCAATAATGGGGCAATAATAATAGACTCTGTATGTAACTCCCTGACCGGGGTCCTCTCATAGCATTTCATGGGTACTTAGTAAAAACTGGGGCTAATATTCTCTTCACTATTATAAAGTTTTAGTAGCCCACACTTACAGGAACCACCGTAAGGAGGAGAGGGATAACCTCTGGAGCCCTGGGCATTAAATTACTGTCTTTCGAGTCAGTGCCATTAATCATTCTTGAACCAAATTGCTGTTCCAACACAACTTTACTGATGAGTTTTTTTAAAAAGTGAAACATGGCACTATTTACAAGTCCATAATTTCCATAAAATCCATAACACAAAGTTACGTTTGGTAAATCTGTGAATCTGTGGTTGCTTCACAATGAGGTACCAGCCAGGTCTGTCCCTGCTCTGGGAGTAGTTTGAAGGTTCCTTCTGGGATTTCTGTACTGATGAGGTATTGATCCAGTTTATCATACCTTAGATGAGATGACTTGGTGTTAAATTTTTACTCCTTCCCTCCTTTCTTTTTACTTCTTTGTACCTGAGGGGTACCTTGTGAATTCTTCCCTGGATGGATATCTGTAGTGGTTATGCACTGGATGGGTGCACTTCTCTCTTCCTTACTTCTCTTATTCCCTTGGATACTGGATGCAGGTAGAAGCCTCCTCCATGATGCCTGCATTTCTCGGGTTGAGAGAAACAGATGAGGGAAATAAAACCATTCTAAATGTTCAAAAAGGGAAAGAAGGGTGGAAAACCTTCTTTCAGGGTAACTCCAACCCATCCTCCCTTAAACAAGGAAAGTTAGCAAGAAGCCTCTTTACTCTTCCCAGCTCCTGGTCCCACTGTACTGAGCCTAGAATGTCTCCATAACAAAAAGGAACTCAAAAGAAACACTCCTCTCCCTCTTACTTCCAACTAAAAGATCCCTCCATTCTCTAGGGGTCTCTGTCTTATATAGAACCAGGCAGCAACCAACGCGGCAGCCTTACGTGGGGATGATGTGGCATAATTGGTATGTCCCACTCTCCTGCTCTACCTGCATAGCCTTTGTACAAAGCCAAACCTTGGTAGGGATTCCAACGGGACCCTGCATGTATCTGAAACATCATAAGATATAGAGGTCAATATTGAAAGCCCTTTCCATGGGTAAAAACATAGTTTAGTCATGGAAGTGGAGGCTTTGAATATTGTCCAACTTATCTGTGGGTAAACGTAAGTGTGTGGTTGAATACCACTCATACTTTTCCTCATGTACTCTGAAGGCATTCCCGAGGGTCAAGAGGGGAACACAGACCTCCGTGTGTGGATTTTAATCACAAAACTGCCTGCAGAGAAAGCAGGTGCAATCTTTATGGGTAATATTTCTGGAGACAATAATTACAGCAAAGGCCTCTGCAGACATTTGCTTTCATTACTGCTGTAAACTCTGTGAGCAAAAGTACTTGCAGGATTTGGACCAATGTGGACTGTTTGCATTATTTTTCCTATAGTAATTTAGAAGATGGCAGCAGGAAAAGACCAAATGCCCTCCTCCCAAGGATATACCCCAGCTGCCAACCATAAAGCATGACTGCTTGTAAGATATCCCTCTGTTGTACTCTACTCTCTTTGGGATGAGAGTCCCACAACTTTCCAGGAAGTGGGACACTGCACTATTTCAAAACATGGAGCTGAACAGGAAAGCCATAGTGACTCTTCCTGCTACTCCTTTTCCTTGCTGGTGTGTGCTTTAGATCAGTGGTCCCCCACCCTGTCCTGGAGGCCCACTAGCCAGTCAGGTTTTCAGGATATCCACAATAAATATGCATGAAAGAACATTTGCATGCACTGCCTCCATAACATGTAAATGTTCTCTCATGCATATTCATTGTGGATATCCTGAAAACCCGACTGGCTGGTGGGCCCCCAGGACAGGGTTGGGGACCACTGTTTTAGATGAAGATAAAGTGGACTGCAGAGGTTCCACAGGAAAAGGAGGAGGAGGAGGAGTAGCAAGCCAAGCCACCTTGAGCTGGAGTGAATGCTCGCATGGCATGAAAGTCCCTGCAGCAATACTGGCAGTTCAGTTGCTTCTGTGTGAGCCATATTGTGTCTCTTGCTCTGTACTTGCTGTCCGGCTTTAATAGTGTTCCACTGGTATGGCTCAGCTGACTGGCACTCACTGGAAATGCTCCCTGAGTCCCAGGAGAACTGAATGAGGATCAGGGAGGCGAGAAGCAAGGCGGACAACCTGGGAGTGTTCCAGAGCCTTGTCCGTTTTTTTTTCTCAGGACTGCTGAGGCTGGGGATGTTTCAGAAGGGTGATACCTTGTGGCTAAGTTCAAGATACACATGAACCAGGGGATAGAATGAACTCCTGTCCAGGGACTTACAGGCAATGGCTGGGCTTGAACGATGAGGTGGAGAAGAAATGGAAAATTGCTGAATGAACGCTCATGACATTGCAACCCTAGGGGGGGACCCTGGATCTGCTTGAGCCGGAAGCCTAAAGGAGTAAGAGGAAAGCTGCTTGGCTGAAATAAGCAATAATTTTAACGTTGGTACTATTTTTATCTCCTGCTGCTGCCTGCTATGAAGTCACATGCGGGCTCTATCTCGGGGACTTTGGACAACGCAGTGGCAAAGGGCAGATCTACCGGAGACAATGGCAGACTTGTTCTTGCTGCACGCTTGGTGAAAAGAAGGGGTGGGGATGATTTCTATTGCTTCAGCACAGAACACTAAATTCTTTACTTTTGGCACTGAGGGTTTATCCAATTGCAGGCAAACCTTCTAAGAAATAATGTCTTCCTGTGACTAGAACCATTTAACATTAGCAGTGGCATTTTAGTTGGAATTGAAAGCTAAAAAGTCCCAGGGGCCCGAGTAGGCAAATTCTCTGCCTAACCAAGGCACATAGCACAAAACTTATCTTTATAAAAAAAAAGGAAAATTACATAGCAATAGTAGTCATGTCTCTATTATATACTGATAGCGATGGGCCTCTAGAGGTCAGTGTAGCTTAAACAATCTCTTTTTTAAAAGTGTCCATGAGCTCTGTTAATATTTCAATCATGAAACATCTCCATTCCCCTGCCATGATAAATTAGTCACTTGGACGTTATGTGGTATGATAAGAGCGATTCCCTCAGCATTAAAGCTGTTTCTGCTTTGATAACAATTGTATTTACCAAAGGTAAATGTTTACAATGTTGAATTTTAATTACTATAGCTGCACTAACATCTAACGTGAAAGCTATCAATAAAGCCACAGTTGAGTTCCAGTCTTCATGGACTGTGTTTGTATTATGCAAAATAGAAAAAAAAAAAAAAAAAAAAAAAAGTCTTTTAACTTGAAAAATTCTGGCAAAAGCAGTGTTTCGTAATGTGAGTCTCAAAAGCACAGGGAGAAAAAAAAGGGTGAATTTTCCAGAAACCGCTCAATGGTAAGATAACTGGCTATCTTATAGCCAGTTCTGGCCTGGTCTACCTTAAGCCTCAGGTAACAAGGAATCCTGGTCTGGGCAGAGGCTCATGGGAAGGTGAATATTTAGCCACGCCAGGAGGGAACAGGAGGACCATGGGAAAGATGGAAGCCTAGAGAAAGAACACATACTACTGAACTGTAAGTTGCGAGTCTACTTTTTATGTTGTCAAACTGCAGAGACTAGCAGAGGTGCTTTTGTTTAATGCTGTCACTGCTAGAAAGGTTTATGCAAGGATTTCTACCACAGTCCTGCCTGAACCTGTCCTCTGGTTCCGCTGAGACCACTCACAGTACCACATATGGTATTAGCAGTGGGATTTTTATGTTCGCCTTGCTCACCAACAGCAAAAAAAAACAGGGGAATTTTTTTCTTCTCCTTTTTACTTGGGCCTTGCTGCAATGGCATCTAGAGTTAATTTACAGCAGGCAAAGGAGACTAGCTCCACCTGGAGACAGGGAGTTATATTCAGTGAGTTAGAGCCAAAAAGGCAAGTTTTTGTTTGTTGGATGTTCTGGAATAGGTCAAACACTTTAGAAAACCTGTGACTAGAGAACAATAGGACAATATGGACTGGATGATACAAATGCTGGTGGAAGGCCAGCAGTAGCTCCAGATGTGAGCTATGACAACCCAGGGGAATCCAGCACTTCCCATTCTGTTTAAAATGAAGGCAAGGGTGCACCCAGAGATTTTTCGGCTGCATGATGGGCTGGCCAGAAGCTAATTGGAACACGTATCTGGCAAATTTATGCACAGGCAAATGCCAAACAGCCTTTTAACTTGCAAATCTGTAGGGAAGAAACACCTAAACAGAAGTGAAGATCGTTATCCTGAAAAGAGTGGGGTATATTTTGGAGACCTACAAGCAACAGTTACAAAGGGGCATTCTACAGCCTGGGAAGTCCCCAAAGCTTGTTTCATCAATTGAAATATGCTTTATGGAATTGACTGCAGCCAGAGACAAACCTGGCCTTCAGGGAGCCAACCAGCTGCTTTTAAAACAGTTCCTAGATAGGCTAAAATCTCCCAAGGAAAGTTGGTTTTGTCAGCACCCAGGACTCACTTTGGAAAAAGCATTGGAAGTGGCAGATGTCTGTCTATTAGAGATGTGCATTTGTTTATCACGAATTAGGCAATTTCAACGAAATTGCCTAATTCGTCGTGGGTCGGGGGCCCCGAACCCCGAAACGGATTTCCCCCAAACTTCTGGGAAAATTAGTTTTTCGGATTTGTACGGGGGGAGGGGCACATTTTATTTTTTTTAAATAAGAAACCACCCCAAGCATTAAAATTTACTATAATACAACCCCCCCCCCCATCCCGATCCCTCCCCAAGACTTAATAACATCCCTGGTGGTCCAGCGGGGTCCCATGAGCGATTTCTCCCTCCGTGCCATCGGACTATCTGGGCTGCCTCGCATCAAAATGCCGCCGATAGCCTTTAACCTACTATGTCCCAGGGGCTACGGGTGCCATTGGTCAGCCCCTGTCACATAGTAGGAGCAAGGCCAGCACCATCTTGTGCACAGCAAAGCAATGGTAGTCAACATGGTGACACAAGCAGCATTAGAGACTAAAGTCCATATGGACAAAGATGTCCATATGGACTTTAGTCTCTGTGTCACCATGTTGACTACCATTGCTTTGCTGGCACAAGATGGCCAGCGCCATCTAAAGTCCATATGGACAAAGAAAAGTCTGCTAAGCAAGATCTATGCTTGCTAGTCGAAAGAAAAAGGGGGTTGTGGAAGAACTGGTTTACCCCCACAATAAGGGGTAGATTTTCAAACCCTGGCACACGTAAATCCAGGGATTTACACACACTGGGCCAATTTTGAAATGGGCCCAGCTATGAGCATAAACCCCGGGATGCGTGTGAGTGCCAAAGCTTTAAAATGGGGTGGTCTGGGGGGGGGGGCATTATGGGGTGGGGCTAGAGGATGGGGCTAGACAGCCATTTGCCGCTGTGCCAGGGGATTGCGCACCGGCATGGTGCCGGCACGCGCAACTTGCTCCTACTCCTTGGCAGGAGCAAAAGGTAAGTAAAAAAAAAACCTGGGGTAATTATGATAGGGGAAGGGGAAGGAAAGTTAGGGCAGGGGGTTGGGAAGATCCCTCCAAGTCTGTTCCTTAATTGGAGCAGACTGGGAGGGAACTCTGGAAAGGCCCTGATGTGTCACCGCCCGATTTTGCAGAATTAGAAGCACCCCTTGCGTGCACCGACCTGACATTTTATAACATGCATGCACCAGCTGCGCATGTTATAAAATTGTGCGTCCATGGATGGGCGCGCATAAGTTTTGAAAATCTACCCCTAAGGGTTTAGATCCTTTCTCCTTCTGTGCCCTTTGTGCAGGGAATGGACATGAGGAGGAAAGCTGCACTTATGGAAAAGAAGAAAGTGTAGAGCCTGTAGGAAGTATGGGGAAAGTTAAAAAGGAACCCCTCCCCCTTGCAGGCATGCTTCTACTGAAAGCAGAGGGCAACTGGATCCAAGAGTGCCCCTGGCTTGAAGACATAGGGTAGGAGTGCAAGAAGGAGCTGGTTGTGAACTTGGGCAAGTCACTTTACCCTCCATTGCCTCAGGTACAAAACGTAGATTGTAAGCCCTCTGGGGATAGGGAAATACCTACAGTACCTGAATGTAATCCACTTTGAAGCGCTGAAAAAAGTGCAAAAAGCGGAATATAAATAAAATGTTAAATGTTAAGTGGGAAATTGAATGGGCAGACACTTTCGCAAAACTTCAAAACTGTAACCTGGTAAATATCCCACAACAAGAACTGAAGGAATATGTGGTCCAGGTGGAGCTGGATGAAGTTCCCACCCAAGCCCTGGTAGACTCAGGGTGTAGTAAGACATTATTTCAAAAGGACTTGATCAAGACAGAGGATCTCAATGAGGAAAGGAAAGTGACATTGATCTGTTTGACTATATGGTGATAAACACCAATCAGATCCTGCTGACAATGCCAGCAAATCAAAATGTTATCAAAATGGAGGTATTTCCTGAGCTCCCTTATCCAGTGATTTTAGGGTATGATTGTTTCCAGTTTAAAACATGTGGGGTCAGCTGGTAGGCAGTCGAGTCAATTTGGAACAGAGGGCACCTCTGGAGTGGTTTTCCAAATGACTTGGGGAGGGGAAACCTTAAATGAGCTAAGCAATCCCAGAACAGAGTGAGGAATGAAGAGACAAACAGGGATCTTCTTTTGTGTATACCCTTAGTAAGGGCAAGTACTCAACCTAACTTGTTTGAGCTGAGGGGAAGGATATGTGAAGGGGTATATGCAAGAGAGACCCATAATACCTTAAAGGACTGGATCCAGAGATCTGGCCTTGTCTACCTTAAGCCTCAGGTAACATGGAATCCTGGTCCAGCAGAGGCCTATGGGAAGGTGTATAGCTAGCCAGGCCAGGAAGGAACAGGAGGCCTATGGGAGAGATGGAAGTCTAGAGAAAGAGAACACACTACTGAATTGTAAGTCGTGAGTCTACTTTTAGTATTGTTAAACTGCAGAGGTTTGCAGACCTGCTTTTGTTTAATTTTGTCACAAATAAAAAGGTTTATGCATTCAGCCTGTCCTCTGGTTACTCTGAGACTGCTCATGGTGCAACAGCATGGTATTGACATAATTTGCAGACTTCATTAAGTCTCATGCTATTATTGATCGCTTTCAGTTTGGGCTCCACAAACTACATAGTATGGAAACTTTGTTGTTATCAAGTTTTGACACCATTATCAGAGTTTGTGGCATAGACTATATTGTGGTCTTATTGGATATATCCGCCACTTTCGATACCTTTGATCATGTGAATTATTCTGGCATGTCCTGCCAAGCATCGTCTCATATCCTTTCTCTCTTTTGCCTCCAAACTACTTGAATGTGCTGTTCACCGCTGCTGTCTTGACTTTCTTATATCTCAAGCTGTTCTTGATCCATTCCAGGTTGGTTTTTGCCCTTTACATTCAACTGAAACAGCCATTGTCAAAGTTTCCAATGACCTGTTTATGGCTAAAGCCAAAGGTCTTTATTCTATACTTATCTTCCTTCACCTATCTGCTGCTTTTGACACTGTTGATCACCATCTACTGCTTGATACTCTGTCCTCACTTGGATTTTGGGACTCTGTCCTGTCTTGGTTCTCTTCTAACCTCTCTCATCACACTTTTAGGGCCTGATTTTAAATCTTACGTGTGAGGGGGTACATTTGTGCGCACTACCCGGCGCGCACAAATGTACACCTGATTTTATAACATGCGGGATCGGCGCGTGCAAGGGGATGCACACTTTTGCACCTTGCACGTGCCGAGCCCGAGGGGAACCCCGATGACTTTCCCTGTTCTCTCCAAGGCCGCTCTGAAATCAGAGCGGCCTTGGAGGGAACTTTTCTTTCAGTCCCCCCCACCTTCCCCTCCCTTCCCTTCCCCTATCTAACCCACCCTCCAGCCCTACCTAAATCCCCCCCCCCACCTTATTTTATTTTTTACGCCTGCCTCTTGCAGGCGTATCTTGCGCAAACCTCCTGCACGGCCGCTGTGCCGAAGGACTCGGGACCGCCCCCAGACCACCCCTGGACCACCCCTTCCCGCCCCCTTCCCACCCCTTTTTCAAAGCCCCGGGACATACGCGTGTCCCGGGGCTTGCGTGCGCCATCGAGCCTGTGCAAAATAGGCACGGCGCGTGCAAGGGTAGGTTTTCGGGGGTTATGTGCGTAACCCTTTGAAAATCTACCCCTTAGTGTTTCCTCTGGTGGTTCCTCCTCTACTGCCATTCCACTTTCAATTAGTGTGCCTCAGGGCTCTGTCCTGGGCCCTCTTCTCTTCTCACTATATACTAATTCCCTTGGAGCTCTGAGGAGCTCTGATTTTCTCTCAAGGCTTTCAGTACTACTTTTATGCTGATGACTCCCAGATCTACCTATGTACAAAAGAAATTTCACCAGAAATCCAGTCCCAGAACTCGGCCTGCCTGTCTGATGTTGCTGCCTGGATGTCCCGCTGCCAACTTAAACTCAAAATGGCCAAGACATAGCTTCTTATCTTTTCCCTCAAGCCCACCTCCCCTCTTCCTCCTTTCTTTGTTTCTGTGGATAACACGGTCATTGTCTCTGTCCCATCAGCTCATAACCTTGGAGTCCTCTTTGACTCCTCTCTCTCTCTACGCATATCCAAAACACTGCTAAAACATGTCATTTCTTTCTTTATAACATTGCCAAAATCTGTGGGTGCTCTTGAGCAGTGACCAAGATGGCTGCTTGATTCAACTGCTCTTCAAGATCCGTGCTGTTTCTTACCACATTGCCCGTGCTGTTTCTTACCACATTGCCCGCCCAGCTTGCGAGTCTGTCTCCTGATTTTCTTCCCTTTCTGAGTTTGGAGATGTATGACAAAATTGAGGCTGCTTTTGCAGTGGTTGCCGGCACTAAGCAATTGAAGCAAGACCCCCCCTTCTCCCGACAAATTGACGCACGCTAAATCTATGGCATCTGCTGACTGATCTTTCACTTACCTTTTGAAATAGAGTGGGCCCATCGGATTTTCATGGTTTACATATACACTATGGTCTCTGCTTCTACCCTGCAGGTAGTTTCTCTAAATGTCAGTGGTCTCTCACACACCCTATACTCCAGGAGACTCACATTTCCTTTTTGGAATCTCTGAAGTTAAAGCAGTCATAGGTTGGGGAGGATTTCTTTTGCCACACTATTCACAAGAAGCGAGGGGTTGCCCTTTTGTTTCATAAGAAGTTGGGGATCCAAGTTTTATATCAATCTGCTGATCTTGAAGGGCACTGGGTATCTGTTCAGGTTGGAATTGGGCTGGAGCAACTTAAACTTTTTAATCTGTATGCCCCTAACTCGGATGATCCTGCCTTTTTCCAGGATGGTTTTTTTTCCAGTTGTTGGAAGCTGGGTCTTCTCAATTGATCCTTGGTGGCAATTTTAACCAACCCCCTTGATCTTGTTTTGGATAAACAATGCCATGCCAAAATATCTTATGCTAAGGCACATAAGGTTCTACTCAATCTCATAGACTCTTCTGGCCTTGCAGATCCTTAGCAGCTATTACACCCCATGGATAAAGACTTCACTTCTTTTTCTTCCCCTCACTCTACTTACTCCCTCATAGATTATTTGAGAATAGCCTGGATTAAATAATAAAATAAAAGACTAGTTCAGCATAACTCAGCACAAGTGAGAAAGGCATTTCTGTAAAAATGAGCAATAACCTTGAGCAAGAAACTGAAACAGTGGTACAGACAAATTCACTCACAGCCCAAGGCCTAAAACCACTGAACAGAGGAGAAAAGAATGTCCTAGATAAGGTACCTGGCAGCCTTCAGCCCTAACTTTAGTTTAAGGAAGCTTCAGGAGTTTTCCATTCCAAATAAGGAAAGTCCCAGAAAAGAAAAAAAAAAGTAAAAAACTTTGCCAGCAATGACTGTATATAACAAAGCAATATGCTATGTAAAATTTGAGCAGATTCTGGGACACGTCATTGTTAGACTGTCTCAATCTATTCCCAAGAAACCTCTGCATTTCTTGCATTCTTATCTGCCTCTTATTTTCCTACTTTACTTAATAAAGATTATTGTTTAGACATAAGGATGAGATATTTCTTTGGTTACCAGCCATACAACCTGAGAGGTATGGTCCTCGGGATGTAAACACAGGTGAAAAAGCTCCCTGGATGAACGTATACCTGGGAGACACGGTCCCCAGTTGAACAGTCAGAATTGGTCCGGAGCAATTTAAATTTTTTAATCTGTATGCCCCTAACTCTGATGATCCTGCCTTTTTCAAGATGTTTTTTTTTCCAGTTGTTGGAAGCTGGGTCTTCTCAATTGATCCTTGGTGGCGATTTTAACCAACCCCCTTGATCTTGTTTTGGATAAAAAATGCCATGCCAAAATATCTTATGCTAAGGCACATAAGGTTCTGCTCAATCTGATAGACTCTTCTGGCCTTGCAGATCCTTAGCGGCTATTACACCCCATGGATAAAGACTTCACTTCTTTTTCTTCCCCTCACTCTTCTTACTCCCTCATAGATTATTTTTTGATCTCTGGTTCTTTGATCCCCAATGTCCATTCAGCTACCATTCATCCTATACTGGTGGAGACCATTCAGTGGTCTCCCTCACTATTACTCTCGCATCTCCCTCTCCGGAGGATTGCCTATGGAGGTTTAATATGGCCCTCTTGGAGGATTCTACTTTTCTTGAATTTCTCCACAATAAATTGCTGAATATGTTTTGCATAACAATACCCCGGATGTTACCTCACCCACGATATGGGTGGCTTTTAAAGCTACCATCAGGGGGGAAATTATCATTTTTAGAATTTGGTCTTGAAAGGAGTAAAAGGTAAAACTTTCTTACCTGCAGGCTGCAGTAGCTCAGCTAGAAAGGGAACATGATTCTCACCCATCCCATAATACTCTACTTGCTTTGCAGAAAGCTATGACTATAATAAATGTTTGAGCTTACATGCTAGGAAATCCCTGTTCATCCAGAAAATGCAGTATTATGTGGAAAATAACAAGTATGGTCATCTTTTAGCGAACTATCTTAAAAAGAAAAGGAAGAAAAAATGCATTCATGCCCTTAAATCTAGGTCTGGTACCACACTGTTGTCTGAAATTGAAATTTTTGCAAGAATTTCTAGATTTTTATCATGATTTATATAAATCTGAGTCATCTTCTATTTCTACTATTAACCAATTCTTTTCATAGATGTCTCATCCCATCCTAACTTCGGAACATCAAGCAGGATTGGACAACCCCATTACTCCAGCTGAGATTTGCAATGCCATCGCCACATTTATTTATTTATTTATTTAAAGGTTTTTATATACCGATAACTGTTTGCACATCTTATCGGTTTACAATTAACATATAACAAAGATATAGAAGTACATGGAACAATTTGGTTACATGGTATAGTAAGGGAAAGGTATATAACATAGTATGCAGAGAGTACATAACTGTTGAGGGAGAAATAGATAAGTATATATGAATATAAATACAAGAAACTATGTACACATTGGTCATATTTGTGAGCAAGTACAAGTTACAATTTGCAAGTTACATGGTATGGTAAGGGAAAGGTACATAACATAGTATGCAGAGAGAACATAACTGTTGAGGCAGAAATATATGAGTATATATAAATCTATATAAGAGAAACTAAGTACACAATGTTCATATTTGAAGGCAAGTTTCATGGCATGGTCAGTGGGGGTAAATAGTATTATATACATTGAAGAGTGGGAAGACTCCAGGACCGGATGAATTCACTGTGGACTTTTACCGTGCCTTTCAGAAACTGCTTGTTCCCTGGCTGCACATTTTTTTTATTGATATGGTATCTTTTCCTAGTTCCAGCTCATTTTTCACTTAAGCATGTATTATGGTACTTCCAAAGCCAGGAAAAGCTTTTCAGCTTGTCTCCGATTATAGGCCCATTTACCTTCTCAACACTGATTACAAGCTTTTTATGAAAATGTTAGCAACCAGCTTGACAGATATTATGGGCACTCTTATACATCCTGACCAATCCAGTTTTATCAAACACCGGCTTATTTCTAACAACGCCGTTTATTTCTTCACATTTTTAAATTTAATTTAATTTAAAAATCTTTTCTATATTGTCGTTAAGGTAGGTACCGTCACAACGGTTTACAATAGGGCACATAAATTAATATTACTAATTATATCAAATTATTAATTATCCACATCCAGGTGTTAGCCAAATCATATCTTCTCTGGTTATTGCTATTTCCCTAGATGCTGAAAAAGCATTCGATAGAGTTGAATGGGATTACTTGCTAGCTACCTTTAAATGGTTTGGATTTGGTCCTAGGTTTTTGGCCTGGATTCAGCTTCTTTATCATCGCCCCTCTGCTTTTTTGTGTCTGAATAAAAGCATTTCCTATCATTTCAAACTACATAGAGACACCAGACAGGCCTGCCCTATATCTACCTTCCTTTTTAACCTGGCTTTGGAGCTCCTGCTACTTGCCATCTGACATGCTCCTGCTATTGAGGGACTAATTTTTGGTTTTGACACTTACAAGCTCTTCGCCTATGCAGATGATGTTTTGTTATTTATTGTTAAACCTGTTTCTTCATTACCGCTTCTGTTTTCTCTTGTCTCTGCTTTTTATTCTTTGTCTGGCTATCGAGTCAACTGGCATAAAACTGAGCTACTTCCTCTAAATTTTTTGGGGTCTCAGGTTGATCTGTCAGCCTATCCCTTTCAAAACTCGGATCAGGATCTTAGGTCGAGAAGATGATTAGACAACTTAAACCCGCCCCACACCAAATAGATACATTACCCATATTTGAAATAAAAAAGCTTCCTGAAATCACCATGCCAACCTTTGCGAAAATTATAAACTCCTCCTTAGGAGAAGGTCACATGCCAGAAATACTGAAAGGAGCAATCATTAAACCAATACTAAAGAAAAAAAACATGGACCCCCTAACACTAGCGAACTATAGACCGGTATCCAACCTACCTCTAATGGCTAAATTAATTGAAAAAACAGTACAAAAACATATATCTGAACACTTAGATATTAACAATATCCTTTACCCATCACAGCATGGGTTCCGTAAACACTACAGCACCGAAACACTTTTACTCGCACTAACAGATAATATACTAAGAGGATTCGACATTGGAAAACATTACATTCTGATATTACTGGATTTATCAGCAGCATTTGACACAGTGAATCACAAAATACTAATAAAAAGGCTTGAAGAAATAGGATTACATGGTAAAACAATCACATGGTTCAGGTCATATCTAAATAACAGAACATTTCAAGTACAAATTAAAAACACTCTGAAAAAATTACCCTAAAAACAGGAGTTCCACAATGGTCAGCACTCTCAGCTACTCTTTTTAACATATATCTACTTCCACTATGCCATCCCCTTGCAAGCCTAGGAATCTTACACGATCTTTACGCCAATGACATTCAATTAATCCTACCAATAGAGGACACTATTGAAAAAATAATAAGTTTAGCCATTACGTGTCTAAACATAATAAAACAACTACTCAACCAAATGGAGCTGATAATTAACATCGATAAAACTGAATTCATACACTTAGAAAGAAAGAGCATGAATATCACACAAACTTGATATATGGGCAGTCTAATATGGAGACTAATGTTAAGACTATTGCTCACTCAGCTCCCAGAATCTTTCATTGTCTGTGGCCTGCTTGCAACTAAAACTTTTAACTGACCTCAGATTCAAGACTTTGGAAGACATCTGGAATACATTTAGGCTCTGCAAAGCCTATGCTCAAAGGTCATGAGATTACAGATAGCAAATGGCCAAGGCCACATTCCAGACCACATTCTTGGATTATCTGTAATCAACTGAGAGGCTCAACTGATATCAGAGTTTCTCCCTGCCCCCTGGAGATTAAATGATCGAGGACAAAGAAAAAGCAGGACACATCTGACAAAAGCAAGGCTAGTCACAAAGGGGCTTCAATGTGGGTGGGGAGTGTTTTCAGGTTAAAGTAGTTTATTTCACTGTCATATTGCATAAGTGATTATCACCATAGGCTCACGGGCATTCTCTGTATGGTTTAAACCTATATAATACAGCTCTTACAAGATACTGGGAGAGACAGGCTGTAGTGCTTTCCCCTGTGTTGAAAGTCTGGCTGTGTCTCCCAAGGATATGCAATAATAAATTTATATTTGCTCCAACTAAATTACTTGTGATATCCTTGTGTGTCCTATAGCAGAGAAGCGCTGTTTACAAAGTGAGATAATATATACAAACTCCAATAATTCTTAACAGTAACCAAAAACTTGAATTAGCCGAGAAGGTATACAACCTCGGAGTAATAATTGACACAGAGCTAAACCTCAAACAGCACATAACACGAAAGGTTAAAGAAAGGTATGCTAAATTCATGATACTCAGAAAACTTAAGCCATTACTATCGCTGCCAAACATTCGCACAGTGCTTCAATCACTGATATTTGCAAGCACCGATTACTGTACACAGTATTCAAGGTGCAGTCTCACCATGGAGCGATACAGAGGCATTATGACATTTTTCGTTTTATTAACCATTCCCTTCCTAATAATTCCTAACATTCTGTTTGCTTTTTTGACTGCTGTAGCACACTGAGCTGATGATTTTAAAGTATTATCCACTATGATGCCTAGATCTTTTTCCTGGGAGGTTGTTCCTAATATGGAACCTAACATTGTGTAACTACAGCAAGGGTTATTTTTCCCTATGTGCAACACCTTGCACTTGTCCACATTAAATTTCATCTGCCATTTGGATGCCCCTTCTTCCAGTCTTACAAGGTCCTCCTGTAATGTAACTAGTAGAGTACCACCTGGCTCAGCTCTAGCAGCAACCATTTTTTAACATCTACCTTGCTCCAATCTGCAAGATTTTTGCTTGTCTTGGGTTTAACTATCAAACATATGAGGATCATGTGATGCACTAGTCAGAGAAATGGCATTCTGATCAAGTTAAATATTTGCTATTTTACTCAACTATTTGCTAACTTCATAACATGGCTTCAATAGCTATAAACTCCAACAAGGGATCTATTCGGAGACTGTGGGCTGATAAAGCTGTTAAAAGTAGTGCTGGGAAAAAGGAAAAATTTCATTTAGATTTTCGTTTCATTTTTAGGGGTTTGGTTTCCCATGAATTTTCTTTTCTCTAATGTTTATTTCATATATTTTGTTAAAAATATATGAAATAAACATTAAAGAAACAAACAAAAAAGAAACAAAAAAAAAAAAAAGAAACAGGGCTTTTGATGCTCCCCACCCATCCATCCCATCAGGAAAAATGATAGAGCAAGGATCCTTTCTATCCCCCACTCCACCCCCCCAGGCTGAGTATCCGATTCCAAGACCTAGATCCAAGCTGAAGCCTGGACATTGTGTATGACTTAGGCTGAGATTGTGACTATCTACAGCAACCTAGGCCTATGCAAAGCTGAGGCTTCAGCCTGGACCTAAGTGTTGGGCATAAGCTTTGAGGCCTGGACCTGATGCCTAGATCCATACTGAAACCTCGGCCATGCGTAGACCTAGGCTGCGGTTGGTTGCTGGGTATTCAGCATAGGCCTTAAGCTTTGAGGCCTGGATCCAATGCCTAGGCCTCCACCTAAGTCAGTGCCCAGGTCTTGACACCGGGGCCTGGGCCTGGACCCAGGTCCAATGTTGCAGCCCATTCCAGAGAATAGATCCTGACATTGGGGCCTCAGCCTGGACCCAGGCCCGACATGGGGTCCTGACCCAGAGTTTGGTTCCGATGCCTGGGCCTCAGGGTTACGACCTATGGCCCGAACTGTAGGCTGAGTCCTGATGCTGGGGCTCAGCCTGGAGGCCGGGTCCTGACTCTGGGGCCTCGGCTTCTGTCTTCTTTCTTTGCAAAATGACACTGTCTGCTTGGGTTACTCCCCTGTGGATGGTGCCATTTTGATGTACGACAGCATAATTAGGCTCAATCCTATGGGAAAGGGGTTGGTACAGTCTCATAGGTCTCTAGTTTCCCAGATCACCCTGGAACCCTTTAAAAAAAAAAAAAACCGGTGTTACATTGGCCACCCTCCAATCTTTAGGTACCATAACTGATTTTAATGGTAGTTTACAGAATAGCAACAGTAGGTTTGCAATTTTATGTTTCAGTTCTCTCAGCACTCTGGAATGTATACCATCTGGTCCAGGTAATTTGTTACTCAGTGGTTTGTCAATTTGCCTTAGTCTGTCTTCATGCTAGTGCTTTTTCGTACACTGAGCCACTACTGTGGAATGCTTTAACCCTGGATGTACGCAGAAAGACAGCATAAACGTGTACAGGAAAAAAGTTAGTGTGTTATTTTAGAGAAGCTTTTGTAAAGTTGATGTTTTTGATTTGTTTTATTATGATTTATTTTATATTGTTTTATGAGTGTTTATCTGTTATCCACTGTGAACCACGTGTGGGAATGAGTGAAATATAAGTTATGTGTAAATAAATAAATAAAATAAAAATAAATTAACCTATGCCTATCTATATGTTCAGTAATTTTGTTCTTTAGAATACTTTCAACTATTTTTCCCAGCACTTATGTCAGGCTCATAGGTCTCTAATTTCCTGGATCACCCCAGAACCCTTTAAAAATAAAACTAAAAAAAAAATGGTGTTACATTGACCATCCTGCAATCTTTAAAGTACCATAAATGCTTTTTTTTTTTTCCCAAAATAATTTTTATTGGTACGGATACAATTCCATGCTGTGTCAGGATAGAGGAAAACGTACAGTATAATCAACACCAACTACATAACACAATAACTGGAACAGAACAAGTATTGCCAACAAATACCTCCCAAATCAGTGGGAACGTCTCTGTCCCATCACTTTTATCCCCATCCCCAATGTCTACCCCATCCCCCGCTCTACCTCACGCACACCACATTCACCCCCCCCCCTGCCACCAGCCTTCCACTCCCCTTCCCCTTCCCCAACCCCCCCTATCCAACCCATAGAGACCAGGGCTACATCCACCCAGAAGTGTAGCTGCTGTCTCGCAGTCCATCTTGAATATCGACTGGTAGTAATTTGGCACATGTGGAGCAACAAGCCCCATACACTTTGTCTGCCTTCCGCTTGCCAACCAGAAAATCCAAACGTTCTAGTGGTAGGAATGAGGCCATCCTCAGGAACCACGTCCGAACAGAGTGTGGTGTATGTGGGTCCACCCACACAGCTAGGATGGTACAACAAGCCAGCAAGATCACCGCACTGCTAAATTTGTTCTTCGAGCGGGGACAGTCAGCTGAACACGCTTGTGGACTAGAGAGCAAAAACTGTCCAGTCGTCGATTTTAATGATAGTTTACAGAATATCAACAGCAGGTCTTCAATTTTATATTTCAGTTCTTTTAGCACTCTGGAATGTGTAACATCTGGTCCAGGTAATTTGTTACTCAGTGGTTTGTCAATTTGCCTAATACGTCTTCCAGGTTCAATGAGATTTGTTTCATTTCCTCTGAATCATCATCTTTAAATATCACTTCTGACATGGGTATCTGCTGTACATCTTCCTCAGTAAAGATTGATGCAAAGAATTCATTCAATCACTCCACTATGGCCTTGTCCTCCCTTAGTGCCCCTTTTACCCCTTGATCAACTAATGGTCCAAATGACTCCCTCACAAGCTTTTTACTTCAAATGTACTGGAAAAAGTTTTTGTTATGAGTTTTTGCTTCCAGAGCAAGCTTCTTTTCAAATTCTGTCTTTGCGTTCCTTATCAGTGCTCTGCATCTAAGAACATAAGAACATAAGAAAATGCCTTACTGGATCAGACCAAGGGTCCATTAAGCCCAGCATCCTGTTTCCAACAGTGGCCAATCCAGGCCAAAAGAACCTGGCAAGTACCCAAAAACTAAGTCTATTCCATGTTATAGAAATGAAATGAAACATAGAAACATAGAAATGACGGCAGAAGAAGACCGAATGGCCCATCCAGTCTGCCCAGCAAGCCTCACACATTTTTTCTCTCATTCTTATCTGTTTCTCTTAGCTCTTTGTTCTATTCCCCTTCCACCCCCACCATTAATGTAGAGAGCAGTGATGGAGCTGCATCCAAGTGAAATATCTAGCTTGATTAGTTAGGGGTAGTAGGGGCAGTAACCGCCGCGATAAGCAAGCTACACCCATGCTTATTTGTTTTGCCTAGACTATGTTGTACAGCCCTTGTTGGTTTTTTTTCTTCTCCCCTGCCGTTGAAGCAGGGAGCTATGCTGGACATGTGTGAAGTATCAGTTTTTTTCTCCCCTGCCGTTGAAGCAGAGAGCCATGCTGGATATGCATTGAAAGTGAAGTATCAGGCACATTTGGTTTGGGGTAGTAACCGCCGTAACAAGCCAGCTACTCCTCGCTTTGTGATTGCGAATCCTTTTTTTCTTCACCCCTGTCGTTGAAGCTATGCAGGATATGCGTGAAGCATCAGTTTTTTGTTTTTGTTTTTTTTTTCCCCTGCTGTTGAAGCAGAGAGCTATGCTGGAAATGCGTGATGTATCAGTCTTTCTCCCATGCCGATGAAACAGAGAACCATGCTGGATATGCATGGAAAGTGAAGTATCAGGCACATTTGGTTTGGGGTAGTAACCGCCGTAACAAGCCAGCTACTCCCCGCTTTTTGAGTGCTAACCCTTTTTCTTCTCCCTTGCCGTTGTAGCAGAGAGCTCTGCTGGATGTGTGAAGTATCAGTTATTCTTCTCCCCTGTCATTGAAGCAGAGAGCTATGCTGTATATGCATTGAAAGTGAAGTATCAGGCATATTTGGTTTGGGGTAGTAACCGCCGTAACAAGCCAGCTACTCCCCTCTTTGTGAGTGCAAATCCTTTTTTCCATTACCTCTTGCTGTTGAAGCTTAGAGCGATGTTGGAGTCACAGTAAGCATGTGTATGTTTATTTAATAAGGGTATTGTGTCAATAGCCATCATTCTGGCGAGTCACCCACTCTTCATTGGCGGCCTCTTGACTTTATGGATCCGCAGTGTTTATCCCACGCCCCTTTGAAGTCTTTCACAGTTCTGGTCTTCACCACTTCCTCCGGAAGGGCATTCCAGGCATCCACCACCCTCTCCGTGAAGAAATACTTCCTGACATTGGTTCTGAATCTTCCTCCCTGGAGCCTCAAATCGTGACCCCTGGTTCTGCTGATTATTTTCCTACGGAAGAGGTTTGTCATTGTTTTTGGATCATTAAAACCTTTCAAGTATCTGAAAGTCTGTATCATATCACCTCTGCTCCTCCTTTCCTCCAGGGTGTACATATTTAGATTCTTCAATCTCTCCTTGTACGTCATCCGATGAAGATCCTCCACCTTCCTGGTCACCCTTCTCTGTACCGCTTCCATCTTGTCTTTGTCTTTTTGTAGATACGGTCTCCAGAACTGAACACAGTACTCCAGGTGAGGCCTCACCAAGGACCTGTACAAGGGAATAATCACTTCCCTTTTCTTACTCGATATTCCTCTCTCTATGCAGCCCAGCATTCTTCTGGCCTTTGCTATCGCCTTGTCGCATTGTTTTGCTGTCTTCACATCATTAGACACTATCACCCCAAGGTCCCTCTCCTGTTCCGTGCACATCAGCCTTTCCCCCCCCATCGAGTACAGTTCATTCGGATTTCCACTCCCCATATGCATGACTTTGCACTTCTTGGCATTGAATCTCAGCTGCCATATCTTCGACCACTCTTCCAGTTTCCTTAGATCCCGTCTCATTCTCTCCACTCCTTCCGGCGTGTCCACTCTGTTGCAGATCTTCGTGTCATCCGCAAAAAGACAAACCTTACCTTCTATCCCGTCCGCAATGTCGCTCACAAAGATATTGAACAGGACCGGTCCCAACACCGATCCTTGCGGTACACCACTTAAAACCGCTCTCTCTTCAGAGAAGGCTCCATTTACCATCACACATTGTCTTCTGTCCGTCAACCAATTTGCAATCCAGGTCACCACCTCGGCACTCACTCCCAAGCTTCTTGTTTTATTCACCAGTCTCCTGTGCGGAACCGTATCAAAAGCTTTGCTGAAATCCAAGTAGATGACATCTAGTGCTCTTCCTTGATCCAATTCCTTGGTTACCCAGTCAAAAAAGTCAATCAAATTTGTCTGACAGGATCTTCCCCTGGTGAATCCATGCTGCCTCTGGTCCATCAATTCTCCAGACTGTAGATAGTTCACTATTCTCTCTTTCAGCAGTGACTCCATTACTTTTCCCACCACCGAAGTGAGGCTAACCGGTCTGTAGTTGCCTGCCTCTTCCCTGTTCCCACTCTTGTGAAGCGGGACCACCACCGCTCTTCTCCAATCACTCGGCACCACTCCTGTTTCTAGGGATCTATTGAACAGGTCACACAGCGGACCCGCCAGAACATCTCTGAGCTCCCTCAATATCCTTGGATGAATCCCATCAGGCCCCATGGCTTTGTCCACTTTCAGGTTCTTTAGTTCTTCCCACACATTTTCTACTGTAAAAGGATTTTCATCTATTCCCCTTCCCTCCAGTTTCTTGTTGTTTAGAGATGGGCCTTCTCCAGGGTCTTCTTTAGTGAACACAGAGCTGAAGTATTCGTTTAATATTTCTGCCATTTCTTCGTCTCTCTCCACACATTGATCATTACCACCTTTCAATTTCACTATACCACTTTGGACCTTTCTCTTTTCGCTGATGTATCTGAAAAATGTTTTGTCACCATTTTTTATCTCCTTGGCAATCCTCTCTTCTGCTTGACTCTTTGCCAACTTGATTAATTTCTTTGTCTCCCTCAGTTGATACAAATATTCCTCTTTGTGCTCCTCCCTTTGGGATCCTTTATATTTCTTGAATGCTGTTCTTTTAGCTTTAATTTTGTCAGCCACCTCCTTTGAGAACCAGATAGGTTTCAGTTTTCTTTTGCTTTTCTTTACATTTCTAACATATAGAGCAGTTGCCTTGGTGATTGCTCCTTTTAGATTGGTCCACTGCTGATCCACATCTCTCTCGTTCTCCCATCCTTTAAGTTCTTCCTCCAGGTAGTTCCCCATTTCCTCAAAGTCTGTGTTTTTGAACTGTAAAACTCGGGTCTTTGTGGTTCTTTTCCCTATTCTTTTAGTGATATTAAACCATACCGTTTGATGATCACTGCTGCTGAGGTGGGCGCCCACCTGGACATCTGAGACATTATCTGCATTAGTGAGCACTAAGTCGAGTATAGCTCCTTCTCTCGTGGGTTCCAACACCATTTGTTTGAACAAAGATACTTGCATGGCATCCACTATCGCTCTACTATTTTTAGTTTCTGCAGATGGGATTTTCCAGTCTACATCTGGCATATTAAAGTCACCCACGATCACCACTTCTCCCTTCTTACCTATCTTATGGATGTCTTCAACCAGATCTCTGTCCAGCTCTTCCTTTTGGTTTGGAGGCCTGTAAACCACTCCAATATAAATGGACGCTCCGTCATCTTTTTTTAGGTCGACCCATAGAGCTTCTTCAATACCCCAACTTCCTTGTAGCTCAGTTGCTTGGATGTTGTTTCTGACATAAAGAGCCACACCTCCCCCTTTTCTATCCTCTCTGTCCTTCCTTAACAAGTTGTAGCCTGGTATTGTTGTATCCCATTCATGAGATTCTGTGAACCATGTTTCTGTGATAGCAACAATGTCCAATTCTGCGTCAGCCATTAGGGCCTGCAGATCTGGGATTTTATTTCCCAAACTATGAGCATTTGTGGTCATAGCCTTCCAGGTACTCTCTTTACGGTTATTGCATTTCCTGGACTCCTTGTGAGATATTTGTTGAGATTTGTTATTCACTTCACTATTTCTTTTTGCGGTAGTGCCACTGTTGACAGAGTTATCCATCTCAATTAGATTTTTCTTTTGCTTATGGATCTTGAAATACTGCATGCATTGTGTTTTCTCTCTCTTTTCTGGTAATACTGCAATGCTTTTCTCAAGAACTTCTTCAGTTTTTATTTTAGAGAAGGCTTGTTGTTCTTTTTGCATTTGGTACATTGTGTGTCTCCTCATCACAGGTCTAATTCTACCAGAGCCAACTGTATTCCTGGTTTTTAAAGAATTTCCTAATGACCTGTTTGAGTGGGGCGGTATACCTGTTGGCTGCTCTTCTGTCAAGAATGGGTGACTGTGGGTCCTACCTGAGCCTAATGGATCTCCTTTTCTTGACTCCTGGTTTGTTTGTGGTATTGGGGAATTATTTTCTGAGTAATGCAATGTGGGTGTAATTCTTTTAATTGAAGCTAATTGATCTTTAATCACAGTCAGCTCCATTTTCAAGGAAGAGAGTTGTGCACAAATTGGGCAAGCTCTAAGTTTCCAGATGCTTTCCCTCAGAATAAAGGCTCCACAGCAGTTACATTGGATAGTCCTCATCTTGGTAATTTGTGACTTTATTTCCTTGACTGTAACCAATGTACTAATTTATCTTGCTGCCAATGGTAATCTAGGCAATCTTTATTAGAAACAAGCCCCAGGGGTGGGTGGGTAGAGGGGTAGGGTGGGAGGGAGTCAAACAGTTTAGCCTGGGACAAGCTGGGTAAAGCAGGGCACTACTGGACTGTTGTCTTTGCGTTTTGGTCAATTCTTTTTTAAAAAAAAACAGTCTTTATGCCCCAGTTTTTTAGTTTGTGCCAGCTAACCCCAAACTAGAGAGATTTTACCAGTTTAAAAGCTGATAGCTTTGCAGACAGGAAATAATCACAGAAGCTTTCTACACAAGCTTTCTACACAAAATGAAACAGACTATAAAGAAGTTAAAACACAGGCAGGAAATAATCACAGAAGCTTTCTACACAAGCTTTCTACACAACTTCAGATCAATAAGCAAAAATAAGTAAAAATAAGCAGAAAATACTTAGCCAGAATGAAGATTTTGTAATGCAGTAAACAGTTCCACCAGAGAAATCCCTTTAGCATGTGCTCAGGACAACAATGGCTATCATTGGTTATCATTGCTAATGGCAGAAGCTATTCTCTAAGTGAACTTAATAGCAGGTAATGGACTTCTCCTCCAAGAACGTATCCAATCCTTTTTTAAACACAGCTATACTAACTGCACTAACCACATCCTCTGGCAACAAATTCTAGAGTTTAATTGTGCGTTGAGGGTTTTAAATGTGCCCCATGCTAACTTCATGGCGTGCCCCCTAGTCTTTCTACTATCCGAAAGAGTAAATAACCGAGTCACATCTACCCATTCTAGACCTCTCATGATTTTAAACACCTCTATCATATCCCACCTCAGTCGTCTCTTCTCCAAGCTGAAAAGTCCTAACCTCTTTAGTCTTTCCTCATAGGGGAGTTGTTCCATTCCCCTTATCATTTTGGTTGCCCTTCTCTGTACCTTCTCCATCGCAATTATATCTTTTTTGAGATGCGGTGACCAGAATTGTACACAGTATTCAAGGTGCGGTCTCACCATGGAGCAATACAGAGGCATTATTTATTATTTATTTATTTTTAACTTTTATATACCGACATTCTTGCATTAAATGCAAATCATGCCGGTTTACAGTGAAACAGAAAAAGCAGGAAAAAATTCCTTAGTCGAATACAATGAAACAGCTTAGTTAACAAAGGAAACATAAAAATAAATTTTTACATATACACAAAGGTTTGCACGAAGGGGTGCACAAAGGGGAGAGCCCCTTTGTCGCGCCCCTTCGGCGCGCGACGCCTGGTGTTGAGGCTGTCTTAACTGTCCGATGTTAGTGATGTCATGGGGGGGCGGGTCTAATTATCGCAGCACTTACATCGCTGCTTCTTTCCAGTTCCAGGTGAAGATCAAGCTGTTTCCTTCACTTTCCCTCCCATGACTGTGGGGTGAGAAGCGCTGCTATGACATTTTCTGTTTTATTCACCATTCCCTTCCTAATAATTCCCATCATCTAATATGCCAATGCTTATGCTGTTTCCTGTTTTCTTCATTTGGATCCCTTTTCCATTTTTTAAGGATGTTCTTTTGGCTAAAATAGTCTCTCTCACCTCACCTTTTAACTATGCTGGCAATCATTCATTCTTCTTCACACCTTTTTAAATATGTGGAATATATCTGGTGTGGACTTCCAAGATGGTATTTTTAAACAACGTCCATGCCTGTTGTAAACTCTTGCCCTTTGTAGCTTCTCTTTTCAGTTTTTTTCTAATCATTTTTCTCATTTTTTCATAACCTCCCTTTTGAATATTAAATGCTATCACAGAACATTTTCTTAGTCAGGCGCTGCTGCAGGGAAGTGAGGTGTCTTCTGATCTGAATAATCTGAAATCAAATAACATCTGTCTTCATGGCTGATTTGAAGAAGGGAAGTGAAAATGTGGATGTTCTCCCTGCTTATGCTGGCTCTCCTACTCAGAATAGTAGCTGGCCCACTTATGATTCCAGAAAATAATGGCTATGTGCATCTTACCAAGGCTTATCAAGTCATCTATAACCTGACTGACTGTTGGATCTGTTCTTATATATCAACTTCTGCCTCCACCTTTATGGCCACTTCTATGTTTCAGGCAGTTCCAGCAAATCTCTCAGGTTAGTGGGAATAAGGAACAAGGAGACTAAATGTGGTGACTCCACCCTCATCCATGACAGTGATTAACTTGGCACACAGGCCAACTCCAGCCAAATGGTGCTTCTGGGCCCTTCCCGTAGGAAAAAGGATGATTATAGTCATGAAAAAGACTACCCTATGTTTGAAAATATTGTTTTGCTCTTTGCTAGTAGAAGTTATAAACTCCAAGAGGGGTGGGAGTTTGAGGAATCTTGTTTTATGTTCAGTAAGGAACATTCTGAATATTAAACAGTAGATGTGTATTATATTGATTCACATGACAATGTTTTTCACGCTTATCTGCTTATGTGGAAGATGATGAAATTATGGGTAATTTCCTGGCCTTACCAAACACCTCAGTAGCCTACCACAATTGTTCTGATGAAAAGAATTACTATTTAGATCCCCTGTCACAGTGGCTGAGTTTTATAATCAGAATGGGTATCCAAACATAGTACCACACGACCAGAAAGTAAATCGCTCTTATGTTATTTTCCCAGACAATAAAAAACAGAAATAAAATGCTACAATTTATGCTAGACCAGTACACTTTTATTTGACATCCACACAAGCTGTTAAAGCATATAAACATACAGATTATTTTCATGTTTCTCTGGAGTATTTTCCACATTTTTCTGTCTTTAAGATAAAAAATCTGACTCATCCACAGGACTCACAGTACAAACGTCATTGATCAAATATCACCCTGACCATAGAGTAAGAAGATCTATCTGGGGATCTAATTTGGGATTCTTTATGCCCAGTGTCAGGATGGTCACTGTAAATTTAGAATTAAATGACATCCGAAGAAAATTGAGAACCCAATCTGCTATTGTGGAAAATATTTCCACTGAAACAAATACTGTCCTTGCAAGATTGCAGTAGAATTCAAGGCCCTGGCTGGTGTGATTCTCAATAATAAGATGGCATTAGATATATTGCTGGCGGAAAAACTATGTGTCTGCCAAGTGATAAACGTCGCTTGCTTTGCTTATGTTGATAATTCTGGTCAAACTGCGCGCAGTCTATTAACACCCTAAATGATTTGTCCCATAAAGCCAATGAAGTGTGTGAACATTTGGGAAAAAAATGAATGGGATGTCTTGTAAATAGGGGTGTGGCATGGTAGTCTTAGAAAAAGGATCCTTGGGTGGATATTGATTATTTTGGTAGGGTTGGTTAGAGTCCTATTATTCTGTGTGGCTTGCCAATGTATTTTAGCATCTCCTGTTTTACAATGAAAATTTATGAGATTCAGACAGACTGACCTGAAATGAATGAACATATTGAAATGATGAAGATCTGAGTATGTGGGGACAGAAAAGATGGAGAAGATCAGGGCTCAAATTGTGGCAAGCCAGTGTCTGAGATAATTGAGCCCTGTGCTCATTGCGGGATATAGCTGGCCTATTTGAGGAGGCCCAAGAAAAGGAAGGAATTGTGGAATTAGAGTAGAAAGACCATTGTTTTATGGGTCTTGGGGTCTCCATCTAGGTCAGATATGCAGAACATGATGCAGTGGAACATATATTAATTCTTAGCTCAGCCAGTTAGTTGTTTACTATGTATATTGCTAAAGTCTTTAGATCTGATGGTGAAATGTGTCAAAATTAAAGAATAAGGTTATTTTAGATTTGCACCTGGATCTTTAGTCACAGTGAAAATTTCAGTGTTTTCTATTTGCATCACGAGGTATTGCATTAGTATTGCTTCAGACACCCAGCATGTATGGCACTCAAAATGGAGGGCCTAAGGACATGTTGCCTTAAAGTATGAAATGGCAGATGAGACCTAAGATGGAGGAAAAAGGGGTTTTGCTTTAACATTAGAGAATAGGTAGATGGGGTAATATGTGATTGGATGCAAATTTTAGATTAGATCCATGATTGGACCAACTGTATGGTAACAAATTTAAGGATGTGATGAAATGAAACAGGTAATCAAAGAATAAAGCAATGATTGGTCGTGTAATCTTTTAATGATAAATGAGAAATATAGGACTGAACTTCACAATTTGGGTAAACAAATAAGCGTGAGGGTAGCTTGCTTATTATGGCAGTTATTTCCCTAAACCAATTAAGCCTGAGGCATCACTTTGAATGCATATACAGCATTGCTCTCTGCTTCAATGGCAGGGGGAAATATGGAAAAGAGGATTTATATTCAGACAACAACCAACAAGGTCTGAACTTCACAATCTGAATAAACAAATAAGCGTGGGGGTAGCTTGCTTATTACGGTGGTTACTACCCTAAACCAATTAAGCCTGATACCTCATTTTCAATGTATATTCAGTGTTGCTCTCTGCTTCAACAGCAGGGGGAAATGTGGAAAACAGGATTTACATTCAGACAACATCCAACAAGGCATTGATCTGTGCAGTCTGGGTAAACAAGCATCGGGGTAACTTGCTTGATGTGGCGGTTTCTACCCTTAACCATTAAGCCTTATGCTCACCTTTGATGCAACTCCAACATTACTCTCTGCATCAATGACAGGGGGTGGCAGGAAATTTGAATCAAACAGTTACCAACAAGGGCCCTGAACTTGGTGGTTGGAGAAACAGATAAGTATGGGAAAATAAGTGTGGGAGCTTGCTGGGCAGATTGGATGGGCCAATTGGTCTTTTTCTGCTGTCATTTCTATGTTTCTATGTATTAGGTCCTGTCTGTGATTGTAACGTCAGAGCAACTTGCCATTGCCTTGTAGCTTGGTCTATTTTTTCTTTTAATAAAAACCACATTAGAGGAAGTGTTGGTTTCCTATCTGAGTTTCTTTTATTGCCACATTATTAATTATAACTATTGCTCTGTGGAGACTAAAAAAAAAAAACCAAAACCCAGAGCCTTTTGCTAGCTGCTATAAAGTTGCTGTTTTGTTCGGTTTTTTTTGTTTTTTTTTACTGGAAATTCTACAATTCCCCTCTTCATCTGGTATTTCTATCCATAAAGATCCTACAGTTCATTTTGTTTCCTTAAGAACATTTATCCTATTTGACTCTATGCCCTCTTCAACATATAGTGCAACCATTCCACCAGTTTGATCCATCCTATCATCGTGATATAATTTGTACCCTGGTATCACAATATCCCATTGGTTAATCTCCTTCCACCAGGTCTCTGAGATGCCAATTATATACCTACCTCTTCAACCAGTGCTATGTGTTCTAGCTCTCCCATCTTATTTTTTAGACTTCTAGTATTTGTATCCATCATTTCAAAGTATGTATTTTGCATGAATTAACAACCTTCCTATCAGGATGTCCTAACATCCCTGTTTTGTTAGTATCCTTCAAAGATACATCATTCCAAACCATTTGCTGCTTAGCAACTGTCAATTTTCCCCCATCATTTGCTTTCAAAACTGCCCTATCTCCTTTTTAAAGGTTAGTGCCAGCAGCCTGGTTTCACTCTGGTTAATGTGAAGCCCAGTCCAGACTAGGCTTCTCTTTCCCCAGAATGTTGCCCAGTTTCTGGCAAATCTAAATCCTTCTTCCCTGCACTGTCGTCTCATCCAGCACTCTGGAGCTCTGCCTGCCTCTGGGGTCCTGCTTGTGAACAGGAAGCATTTCTGAGAATGCAACCCTGGAGGTTCTGGATTTCAGTTTCCTACCAGGGATGGTAACTTTCAAACTGGCGCATGTGCACACACTTGCGAGCATACGTCGGCTCACGTCCAGGTACATGGTCATTTTATAACATATGTGCACATGTTATAAAATAGCCTGGTCACGCACACATGTGCATCAAATTTTAAGTGGGCGTACGCACGTGCGGGCAAATTCTGCTTCTACCATATAAATTGGGGGATTTTAAAAGAGTGTGCGCTGACTCCATTACCAGTTTTACCAGTTCATCCCCAGTATGCCCAGTTAAGAGAGAGGTTCTCTAACCCCCTTGGCTTGATAGCCTTGACTCCCCACAGTTGGCCCCAACCCTTAAAACCCAACAGATCTGCCTAGTTTTCTTTAAATTTTAACTTACATGGCATCCATAGCAGAAGTAAAGTTACACAGCAGGGGACCTTGGTGTGCACCGGGTGGCATCAGTATTTACGTGCGCATCTTTGGTTTACACCCTGAAAACACCATGAACTGCCCATTCCACGCCCACAGCCTGCACTTTTTTTGAAAACTTTCGTGATGTGCGTGCTATGGGAGATAGGTGCGTATCTCGACAGCATTTAAATTCCATTCAGCGTGCACGAGCCTAACTTCTTCGTGCATTGCCTAATTTATGCGCATCTCAAGCTTTTAAAATTCACCTCTAAGAGCCTAAATTTATCCTCTAGTAGAACCTCTCTCCTGCACTTTCTATGTCTTTGGTACCTAAATGTACCATGACAGTTGGCTCCTCCCAGTGCTCACTAAAATCTTATCTAGATGGCGCATGAGGTCTGTTACCTTCGCACTAGGCAGGCAAGTTACTAAGCGATCCTCAGGCCTACCAGTCACCCAGCTAGCTAAATTTTTAATGATCAAAGCACCCACTATAACAGACATCCTAATCCTAAAGAATTGGATAAAGGTGAATCAGTAGATGTGGTGTATTTGGATTTTCAGAAGGCATTTGACAAAGTCCCTTATGAGAGGTTTCTAAGAAAATTAAAAAGCCATGGGATAGGAGGAGATGTCCTTTTGTGGATTACAAACTGGTTAAAAGACAGAACACAGAAAGTAGGATTAAATGGTCCATTTTCACAGTGGAAAAAGTAAACAGTAGTGTACCTCAGAGATCTATACTTGGACCAGTGCTTTTTAATATATTTATAAATGATCTGGAAAGAAGTACGATGAATGAGGTGATCAAATTTGCAGATGACACAAAATTATTCAGAGTAGTTAAATCGCAAGTGGATTGTGATAAATTGTAGCATGACCTTGCAAGACTGAATGATTGGGCATCCATATGGCAGATGAAATATAATGTGGACAAGTATGGGTGATGCATATAGGGAAAAATAACCCATGCTATAGCTACACAACGTTAGGTTACATTTTAGGAGTTACCACCCAAGAAAAAGATTTGGGCACCATAGTTGATATTACATTGAAATTGTTGGCTCAGTGTGCTGTGGCAGTCAAAAAAGCAAACAGAATGTTAGGAATTATTCGGAAGGGATTGGAAAATAAAATGTAGGATGTCATATCTCTGTATCGCTCAGTGATTAGACCACATCTTGAATATTGCATGCAGTTCTTGTTGCGGTCCCGACCGCTCCTCTCATTTTCGGGGTCAGGCCCGCTTACCGTCTCTTCAGCTCTCACAGGACTCCGCCTGAACCCAGGCTCGACAGGGCCTCCGCCCGAGGAGTTCTCACGAGAAGGACGCCATTACAGGCCTACCCCTGCCTGGCCTTGCGCGCACGCGAGGAGGGCTCTCTTAAGCGCACAGCACCCGGAAGCCCGGCTCCGCCTCGCCTGCTGATGTCACGCCCCGCTCCAGATTTAACCGGCGTCCAGTCCCCCACTAGACGCCTTGCAACGAGGTTTCCTGCTGACTAGTTGCTTCCTGTTCCTGTCCTTGCTTGCTGACTCTTGTTGTCTCCTGGTTCCTGATCCCGGTTTGCCTAACGGACTTCTCGCCAGCCTGCTGCCTGCCTTGATCCTGGTTTGCCTAACGGACTTCTCGCTAGCCTGCTGCCTGCCTTGATCCCGGTTTGCCTTTCGGACTTCTCTGCTAGCCAGTCGCCTGTCTTGACCCCGGTTTGCCACGGACTCCTTACCAGCTTACCGCCACTCCTGATCCCGGGCTGCCTCGCGGCCTTCTCTTCTTCCCGCCACCTGCTGTTTCTCCAGCCTGCTTCGCGGCCCAGCCTCCTACCCGCCGCCGGTTCAGACTCCGCCTACTTCTGTGACCTGCCTGCCAGCCAGCTACCTGCCTTGTCCACCAGTAGCTCTCTCTGAACTTTCTGACCTCTCTCCAGACCACCCTCGGACATACCCTCTCTGGACTACCTTGACTGCTCCAGTCCCCAGGGCCTGGGTCCCTAAGGGCCCCTCCTGGGGGGATTCCAGGCTCTGGGTATCGTTGCCTGGCACTGACTCCGCCTCCCAACCTGCTCTGTGTCTTACCCGCAGGCCGGCCCAAGGGTCCACTTCTTGCTTACCACAGCCCAGTCATAACAGTTCTGGTCGCCGTATCTCAAAAAAGATATAATTGCACTGGAGAAAATATAGAGAAGGGCAACTAAAATGATAAAGGGCATGGAACAGTTCCCCTATGAGGAAAGGCTGAAGAGGTTAGGGCTGTTCAGCTTGGAGAAGAGACGGCTGAGGGGGGATATGATAGAGGTGTTAAAAATCATGAAAGGAATTGAACGGGTAAATGTAAATGGTTATTTATTTTTGGACTAGGGGCAGTCAATGAAGCTAAAAGTAGCACATTTAAAACAAATCAGAGAAAATTCTTTTTCACTCAACACTCAATTAAGCTCTGGAATTCGATGCCCGAGGATGTGGTTAAAGCAGCAAGTGTAGCTGGATTTAAAAAAGGTTTGATAAGTTCCTGGAGAAAAAGTCCATAAACTGCTGTTAATCAAAAGGGAATAACCACTGCTTGTTGTTGGTATTAGTAACATGGTATCTATTTAATGTTTGGGTACTTGCCAGGTACTTGTGACTTGGATTGGCCACTTTTAGATACAGGATACTGGGCTTGATGGACTCTTGGTCTGACCCAGTATGGCATATCTTAAGTTTCCTCCCAGGCACACAGCCCTGGAGAAACACATCCTCAGTGCGAGAGGATAAGGCACCACCTGGAGGGCAGGTCCTAGCTACAGGATCACTTCCTGCCATATCAAGGTGATTGTCTCCTGTCAGGTGACCTTGGTTCTCCAAAGCAGCGCAAGTGCTGCTTGACTGGAATTGGGACCATTCTACTATGTCCCTGAAGGTCTCCTTTATCTACCTCTCTGTCTGCCTCAGCTCCTGCAGGTCTGACTCTCTGGCCTCCAGAGATCAGACTTATTCTCTGAGAGTGGGAGCTCTTTGAACCGGGTGTACACATACAGCATCTAACCAACAGGCAGATAATCATACATGTGGTTCTCGGTGCAAAAGACTGGATAGCCTCCAATTTGCTGCTGGAGTTCTGTCTGTATCTTTGTTTTATTAAGTTGCTTATAAAGCTTATTAAAGAGTAGGTATCTCTCAGTTTAAGGAGTTTTAAATTATTTGTTGTCTTTTAAAATCTGGGATGATAATTTTTAACAGGCGCATAGGTGCTCATGTGCATACATTTGGCCTGCACTCAGGTATTCTGTCATTTTATAACATATGCCTGTATATGCGTGCATGTTATAAAATAATCTGACTGCATGCACATGTGTGCACAATTTTAAGTGAATGCGTGCTTAAGCACGCAAATGCTGTTTCTACCAAATAATTGGGGGGATTTTACAAAGACACACATGCCGACACCATTATTAGTTTTACCAGTGTAGTCCAAGTTCGCCCAGATAAGGAATAGGACTTCAAAAAACCCCTATTTTAATAGCTGTTGTGCGGCAGGCCTGCGTCCGGCCCTACTCACCCCCTGTGCCCGGGTCCCGGAACTGGCCCTTCCTCTTTAGCAGCGGTAGGCAGCCTCCTACGCGCCTGCGCTCCTACCACTTTCCCAGGTTCCTCCGGCTGCTCCATGGCCTCCTCCGGTTCCAGTTGGGAGGCATGGAAGGGAGACGCCGCCCCCATGTAATTCAGTCACTTTGCCCTAGGCGCGCGTGCCTTCCTTGACTTTAAAGGGGCCGCGGCGGGAAACCTTTCCGTTGCCCCGGATGATGATGTCGCCAGGCCCTGCTATTTAAGACAGGCCCCACCACTTGGTTTTTGCCTTGGCAACAGGTCTCCATGTTTGTCGTGTGTTTAGTTGCTTAGTAGTGTTCCTGATTACCTTTGGACGGATTCCTGGCTTTGACCCTCACTTGTTCGTGACCACGTTTCGGATGGATTCCTGGCTTTGACCCTCGATTGTTCCTGACCACATTTTGGACGGATTTTCTGGCTCTGACCCTTGCTTGAACCTGACCTTGTCTCTAGCCACCTGCCCTGACATCAGCTTGAACCTGACCTTGTCTCCAGCCACCTGCCCTGACATCAGCTTGAACCTGACTCTGCCTTCAGCTGACTACTTGGATTTGGCATTTCTTAGGCTCTTGCATACTTATAAGCCTTGTCTTGAACTAATCTCCTTTGGACTCTGTGTCTCCGTTGCTTCCTGGCTCCCTGCCTCAAATGTTTTCCTTGGGATCAACCACGCAGAGGCTCGCCTAAGACCAGCCGGCCCCAGTACCCAAGGGTGGGGAACGAGAGCTGGTATTGGTGAAGCTCCAGTCGGCCTCCGCTTCCTGGCCTGCTCCGCCTCCTGATGGTGGGGACACATGGGGGTTTCCCCATGGGTAGCGTCAACTCCAGCTCGGGTCAAGGGTCCACCTCTGCAACAATAGCCTTCCTCCTCCCCTGTTACCCCTGACCCTTAAAGACCACAGATCTGTCTATTTATCTTTATTTTATAACTTGCATTCATCCATAACAGAAGTAAATTTATGTGGCAGAGGACCCCTGCCTGTGCATGTGTGCATAAGAATTTCAGGAACTCCCATGCCCCGCCCAGACCATGCCCACGCCCCACCCCATTTTTGGAACTTTTCATTTGTGCGCATAGGGGGAAGTACACATGTACTCAGGCAGCTTATAAAATCCACGTGACGCCCAATGGCCCAACTTGTGCACACATCTTCCAGTTTTGGCATGTGCGGAGTTTTTAAAATTCACCTTTAAGGTTTTTAAATAGATAAGTAGGTGACATTTATTAGTCTGTGAGTGACCAGCAAGAAGACTAAAATGAGTCAATCACTAAAATTAGGGTTAGTTGTATGTTTTGCAAAATTGCTAATTGACTTGTTTTTCCAAGATTTTCCTGGTAATTGGAGGGAGGTGGGATTTATTTAACAGAAAATTAGGCTGGTGTGGGTGGGAATCAAACTAGTGACTTGATGCCTAGAAACTTATACTCTCACCTTTTCAGATCAAGTTAAGTGACCATTAGAAACTCACAAAGTGTATACTTAACAAGCAAATACTAATTTCTACAAGCTCACAAAAAAGCCTAAAGTCCCGTTTCTAAGCACACACAATTCCTAACAGTGGCAAACAAATACTAACTTCTTCAAGTTTACAAAGTAACCCAAAGTCCTATATCTAAATACACATAAATCCTGACAATGTCAAACAAATGCACAGAGCCCCATGACTTGTGATAAAAGCGGTGAAGAGGCAGTGAAACACTTTTGACATGGCACACAAAGAAGTCATTATTTTTGTTCTCCGAAGTTTGTTTTTTTTAAACTTATTAGTTATTAATTATTGGATATGTGTCTGCTGTTTTGAAATGTTTTATTGAGTTTAGGAACATTTTTATTAGTTTTCAATAGTTGGATGTTATTCTATTCTTCAGCTGTTATTATTTCTATTAGTATGATTTTGTTACTATTGATTTAATATTTTTTTATTTTTTTTATGAGGATTAGTGATTTTGTTTTTCCATTGTTGTACTGTTGTGGTTTCCAGTTCAATTTTTGTCTGTATATTTCTATTCATACTTGCAGTATGCTTTTTTTATTCTGTATTTGGTGAGAGTCTGTCTGTATTCTGTATGTATGATTGAGTAAGGTATTCTGCCAGCATGTAGATTCTGTATAGGGATCTATAGCATCCTGGCTTGTTCTATTTTCCTAACATGAAGTGTACTGATATTTTAGGGCCTGATGTAATATTAGTATTTTTGCCTTTTTATAAGTAGGGTTGTTACTGTTTACGTGAGGCAGTTGGTTTTGTATATAGAGGTTTAACTCTATTGTTGTTGTTATAATCCTTTTGCTCATGAATTTCTGAATGCTAAGCCCACACTGAACACGTTACAATAGACCTAATGCCATACGGGTTCTAAGTATCTTTTTTTTTTTTTTTACTTTTTTGCAGGTTTTCTGGTTGGCACCACAACAATGCCTGTAAATATAATATATATGTTGTAAGTGATTTTTTTTTTTTTTTACCGCAGACTGTACTTTTAATGTCACTTTTCATATGAAATCTATTAGAAATGCATAATTTTTAATTGTGTGGGAGGGTTCACAAGGTAGATTTCTTCATCCATTGGGCCCAGTAGGACACAGCTCTTGTCAATTCTTTTTCTTTTCCGGGCTAGTGATGACTGATTCTATCTTCCTCTGCTGGGCCCGAAAGTGACAGCAGAAGAAAAAAAGTGCCCCATGGGGGACAGAGAATGCAGCTTGAACAAAAATGTATGTTATTTCTGTTCAGAGAGAATACTCTTATCTATCCCTTGTGCCATTCTTAACAATAAACGTAATACTGAGGCTTTTTTTTTTTTCTTTTTTTAGATTAACTGTGGATTGTTGTGAGCAATGTATCACACATGTGAATATTGTCCATCTGGTATGTCTCTACGGGGACAAGGATGAGAATCACTGGTTTAGTCTATTGAATTATGATGTTTGTGTTTTTTGTGTCGCCCACCAAGTACACTGGATTGTGCAGGCTAAAATCAGTTTAAGTAAATAAATAAGATTTACGTTCCACAAAGTACATTTTTTCTTTCCTTGGTCAACCTACCTGTTACGCTTCAGGGAGGTGAACCTTTGGGCCACTGTCTGGTTGGCATAGCCTAGTTTGCGTAAGCATAGGCCAGGCTCTGAAAGGGGGCAGCTCAGGTGTTGCAGGCTGCGGTCAGGGTGGAAAAAGCCTAAACAGAGAAGAAGAGCGAGCTGAGTTCAGGCAGGGACAAAGTCAGGCTATGGTCAGGGATGGCAGAGATCAGGGAGAGATGAAGGCAGGTTATGGGCAGGCTGTACTAGCAGCAACTAGAAGTAAGTCCAAGGCAGAGGAAAAGCAGGACAGACAAGGAAACAGGAAGAGAAGAAGGCAGGAAGCATGCAAGGTCAGGAACAGAGGCAGGAGCACGGGCAGACAGGCAAGCAGGACATGGAAATAGGATCAGGATAAGCAGCACTGATAATACCTAGGCAGAGGTATCTAGAAGGACCTGCTCCCTTATATCCAAGGAAGAGTGATGATGTCATCAGTCGGTGCCCATAGGAAGTTCTGAATTCAGGGCCTACTGTATAAAGGCTCCAGAGCTGCAGTCTAGTTCCCAGTCAGAGCCACTGGATGCAGCACAGTGCTCGGAGCTATGTCGGGGCCCTGCAGGACCATGATCCCACTGGGAGGTACGCGGGTCCCACCAGCCCGCAGGCTGGCTACTCCAGGCCATTACATCCTGTGGAACTTTGAGGGATAATAACAGTGAGTGATTGGTGACTAAAGCCCTTTTATATCCTTTTTAACCACTGCCTATTGATAACCCCTCTGTAAAAAGCGTGAACACATATCGCTCGATTGTAATTTAAGTTCAGCAGTTGATATACAAATCCATCTCAATTGGAGAAACTGACTGATTGGAAGATTGTCTTCTAATTTCTTAGGATGGTAACTGGAGTACATAAGAAATTGATTACAATTTGTACTTTTTCTGTATAATGAAGTAGTAAGTTGATTGATATCCTTAGTGATAGTTATGTCCTAAAATACAATAGCAGAGCAATGAAAATTCATGGTAAATTTCAGATGTTGGTCCTGTTTATTCATCCAATCAAAAAAGGTTTGTAACAGCTCAGTCATGGATGTCCAAATGAAAAAGACATCATCAATGTAGCGGTGCCAAAGAAGGATAGCCTGAAACATGCCAAATAATAAAGACATTTTTCTTCAAATGCTGCTATATATAAATTAGCTATGTCTGGAGCAACTTTAGCCCCCATTGCAACCTCCTGAACTTGAAGATAGTATGTAGCCTCAAACAGTGTTGTGTTCTGGTGGTTTAGTGTGCCCATTGGCGTCAGCCCGACCCAGACCTTCCGGGCCGAGCCAAGGGTTGACGGTGGCTCCGCATAGCTGACGGTCTACCCTCCACCAGGCCGGCAAGCTTCCATGGCCAACATCCAAGGATGTTGGAAGTTGAATGGTCCTCTGACCATTCCGAGCCCTTTCGGATCTGCTGCGAGCAGCAGGCCTGGCCTGAGGTTGAGGGCAGACGGACCTTGACACGAAGACAAGAAGATTGATGCAACGGCATCACATGGCACGAAGACTTGGGTTGATGCGACGGCATCACATGGCACAAAGACTTGGGTTGATGCGATGACACCAGGACTATGAAGATGTGACACCAGGATCGATGCAACGGCATCGCAGACGAGACTTGACACCAAGGCTGATGCGAAGACATCACGGACCAGTGGTCGATGTGACGGCATCCTGGACTAGGGTTGATTCTACGACATCAGAAACATGCCGCTGAAGGGCAAACATGACGAGGCACTTGGAAACCAGACGAGACGAGAAGCAAGGAAGGCAGACATTGGCACTGTCTCTCAGGGCTCCCTACTCAGGCTACCCGCGGGACTGAGTTGTGGACCACCCTGTCCCACTGCGCGCCCTACACAGCCCTTGCAGACTGGTCATGGACCACGAGGAGAGCGGGACAGCGCAGAAACACACAAACAGGACATGACAGCACAGGAGCACAGGACAACCATCCACCAGCAGGCTAGTCCACTCAGGAGTACTGCATCTGAGGGACCCCCGGCCTACCGGACCAGAAGGCTCGAGAGCGAAGATGAGACATAGGAATGAACATAAAGGAAGGCAGGAACACCAGGACGTAGAAGATCAAGACACCAGGACACCTGGACGAGGACCTCAGGCATGAAGACATGACATGGCATGATGAGAAGACATCACAATGAGGAGCTCCACAAGACTGGAAGACCTTACACAGGCTCTGGCAGGCAGGAGCCTCCAGAGTGAAGACTCCATGATGCAACGCCCTGGATAACTGACGGAGCAGCCCATTATAGGGCTGAAGCAGGAAACAGTCACCAAGGTGGGGCCAAGACACTTCCTGTGTCTGGCCCTTTAAATGTTGAGAGAAGACGCGGCCGCGCGCCTAGGAAGAGAGCAGGAGCTGTGCAGGACCGCGGACAGCGGCCTGCACCAACGCAGAGTGTGAGAAGAGGCAGGGCTGGCCTGGGACGCAGGCCCGACGTCGGCAGCAGCTCCAGCCACTGCAGGAGGCCCTGAGGGTGGCTCCAGCCACTACTCCAGCCCGGGGCTGCGGCCTTAGCACCGCGAAGAGGAAGCAGCGATGGGGGCGGTCCCAGGCCCCGAGGAAGGCCGCGGCTCCGGCCGCGGAAGCCAGGACAATACAGGGTGGCCTCCGGGCCGCGTGGGAAAGCCGACGGCGGCGTCCTGCCGCGTCGGCGGAAGAAAAGACACAGCGTGGTAAGTGAGCCTGCTCGCGGGGAGGCCCGCGGGCAGAGTTCATAACAAACAGAAATTAATTTTTGAACAATACTAATTCTGTAAGCAAAATGAGAAAATCAGTAGGGATACAATGTGACAAAGGACGAGTATCCAAAATGTCCTCAATTAGAGATAAAGCATCAGTCTATGGGATGTTAGTATATAGAGCCTCTTTGTCAATGGTAACCAATAAACAATCCTTAGGAAAGCCCGACAAAAGTAGAGAAAGCATGTATCTTGTACAAATGATTTTGACTACTGTACAAAGTGTTTAAAAAAATAATCCTGTTTGGAGCTGTTATTGCTCACCCCGCCAGGAGGGTGGAGTTAGCAATCTATTATTGCTCACCCTGCCAGGAGGGTGGAGTTAGCAATCTATTAGGTTCCAGCTTTTCTGGGAGGAGGAGTTAGCAAACTGTTGTGGCTCAACCTGCCAGGAGGGTGGAGTTAGCAGTCTGTATTGACCAGCTCCTCTGAGGGGAGGAGTTGGCAATTTGATATGGCTAACCCTGCCAGGAGGGCAGAGTTGGCAACCTGGTATGCACTGGTTCTGTAGAATGAAAGAGTTAGCACTCTGTTATAATTTGCTTTGGAGTTGAGCAATCTGAGTCAGATCCGCTAGGGAGTTAGCACTTAATATAATCTCTGTACTGAAGTAGCAATCTGTTATGGATCTGTTCCCTTGAAGAAGGAGTAACAACAGTGATGATACTCCGTAGGCAGAATAGTGAACTAATGTGGGCTGGCTCCCACAGAGTGGTAGATGCTCTATTAGTGTAAGGAATGAACACTTAGTAGAAATGGTGAATCATTGGGCCGATGGCAGATGACAGCGCTCCCAAGATAAGATCCTGAGAGGAACCTCCGGCTAGGCTGGAGTATTGAGACAAACACAGATAGTTCTTTATTAGACTGGAAGTAGAACCACCAGAGGTGGCAGTAGTGAGCTGATGTGCTCAGCAGGGCTGAAGTCCTTCAGATACTGGAATAGCGATCTCTGAGTTGCTGAGCTGTAGCGAGAGACTATACGTAGTGAGTAGACAGGGTATGCTGGATACATAACCAGTAGTGGATGATACACTCACAATGGTAGAGGTCTGTAAGGTCCTCTTATGCAACAGAGAGTCTTCAGTATTCAGGAACAGGAGCCACAGGCGAGTACTGGTTCCTGTAAACAGTCTGAAATAGGAACTCACAATAACTGTGTATGAGATGGCTTCTGGAATTGAAGAGAGTTGAGGAACATAGGCCCTCGTGGAGCGAGTACAGGTTCCTATCTGCAATCTGTAATAGCAATCCATAAGATATAGGTATGCAATATCTTCTGAGAAAGAAGAGAGTTTGTGAAGGGTTTTAGGAACATGGGCCCTCGTGGAGCGAGTACCGGTTCCTCTCTGCAATCTACAATAACTCACGATCTCCGTTACCATCCTAAGAAATTAAAAGATCGTCTTCCAATCAGTCAGTTTCTACAATTGAGACAGATTTGTTCATCAACTGCTGAATTTAAATTGCAATCAAGTGATGTGTTTTCACGCTTTTTACAGAGGAGTTATCTTCGGGCAACCTATAAAAGGGCTTTAATTGCCAATAGCTCACTGTTATTATCCTACAAAGCAAGACCTTCAGATTGTAGACTTACTTGTGTATAGCAATTTACAGATTGTGTGAAGGATATCATGGGGATTTTATGGATACACTGGCCAGTGCTGGCATTACATGAGATCTTTCAATCATTCCCTAGAATTTATTTTTCTCATGGGCATAACATTCAGGACATGGTGGTACATTCTAACTTGAATGTTGCCCATAGTGTGGATGCTGGTGTTTGGTCCTTGGCAACTCACCATGTGGTGTTTGCGATATGCGCCCTCTGGCTATTTCTGGCTCGCAGTGCAACATCCCATCATGCCTCGATCAGTGACATTTCATTGAGTACCAATTGTTTGTCTCAAAGAGTTGTTTACATCATTCAATGTCCATGTAATTTGATTTACATAGGATGGACCAAAAGAAGTATTCAGGTCCGATTGATTGAACATAGAAGCTGTATTAATACCGCCAAAATTACTGCTCCCGTCATTGCTCATTGTTTATAATTTTCACATAGCTTTCAAGATCTGAGATGAACAATATTGGAACAAGTACACCTGCCTCTCAGAGGGGGTGATATACAAGCGCTTCTTAAAAAAAGGGAACAATTTTGGATTTTCTATTGGGATTCGGTGGCTCCCTGGGGTCTTAATGAATCTATTAATTAATTGGTATTCTTTGATTTAATTGTGAAGACCAATTGCAAGGGGCATTGTCTCTAGCAACTGATATTTACGTCATACCCAGATAGTTTATAAAGTCTTCCTGTTCCCTCATGTTTTTTAGTATTTAATAAGATGCTATGTGGATCAACCATTTCTGAGCATCGGAAAAGGATTAAGCACCCTGAAGCAGACGATGTTCAAAACATGAATTCTGATAGGGAGCGCTAGAAGAGCAGTCCCATTTCCGAGGAGATTTTGTGCCCTTGGACCTTGGCATGACCCCAGAGGACTCCAAGGCAGAACTGAGGCTGGTGAGACATGTCCAAGCCTGGGCTGAGACCAGGAAGCCAGGCCCCTGCTGACCTGCACAGCCTGAGTGAGGCCAACCATGCAAGGTTGGTCTCTGAGTGGTCCTCCAACTACTCCAAGCCCTTTCAGACCTGCCGCTGGGAACGGCAAAGGCAGCTGGCCAGACAGGAGGCAAGGGCAGACGAAGGCTCTGGAACATGAAGACTGAGACAAAGAACTTGGAGACATGAAGACACAGATGAGAAAGCTTGGGACGTGAAGACTTAGGATCAAGGTTCAGGAACAAAGTCAAGTAGTGGGTAGAGGCTGTGATGCAGCTCACCCTACACAGCCCACCACAGGGAGAACCCACAGGACTGGTCCTGGACCATGCTTGAGGGCGACGCAGACTCCAGACGAATACATGGAAGATGAAGCCGGAACATGGTGGAGATTCAGTAGAAGCCTGTACCAAGGAACACCCTACACAGCTGCCCATGATTGGTCACAGACCATGCTGAAATGGAACAGGTTCAGTCAGAGTCTTAGGCATGTATGGAGCAGCCTCAAGAACATCCGAGGACCGGAACAAGAGTCGGGATGGAGGACCAAGATGAGACTTGGCTTCAACATGAGATACAGGACCAAGACGAGACTTGGCTTCAGGCAAGGGTGACCGTCCGGAGACTTGAGCTGCAGACGAGAAGATAGGCACATGCCATGTGGTGACGAAACATGACATGGCATGCCAGGAGAGGTGACTATGAGGAACCAAGGGTTCAGGACATCAAAGTAGGAACATCACGGAGCATCAGGAATGGATCACGAAACATCAGGAACAAATCATGGAACATCAGGAACAAGATGAAGGACATCCAGAAGAGACCAGGAATATAGAACAACAATGAGGGATCCCACGAGGAACAAGAAAATGCCAGCAGGAGCGAAGATGAGAAGTTCTTGGGAGGACTAACCCCTTGCTAAGCAACGAAGGACTGGAAGCTGTGCCCTTATAAAGGACTGAAGATCAGGAAACACCCAGGGGGGAGTCCAGGTGGGGCCCGGGGCATTTCCAGCCATGAGCCCTTTAAATCTCTGAAGGAGGCACGGCCCGTGCCTTAGAAGCAGGAACAGGAAGCAGTGCAGGACCATGACCAGCGGCCATGCTGCCACTGAGCAGCACAGGAAAAGCTGGGCCTCTGCGTAGGCCCCGACAATAGCGGCGGCATCCAGATGCTGAAGAGAGGCTGAGGGCGGCTCTGTGCCGCAAAGAGGAGCACTGAGGTCCGCGGCTCTCTGCCACGGCGAAGAGAGTATCAGGAGATGGGCCGGCTGGCTGAAGAGAGGTGAGAGGCCGTGGGAGGAATCGTAACAAATTCATGTCGGGATATCATTTTTGACTGGATTATAAACTAAGTACTGCTTTGGTTCCTTCATGCTCACTTTGATTATTTTGATAATTTTGATAACTTTGATACAATACTGGATGACAAGGTAGATTTTTATTTGCAACAAAAATTCTTTAAAAAATATATAAAAGTGGACTTTTCAGTATGAGCAGCTCTAATACATGTTGTGAGCTGACTCCGTGTCTGTCTTACAAATTTAATTAAGATCATTTGATTCTTTTTGACGTTTATATTAGAAATAGATGACCAGTTAACCACTTTTGTATGTTCACATTAGATTCTATGTTAGACACTCTTTTGGTTCTTGTTTCCGTCCTTTTTTCTTTTCTGGTCCTGCAGCTCCAACCTAAGTGGATGCTGGGTCTCCACAATAAAAGTTGGTTAATAATATCTTCTGGCTCCACCTAAATATTCTACTAATACAATATGGTAGTTTTACAGTTTTATGCAGAAGGCTTAATGATTATTATTATTATTATTATTAACAGATAATCTCTGTTATCTGTGAACCGGAGTGATATGTATATTATACAGGAACTTCCGGTATATAAAAACCAAAAATAAATAAATAAATAAATAATGAGCATATTTCACATGAAATAACTGACTGCAGAAAGGCACGAGGGATCATTTAAGTATTCTGTTTTTCTTTCTTCCTGTATTCTGGATGTGTTTGTATCAGTACTTTTACCATCACACATAATTCAGAATTAGTATTATTATTATATTTTTTAGATTACATTACTTGAAATTGCAGTTGTTGAATAATGCCAGGCTCTCAGATAGCACATTGAAATGCTAGCAGTGCCTAACCAAACCTACTGTAGTGCCTTGCTATTTAATCCCCTGTTTCTACTTCATTGCTTTGCCTTGATTGATGTTTATCTTTTCAGTCTCTGAAACCCAAATTTCCCAATCCAGGCTTCACTTGCTTTGCATAACAATTGCACTAGTACTGCATTTTCATTTTCATGCGATCACAGAGCGAAGGATGGCCTGCGCATCCTGATTTATATGTTGCTGATTGGCAATATGCACGGCCGTCAGCCAGTGATTTACAATAAAGAAAGGAACTGGGTTCTGGGATTATTTTATTCTTTTAAGATTTGCAGTGCTAGAATTTTTCTGATGGTCCTACTAATCTCATTTCCTTACATTAGCAGAATTGCACTGGCTGTCATTTTCAAAAATGTTTGAATGTGCAGAAAACAAAAAGAAGCTGGAATGCAGGATTTTTGGCATTTAAATAGAGCAAAAGGAAAATATAACAAGTTTACACAAATACACATTTACTATAACAGAAATGCAGTGCCATACTATAAGCAAATCAATAAAATGAAAAAGAGAGGGGGTTGATTCACACACACACTTAGGCCGGAAAGGAGAATAGCAATTTGCAGAGGCCAGGAATAAAAATATTTGTTTTTCAAATCTGGAGTTGAGGCTGTGCAGAAAGCCAAATAGGGATGAATAAATATTACTGCTACAATCTTATTTCTATAGTACTACTAAACATATGCAGTGCTGGTTAGTTAAACATAAAAGAGTGGGTGCTTACAATCCAGGCAAGTCACACAAACAAAACAAATAAAAGATTTCAGGAAATGTATTTGTACTGCTTCAAGCATCCTCACCATTACTGGCAGGTAGTACCATGGATCCTGGATTCAATGCCTAGGTCCCTTTCGCAGCTGATGGTGAAGATCCCTGTCAGAAAAGTACCACCCATGCCTCCGTTACCCTCATTTCTCCCCAGCAAGAATACCAGGGATGCTGCTAAGCAAGAAAACTCACATCATACAATTCATACCATTGACAATTCAATAGGGAATAGTTACTATGCCTGGTGACCAGAGAACTCATACAAAATAATGCCCATAGTAATTATAAGATTTATTAGGGAAGAACAGAGCAGCTTTTAAACTAGAATAAAGGGGAAAGCCGACAGTCGCTCAGCAGTGCATGGTTCAGAGGGAGGTATCTTCAAACGATACTAATGAAGCATTAGAGTTAGGGCATCCCAACAGAGAGTTTCCAAAAATAAGAAAAGTAGTCCAAGTGCCTATAATTAAAAACTCACCTGAGCTAAAAGATTCAAATGTATCCCTGTCAACTGAAAAGCAGAATGTAAATACAAACAAAAACACACTTTGAAATGTTTGTATGCTAATGCCAGAAGTCTAAGAAGAAAGATGAGAGAATTAGAGTGTATAGCATTGAATGATGACATAGACTTAATTGGCATCTCAAAGACATGGTGGAAAGAAGATAACCAATGGGATAGTGCTATACCAGGATACAAATTATATCATAATGATGGGAGCATCTTGGTGGTGGGGTGGCGCTTTATGTCTGGGATGGCATAGAGTCCAACAGGATAAAGGTCCTGTATGAGACTAAATGCACAAATGAATCTTTATGAATAGAAATCCCTTGTGTGTTGGGAAAGAATATAGTGATAGGAGTATACTACCATCCACCTGGCCAAAATGGTGAAACGGACAGTGAAATGCTAAGAGAAATTAGGGAAGCTAACCAAACTGGTAGTGTAGTAATAATGGGAGATTTAAATTACCAAAAATGCAATCCAGAGCAAACTGCACTTTGAAGCAATATCGCATAGTACAAAAAGTGCAGGAACGTTGTCAATCCTGACAAAGTACTCACAGTAGCTTCCAAAAAGGTCAAAGAAATTTTTATTCATTCAATCAGGCAACTCCACTGGTTTATACAGCATAGAACTTTACGGCGTCCCCCGACACGGTCCCGTGTTTCGCCTAGGGCTGCATCGGGAGGGCACGCCACCAGGAATTCATATACGAGATACTGAAATAAATCAATAAAGAGTCAGAATACAGTATAGGACTTATAACCGAACATAAATACAAGAAAGTTAAACCATAATATTACCTGACAGCTGGTGTATTTAAATTTAGCAGGGAGCGCGCTTCCCCTTGACACTGACAGGTATTTAAAGAATGGCAGAAGGCGCCAAAACTACAGGTGAACCAATCACGTGGATCAGAGGACCCCGTTCATTGGTTCCCATTCCTGTAGCGCACCCAAACAGAATTGTGCACAACCAACCTTAGTCATGACAGTTCTAAGTAAACAAGAACCACTCAATCTCCCGATTGAGTCCCTTGGGGGCAACAGTATCTAAAGTGAAAATACAACGCTGTTCAATGCGACCAAGCTGTTCAGCATAGTGACCACAGCGAGCAGGCCGTGGAAACACCTCAATGACGCAGTCCATAAGGTCTGAGAGAGTATGGGATTTCTTTAGCCAATGGTCAACCAAAGGTTCATTCTCTCTTGAATGCCGAATATTAGAACAGTGATCTATAATGCGTGTTTTGACCATGCGAGAGGTTTTCCCTACATATACTAAGGGACAGGGACAGGTGATCACATAAATAACTCCTGATGTAGTGCAGTCTGAATATGAGCGAAGCTGAAAAACGTTTTGAGAAACTGGGTGAGTAAACAAGGTAGTAGAAGTTGTGTGGGAGCACATCGTGCAATGACCACATGGGTGATGTCCCAGTACACTGACTAAGTCCCATGACTGAGAAAAATCCGTGTGGACAAGCTTGTCTCGCAAGTTTTTACCCCTCCGGTAAGTAAACCGAAGGGGGCCCGGAAACACCGTATCTAGGGACAGAGCCCACCAGTGTCTACGGATCATGGTGGTAACCTGTCGACTAAGAGTGGAAAAAGGCAGAATGCAGTTAGTTACTAAACTATCAGAATGAGATGGTGGAAGGAACAACAAATCCCGATCAGTGAATAACGCTTGTTTCATAGCATGTCTCACCACCCGCCTGGGGTACCCTCTAGATATAAAACGGGATGACATTGTTTCAGCTTGGTGGATAAATTCACTCCTGGTGGAGCAAAGCCTACGTAATCTAAAGAATTGGCCAGTGGGAATGTTTTCTCTCAAGGTACTAGGATGACAGCTTTGAAAGGATAACAAGGTATTTCTATCTGTATCCTTTCGGTGGATGGTGGTCAGAAATTGGCCATCATGTACTGAAACAAGAATATCCAAAAATGCGATCTGAGATCGATGCATGCAAAAATTGAATTGTAAGTTAGGGTTACAAGTATTGAGTCAATCAATAAACATGAATAATTGTATCTCCATGCCCCGCCAGACTAAAAAGACATCATCGATATATCTCAGCCAGATCGCAATATGTTGAAACCACTCAGAGGGGTATACAAAAGAGTCTTCAAATTCTGCCACAAAGAGACAGGCCAGACTAGGGGCCATGGTGGCCCCCATCGCCGTTCCTTTTACCTGTAAATAAAATGTATCATGAAATCTGAAATAATTCTTTGTGAGTGCTAAGCTGGCAAACGTAACTAACAGTGAAGTAGGAACCCGTTGAGGATCCATGCGGGTGTTCAAAACTTCTTCAATAACCCTAAGGACAGCAGACTGAGGAATGTTGGTATAAAGAGAAATGATATCAAGAGTAACAAAGACAAATGGCTCAATAGGAAATGGTATAGAATTCAAAAGAGTAATGAAGTGTGCGGAATCCCTAATGTAGGAGCGAATCATAGGTACAAAAGGCCTCAAAAAAAGGTCCACAAATTGGGACAAAGGTTCCAGAAGTGAACCGATGCCAGCTACGATGGGCCGACCAGGGGGATGTTGTGAATCTTTATGAACCTTAGGTAGTGTGTAAAAGACTGGGGTAATAGGATGGTCAGTTTTAGAAATTTGGCCTCACGGGGTGTCAAAATGTGGTGTTCCACTGCCTGTTCCACGATGGTTTTTATCTGCTGCAACAGCTGGGGAGTAGGGTCCTCTAATAAAGGTTGGTAAAAAGAGGTATCATTGAGTTGACTCATGGCTTCCAATATATAGCTGTCCCTGTCCTGGATGACAATCCCACCTCCCTTGTCAGCCAGTTTTATTACAATCGATTGATCATTTTGAAGAGATAACAACGCTTGATATTCAGACTTAGACAGATTAAATTGAGTGTAATGTCGAGTGGAGGCAAGTACCCTCATGTCCTGATCAACCAGCCTCTCAAAAGCTAAGAGAAGAGGGTCGCCAGGGCCGGGGGGAACCCATCTCGACTTAGCACGGACTAGGGAGGAGTCTGGGAGAGAGGGAACATCTGCAAAAAACTGCTTAATTTTTAACAATCTGCAAAAACGGTGAAAATGCACTTTATAATCAAATAAATTCAATTTCACCGTAGGTACAAAGGATAAACCCCTGGTCAAAACACTTAGTTCGAGCGGTGAGAGAGACCGTGAGGATAAATTAAAGACTGAAGGATGCTCTAGAGCCATGGGTCGGAGACTTGACTGGTGGGTCTGGTGGTCCGTTGAGGCTGTTGTGCTCGGCCCCGAGAGCGAGTGTTGCGAACTGATTTGGAAGGAATGCCTGGATCGGGAGGGCGCTGACCGGAGTCCAAAAAAGAGGCTGCGATAGATGCATAGCATGACGAGGGGGGCCTCGCGTGGGGGCCGTGGGCGCGTGGCCAGGGTGTCTTCGCCTGAAGAATCGCCGGACGAATTGTGTGCAAAATTTACCTTCCTTGCAGGCTGTGGGCGAGGCTTGGCCATCCATTTATATACAAAACCCGACTTATAGTCAGTTCTGCGACATTGAGGTGTTTCCACGGCCTGCTCGCGGTGGTCACTATGCTGAACAGCTTGGTCGCATTGAACAACGTTGGATTTTCACTTTAGATACTGTTGCCCCCAAGGGACTCAATCGGGAGATTGAGTGGTTCTTGTTTACTTAGAACTGTCATGACTAAGGTTGGATGTGCACAATTCTGTTTGGGTGCGCTACAGGAATGGGAACCAATGAACGGGGTCCTCTGATCCACGTGATTGGTTCACCTGTAGTTTTGGCGCCTTCTGCCATTCTTTAAATACCTGTCAGTGTCAAGGGGAAGCGCGCTCCCTGCTAAATTTAAATACACCAGCTGTAAGGTAATATTATGGTTTAACTTTCTTGTATTTATGTTTGGTTATAAGTCCTATACTGTATTCTGACTCTTTATTGATTTATTTCAGTATCTCGTATATGAATTCCTGGTGGCGTGCCCTCCCGATGCAGCCCTAGGCGAAACACGGGACCGTGTCGGGGGACGCCGTAAAGTTCTATGCTGTATAAACCAGTGGAGTTGCCTGATTGAATGAATAAAAATTTCTTTGACCTTTTTGGAAGCTACTGTGAGTACTTTGTCAGGATTGACAACGTTCCTGCACTTTTTGTACTATGCGAGATTTAAATTACCCCAATATTGACAGGGTAAGTGAAACATCAGGGCATGCTAGAGAGATAAAGTTCCTGGATGGAATAAAAGACAGTTTTATGAAACAGTTGCTACTGGAGCCAATGAGAGAGGGAGCACTTTTAGATGTAATTCTTAGTGGAACAAGGATTTGGTGAGAGAAGTAATGGTCGTGGGGCTGCTTGGCAATAGTGATCATGATATGATCAAATTTGAATTAATGACTGGAAGAGGGACAGTAAGTAAATCCATGGCTCTAGCACTAAACTTTCAAACAGGAAACTTTGATAAAATGAGAAAAATAGAAAAAACCTGAAAGGTGCAGCTACAAAGGTAAAAAGTGTGCAACAGGCGTGGATATTGTTAAAAAATACCATCCTAGAAACACAGACCAGATGTATTCCATGCATCAAGAAAGGTGGAAGGAAGGTAAAACAATTACTGGCATGGTTAAAAGGGGAGGTAAAAGGGGCTACTTTAATCAAAAGATCTTCATTAAAAAATTGGAAGAAGGATCCATCAGAAGAAAATAGGATAAAGCATAAGCATTAACAAGTTAAATGTAAGACATTGATAAGACAGGCTCAGAGAGAATTTGAAAAAAAGTTGGCCATAGAGGCAAAAACTCACAATAAAACCTTTTAAAAATATATCCAAAGCAGAAAGCCTGCAAGGGAGTCGGTTGGACCATTTGATAATCAAGGGGTTAAAGGAGCACTTAATGAAGATAAGGCTATCATGGAAAGATTAAACGATTTCTTTGCTTCGGTGTTTTCTGAAGAGGATGTTCGAGAGATACCCTTTCCGGAGAAGGTTTTCATGGGTGATGATTCAGATCAACTGAACCAAATCATGGGGAACCTGGAAGATGTGGTAGGTCTGACTAACAAATTGAAAGAGTAGTAAATCACCTAGACCAGATGGTATAAACCCCAGGGTTCTGAAAGAACTAAAAAATTAAATTTCAGACCTATTTCAATTAATTTGTAACCTATCTGTTATGCCCACTAGCTGAGGCCACCCACGGCCGGCTCAACTCACTTCATGTCATGCTTGGCCCTCTACTCCCGGTACACTCGCAGCCGTAGCCAGTTGCTGTCACTGTGCTCCTCCTGGCTCCCTGTGCTCCACGTGGCGACTGGGATGCCGCCGACCAGCGTTCCGACCCTGGGCTGCCCTAGGCGCGCGCGCCATCTGCCCTATCTTTAAAGGGCCAATAGCAGGAACTTCAGGCTCGTCCCCAGCTGATGACATCACTGGCCTGGGATACTTAAGGACTACCTCTATCCACCACTAACTGACTTGGCAACAAATTCCCTGGTTCCTACCTAGTGCTTGCTCCAGTACTCCGGACCTGTTGTTCCTGCTCTTCGAATCCCTGCTCTACTCGCTGGTATCCTGTCACTGTGCTTCCCACTCCTTGGGGCCTGGCTCAGCGCTTCTACATTTGGGACCCTGTCTTGGTGCTTCCCACTCCTTGGGGCCTGGCTCAGCGCCTCTACATTTGGGACCCTGTCTTGGTGCTTCCCACTCCTTGGGGCCTGGCTCAGCGCTTCTACATTTGGGACCCTGTCTCGGTGCTTCCCATTCCTCGGGGCCTGGCTCAGCGCTTCTACATCTGGGACCCTGTCTCTGTGCTCCTGCTCCTTGGGACTAGCCGCAGCATTTCTACATTGGGGATCCTGCTTCAGAGCTTCCACTCTTCGGGACCTGGCTCAGCGCTGCTACATCACGAGACCTTGTCTCGGTTCTTCCACCGCTTGGGGCCAGGGTCAGAGCTTCTACGTCACAATACTCTGTCTCTACGCTTCTGCTCTGGACCTGTCTCAGCGCAGAACTGTGTCTCGGTGTCCCTGCTCCCCAGGGCACCTCTCAGCACTTGTAAATCACAGGAAGCCTTGCTTCAGCATACCACTATGCATGCCTCGGCTCCTGCACATCCTCTCCTTGGGGCCAGTCTCACTTCGTCCTGCTCCGCTGCCTTCGGAACTGCTGTAGCACCTCACCCCTTGAGGCTTTCTCTCTCCCTCTCTCTCCGAGAGTACCTCTGAAACTCTCTGCTTCCAGCCATCTACTCTCTCCGGGAACAGCCACACAGAGGTGCACCTAAGACCAGCCAGCCCTGGCACCCAAGGGCTCAAACTGCGAGGAACGAGGGCCGGTACTGGCGAAGTTCTTGTCTGCCTTTGTTCCCGGCCAGCCTCGCCTCCTGATGGTAGGGACCTGCAGGGCTCAACCCCACAGGTAGCGCCAACTCCACCTTGGGGCAAGGGTCTTTAATTCCTAACACTATCATTAAAATTATCCAATGTATCTGAAGATTGGAAGATGGTCAATATAACCCCTATATTTAAAAAGGGATCCAGGGGTGATCCGGGAAACTATAGACCGGTGAGCCTGACTTCAGTGTTGGGAAAAATCATAGAAATTGTTATAAAGAATAAAATCACAAAAAATATATATAGACATGGTTTGATGGGACACAGCCAACATGGATTTACCCAAGGGAAGTCTTGCCTCACAAATCTCCTACATTTTTTTGATGGGTTGAAAAAACAAGAGGACAAAGTAGATATGTTGTATTTGGATTTTCAGAAGGTGTTCGACAAAGTCCCTCATGAGAGGCTTCTAAGAAAACTAAAAAGTCATGGGATAGGAAGTGATGTCCTTTTGTGGATTGTAATTTGGTTAAAAGACAGGAAACAGAGAGTAGGACTAAATGGTCAGTTTTCACACTGGAAAAATGTAAACAGTGGAGTGCCTCAGGGATCTGTGCTTGGACCAGTGCTTTTTAATATATTTACAAACGATCTGGAAAGGGGCACAATGAGTGAGGTGATCAAATTTGTGGATGAAACTAAATTAGGCAGAGTAGTTAAATATCAAGTGGATTGTGATGAATTTGGAGGACCTTGTGAATCTGGAAGATTGGGCTTCCAAATGGCAGATGAAATTTAACATGGACAAGTGCAAAGTGATGCATATAAGGAAAATAACCCTTGCTGTAGTTACACAATGTTAGGTTCTATTTTAGGAGTTATCACCCAGGAATGAGATCGAGGCGTCATAGTGGTTAATACATTAAAATCGTGGGCTCAGTGTGCTGTGGCAGTCCAAACTGAACAGCCCTAACTCCAATCAGATTGGGTTCCTTCTTGTCAATCACAGAAAAGCTGTTATCTTTTCCTTTCTCACCATGACCTCTATATTTTATTCCCATTTTATATAGTACCTTAAAGACAGAAGTTCCTGCAAAGACTACAGAGTTCATTTAATTGACACACAATACTATAACTTAATAGGTCACAAGAATTCCCTAGTACTATGGTTCCCTTTATAGCCTAGTAACCATGGTTAGATATAAGATTTTGGAGCCTATAGGCAGGACAAGAGATGGGAGAGAAGGAACTCTAACCCCCACCCCATAGATCAGAGATCATGGGAAGAGGGGGCTAGAGCGCCACCGCAGCACCCATTTAAAACTTCTTAAGTAAGTAGGGAGAGGCTTCTCCTTGGCTTTGGTGTTTGGCACCTTCAAAATTTGCTGCCTTACAGAGTTGTCCTTGATGTTTTTATCCTGTCACACATTTTGCTTTCTAATACAGGTGATATATTTCATTTTCTGCTGAAAACTGTTGTGACAAACTACGTCGAATTAGCAGACTATAAATGTTCACATCTACATAAATTCCTAAATCCAGGCCTGCTAATGACTGCACAACCATTTCCTTGTTTGTCCACCAGGATTAGTAAACAGAAACAGTGAAAGTCATCCAATCTAGGCAAGTCCTCCAAGAAGGGTTACACTTTGAAACAAGATTTTTTAAGGTTGAAGACTGAAACAGCTGTCCTGTACCCTAATAGAATCAATATGAATAATAAAAGATATACGGTATACTTTCTGTTTATGTTGAAGCTGAGATTTTACCAGATAAGAAATTAGCAAAGCTTGTCAATGATGATTACTTGCTTGAGAAAACATCTGAGGAAGCTTCTTATAGTCTCCTTATCCCAAGACAAAGTTAATAGGGATGTGCATAGCAAAAACATTCATTTTATTTTTAGTACATTTTCAGTTTTCTACACTTTTTTTTAAATATAATTTTCATTTTTAAATGTTTTATTTTTAGTGTGCACTAAATCAAATGTGGTTTTTGTTTTGTTGTTTCATTTAAAAAAACAACATGAAATGATATAGATAATGACTTTGACATTGACTATGTCATCTCAAATGAAAACACATCCCTAAAAGTTAAGTGGATAGCAATCTCTGTAAATCCTGACATTTGTGATAGATAATTTGGTGCAATATATTATCTCCTGGTATGGAAGACTGATCTATTTCCTTTACATCTATTTCTCTTTTTATTCATATCTCTATTTTCTGACATTTTCACTGGATTTCTTCCCCCTATCCCAAGAACCGGTTAGGTTTATATTCAGAGATCATGATAATGTTAATTTAGAAAGTATTTGTTATTCTATAAGCTCAGAGGATTTTCATCAACATATATCTTTGCATTATACTATACTATGATTTTTGAAATGTTAAAAATAAAAGAATGACCAGGAGAGAGCTGAATATGATAATTTTTAGGAATTCATTCATAGATACATTGTACTCAGATTAAATTTGGAGGATAGAGAAAATATTGTGTTGCGTCGTCAGTCTCAGATGGCTTCGCCCTCTGTGCCTCACCTTTCTCTCTGCTCTCCCCACTAGCCTTGGGAACATGGCTACCGCCGTGTCTGCTTGCCGCTCTCACCGACGTTCCCGGACGGCTATGGCAAGGCTATCCGCCATGTTTCTCCTGAGGGCCTCCTAGGGTGCGCGCCCGCCACCCACGTCTTTATCCACGTCATGGCGGGAACCTCAGGGGCGTCCCCTCAAGTGACGTCACACCATACGGGTATTTAGCCTGCCCTTCGTTTGCTAACAAATCGAATTAGCAAGGATTGGAATATCTTCAGTCTGAGCTACTCTGCCGCTTCTGTGCTGCCACTGGAAGCTCTCTCTGCCCTTCGGGGTATTTCTCCTGACCTGGATACCCGCTCCTCAGGGGCCCTTTGCTTTCTTACAGGTGCTTATCTGGGATACCAGGTACTTGCTTCTCGAGGGTCTGTGCTCCCTGCCGTGGTGCTTGCAATCCAACTACTTCTGTCTGCTAGGATCTACATCTGTACAGCTACCAATTTAGGGCCTTACTTTCTAAGGTTATCACAGGCTTGCGCTAACAGCCTGCGATAGCTAGCAAAGGTAGAACATGCCTGCGCTACCTAAATTGGGGCGGAGTCGGCCCCAGAAGAGGAGGAGTCAGGGCGTCACTGGGGCCGACTCCGCGAAGATAGCGCCGACAGTGAAAAGGTAAGGGCCTTTTCGCTGCCTATTTCGTGTCCAATAACTACACCTTCTATGGTGGTGCTATTGGGTGCGATCGCTGCTGGCTAGCGCAGGACCGCTAGCGCAGGACCACCCCCCCATTTCGACCCCCTGCCCCCCATTAGCACGATTTTCTACAGTATCGCAGGCCTGCGATACTTTAGAAAATGAGGCCCTTAGTGAGTAATCTAACCTTTATCAGTCTGTATCATCTACAGCCTGCGCTGGGAACCTGCAACTGGAACTCCCTATACTATCATGTGCTGCTAACATCTACCATTGTGAGACGGGTCTCCTCTGCCGAGGGTCTCTGGACTGCTACTACTGGATCACCTCACTACTGCCACCTCTGGTGGTTTCATCCTGCTGTATAATAAAAGACACATCTCTGTGTTTGCGTGTCTCGAGTCTAGCCTAGTACTGTGGTTCCTCATGGGGCTGTTCCCTGTGGGCATGGCCGTCACCACAGTACCCAAGAATCCACTCCAACACCTCAAAACCATAACATATTGGAAGCCCCCATAGAGTGCATGGGTAGATTTCACCACAGATTTCCCTCCTAAGGAACATTATGATAAGACTATATCACAAGGATGTTGTTATCTAGCCAATAATGCCAAAAGGGTTGATTGGAAGGCAATAAATGTGAAAGCCACAATGATCTTTTGCAAAACAAAAGTGAAAAATGAAAGTGTGTCACTATGCTGATAAAGGAAACATTCACTATTAGGTTTCTTCTCCATTTGGGTTTTGTATTCTTAATAGATAGGAAATGAACAAGAAGGTGAGGGGATAACCTGAATGGAAGTGGGTTATAAACCTAAACAACTGGAGAGGCAGAATAGATGGACAATTATTATCTACTGTCATTTACTATGTTACCATGTAAAAGCTTCCAAGGCAGAACAGCGAGGGATGCATTGCATATTCTACTAGGGATGTGCAGAGGTAAAACTTTCATTTTGATTGGTTTATTTATTTATTTCATTGGTCACTATCATTTCTTTTGGTTCATTTCAAATGAAAGAAAAATGTTTATTTGTTCATTTGTTTCTCATTCAAGTCAATTGGGGAAGTAATGTAGTCTGTCTTGGACTGCCAAATTGGGGTTTTCTAATCACTTCTAATGAACCCCACCTAAGGTACAGAGTGCATATAGGTGTGCCTCCCCCCTCCCCTTGGTCCAGACTGTGAATTACCCTTATGCTTGGGGTGGGGAGTACCATATGAGAAATTATATTTACTAATATGATTTATCTTCATGTACATAGTCTGAGTGGAGGATGAGACAGGGTCCCGGTCACCCCAATACCACAATTGTATGTCCTTCCCAAACAACCTCTCACTTGTGATACCACAGACCACACAAAATCATCACACCAGAATAAAACAGTAATTAACTCTTTTGCTAGTATTGTATAAGTAGACAGTAAATCCAACCAGAACATTAAATATGAAAAGTACAGTGATGAAGTACAGTTTTCTTATTTTATATCAAGCAATGCAGAAATAACACTGGGTATGGCCTGTTAACCAGGGCAACCAACATACTCATGTGGATAGTAAAAAAAAATATAAGGAATGCTAATAGAGAAAGGATGAGAAAAAAGCAGTGAAGTACAAAATTTTCAAAAAGCGAGGTGGGGGTTGGGGGGGGGGGGGGGGGGACAGGGACAGATTCACCCCAATGTCACCAGTTTGAAAAGGGTGCACCTGACCCAAACACAAAATTATGTGGGAAAAAAAACAAACAAGAAAATGAAGAATTCCCTCCTCATGATGGAACTGGCTAGATGACAAATCAAACAGATTAGCACTGCAGTGTGTAAAAGGTCTCTGTCTTCTGGGAAGCTTGGTACTAAACAGAAAGTTGGTCAAGTATCAGTCTCTTACAGAAAGACCACGGTCCATCAACTTCTTTGTCCTGGCAAGGGTTTATGCTTGACTTTGGCTGAAGTAGTTAAGATACTGAATTAGTGATAAAAGGCAAGGAAATAAACCTTCTCCCTTTTCTTCTAAGATAATCTTTGTGCAAAGTTTACTTAACTCAGTCTCTTAGGAGGGTGATCCAGTCATGTGCTCCTGGGCCTGGATAGAAAGTTTCTCAATCTCTCATCTCTTGGCTCCTCTGTCCCTTGTTGGGCTTTTACATGTTGCTTGGCTTTGAAAGCAAGACTAGTTGTCTTGAGTTTGACTTCAGTGCCAGGAAAAATCCTGGAAACTGTTATAAAGAATAAAATCACAAAACATTTAAATAGATATGGTTTAATGGGATGCCACCAGCATGGATTTACCCAAGAAAAGTCTTGCCTCACAAATCTCCTACATTTTTTTGAAGGGGTGAATAAACATGTGGACAAAGGTGAACCAGTAGATGTGGTGTACGGTATTTGGATTTTCAGAAGGCATTTGACAAAGTCCCTCATGAGAGGCTTCTAAGAAACCTAAAATGTCATGGGATAGTAGGTGATGTCCTTTTGTGGACTGCAATCTGGTTAAAAGACAGGATACAGAGAGTGGGATTAAATGGTCCATATTTACAGTGAAAAAAGGTAAATAGTGGAGTGCCTCAGAGATCTGTATTTATTTATTTAAAAACTTTTTATACCGACATTAGTGGGTACATCATACCAGTCCACATACGAGCCAAAGGTGGAAAATACATAAAACAGGGACAAGGGGTGGGACTGGAAAGAAAAGAGGAGGCCGAAAGAAAGCACACAGGGCAATTAATAATGTATAAATAACAGGATGAATGTCAAAAAGAAGTATAACTAACAGGGGAACACTATCAAAAACTATATACATGGGTTCAGGAGAAAACTATCAGACCCCATATACATGGGTTCAGGGCAAATGATGACGCAACTTCAGGTTAAGTTGATAGCTAATCTGGGTAAGATCTGTACTTGGTCTGGGGCTTTTTGATCTGTTATCTGTAATCTGGGTAAGATCTGTAATTTGTAATCTGGGTAAAATTATATCTGGATCTGGGTAAGATCTGTAATCCTGGTAAAATATGTAATCTGATCAGATCTGTAATCTGATCAGATCTGTACTTGGAGTGGGGCTTTTTAATATATTTAGAAATGATCTGGAAAGGGGAACGATGAATGAGGTGATCAAATTTATGGATGACACAAAATTATGCAGAGTAGTTAAATCACAAGCGGATTGTGATACATTACAGGAGGACCTTGCAAGACTGGAAGATTGGGCTTCCAAATGGCAGATGAAATTTAATGTGAACAAGTGCAAGGTGATGCATATAGGGAAAAATAACCCTTGCTGTAGTGCATGATGTTAGGTTCCATCTTAGGAGTTACTACCCAAGAAAGAGATCTAGGTGTCATAGTGGAAAATGCATTGAAATCATCAGCTCATTGTGCTGTGGCAGACAAAAAAGCAAAGGGAATGAAAGGGGTTATTAGGAAGGGAATGGCAAATAAAATGGTAGATGTTATAATGCCTCTGTATTGCTCCATGGTGAGACCACACCTTGAACACTGTGTGCAATTCTGGTTGCTGCAACTCAAAAGAGATATAGTTGCACTGGAGAAAGTGCAGAGAAGAGTGAACAAAATGATAAGGGGCATGGAACGGCTGCCCTATGAGGAAAGGCTAAAGAGTTTAGGGTTGTTCAGCTTGGGGAAGAGATGGTTGAGGTGGAATATGATAGAGGTCTACAAAATTATAAAAGGACTTAAACAGGTTAATATGAATCAGTTATTTACTCTGTCAGATAACAGAAAGACTAGGGGCGCTCCATGAAGATAGCAAGTAGCTCATTTAAAACAATCGGAGAAAATTCTTTTTCACTCAATGCATAGTTAAGTTCTGGAATTCATTGCCAGAGGATGTGGTTATAGCAGTTAGTGTAATTGGGTTTGAAAAAGGTTTGGATAATTTCCTAGAGGAGACGTCCATAAACTGCTATTAATCAATAAGGAATAATAGCTTAGGATCTATTTAATATTTGGGTACTTTCCAGGTACTTGTAACTTGGACTTGTCACTGTTGGACACAAGATACTGGGTTTATGGACCCTTGATCTGACCCAATATAGCATATGTTGGGGCGGATTTTAAAAGGAGCGCGAATAGCCTACTTTTGTTTGCGCTCCAGGCGCAAACAAAAGTACGCTGGATTTTAGTAGATACGCGCGGAGCCGCGCGTATCTGCTAAAAACCTGGATCGGCGCGCGCAAGGCTATGGATTTTGTATAGCCGGCGCGCGCCGAGCCGCGCAGCCTACCCCCGTTCCCTCCAAGGCCGCTCCGAAATCGGAGCGGCCTCGGAGGGAACTTCCTTTTGCCCTCCCCTCACCTTCCCCTCCCTTCCCCTACCTAACCCACCCACCCGGCCCTGTCTAAGCCCCCCCTTACCTTTGTCGGGGGATTTACGCCTCCCGGAGGGAGGCGTAAATCCCCGCGCGTCAGTGGGCCTCCTGCGCGCCGGGACGCGACCTGGGGGCGGGTCCGGAGGGCGCGGCCACACCCCCGGGCCGCCCCGGGCCGTAGCCATGCCCCCGGGCCCGCCCCCGGAACGCTCCCGACACGCCCCGAAAACGTTGCGTGGTTCGGGCCCGCCCCTGACACGCCCCCCGACACGCCCCCGACACGCCCCCTCCAAAAACCCCGGGACTTACGCGAGTCCCGGGGCTCTGCGCGCGCCGGTAGGCCTATGTAAAATAGGCTTACCGGCACGCAGGGCCCTGCTCGCGTAAATCCGCCCGGTTTTGGGTGGATTTACGCGAGCAGAGCTCTGAAAATCCGCCCCTTTATGTTCTTATGTCTGCCTCAATATTTCCTCAGAGCACAGATTTCTGTCTATCCATCTTGATAATTAGCTCTTCAGGAGAAGAACTGATTGCATGGCTGCCAGAGGCACTCCTCTCTTCTTGGCTCTTGGCTCCAACTCCTGGCAATCCCTGCCCCTAATATATAGACAGAGCCAGCCAATTTGTGCCTTTTCTTTCTTAAATGGTTTCCCACTTTTCCTTTGGCTTCCTCCTTTCCTGGCTATGTAGTACTGTTGTCTGGGGAGGATAAATAGTATAGCCCTTTTCCCAACTTGTTAACACTGTGAGTTCTGGATGCTGGTTCTTGGAGAACATTTGTCATTCAGAGGAGAGCACACAGTGGTTCTTGACATAATTTTATATTCCTTCACCTTAGCTGTGGCAGCTTGCAATCTCTGCAGGGCTGAAAGCCCCTTTTTGAAAGGTCCAAAACACATCACTCTGATCCATACACAGCTCAGTCCACACTGTAAGGCTTCAAAGCATGATAAGCTCATGGGGGCATGAATCTGGTTTATAGTGGCTTGTGTAGCGAACAGTACATAGGTTTTAAACTCTCCTACAGCATCCAACAATAGTTATATGAACAGCCTAAAGCAGTGAAGGCACAAAAAGAGCAACAAAGGCAGCACCAATAATGCATGAATTCTCCCAAGGCACTGCAAAGCAGCAAAAAGGGTTCTCTAAGGTACCATGAAAGAACCTGGACCAGACTGGGCAGTAATAGTGGCAGACTTAGGCAGAAAGTCTTAGAGCCAGGAAAGAGGTAAGGTAGGTGGGAGGAGAAACTTGGGTTTTCTTTCCTTTTTTTTTTTTTTAACGTTATTTCTTTTTGGGTACAAAATACCCAAGAATAAAAATCAAGAAGCAGGGTGAGAGAACTAGACCAGGATGCAACTATAATCCTTTTCTTGGGAATGTGTCAAATTCCAAAGGGCCATAAAATAATGTATTAACTGTGGTTAGCTCCTCAGTTTCTTGTCCCACTTTCTTTTCCCAAGGGGTGGGACCTTTCTGTGGGGGGTGAAGGAAAACTTTCCTGGTCCAGACAGGGTTGTCTGGTATCCCATAGGTGTGTGGTTCCCTTGCTCTTCTGGACAGGTACACTTACAGACCAGACTGGACTCTCTGGATGGGTATTCAAATTAAAGTTTACTTTTACTGAGTTCAAAATAAGCAAGAGATGAAACAAATGAAATGTCCAGTTATATCCAGGATCCTTAGATTTACATGAGCCAGGATTTAATTGATCTCTCACTCTGTGGATGTGTTCCTCCAGGCAGGGGCTTGAAAATGGCTTATCCTCCATGGCAGGTAATGATAAGTGTTCTAGTGGGCTGGAGTGTTGTAACCATGATGGATACCCTACCCCATACCCCAACCTGGTGGTATCCTGCACCCCAGGGGTGGAAACTCCATTAGGGTCTCCAGATGTCTTTCTCCTCTTTTCTCCCTCTGATTCCTCTTCACAATATAGATCGACCAGCTGTGTTGGTATTTAAAATCTAGCCCTTTGAGAATAGCCACTGCTGTTAGCAATGGTAACATGGAATAGATTTAGGATTTGGGTACTTGCCAGGTTCTTATGGCCTGGATTGGCCACTGTTGGAAACAGGATGCTGGGCTTGATGGACCCTTGGTCTGACCCAGTATGGCATGTTCTTATGTTCTTATGTTCTTATGCTTAGTAAATGAGGCCCTAAGTTTGTATCTGAGGTAATGGAGGGTAAAGAAGCTTGCCCACATTCACAAGGAGTAGCAGTGGGATTTGAACGCTGCTTCCCTGGTTTGTGGCCTGCTGCTTTAACCATGAGGCTACTCCTCTACTACTAAATATAAATGAATGAGATGAAAATGTTTGTTTAAATTCATGGGCACCCTCCATTCATTTCAGGAGTCTCATTCATTGCATTTTACCTGTTTGTTTCAAACAAATATATATCCCTATATTGTACACAAAGCTGGGCTCTTACTCTTTCTTAAGAGCTGAGAAATATTACCAACCAGAATGTGACACTACTAAATGGCAGAGTTGCCTCAAGGAAGGAGAGGTTACAAATGGAAACTCTCCAGATGTCACTTAGTTCCAAGGATTGTCCTGCCACTGAGTTAGTATATTTTTACAAGTGCTAAAATCAGGCTATCAAAGATGTGCCTGCTGGCTCAGTGATGGGTTTCCAATTTCATATCAAAGTGCTTTCTCTGTTTTCTTATCAAGAGGCTCTCACCAGCTCTGCTCTACTCGGTAAGAGACTTTTCACTTTCATAAGATAATTGAACAAGAGGTTCCTGAGAGCTGCTTGTTCAATGGGCAGGCTCTCGTTGCTGCACTTTCGTCACCCATTCAGTACATTCCCAGTGCAAGCAACAGGAAGTCATCTCCTTCCTAAGACAAAGGAATTTATAAGCTGTTATCTTATATACTAGACACTGAGGGAAAAGGCCTGTGTTACCTGAATCTATACTTTTCAAACCATGCATTTGTCAAGGGAAATGCTGTCAACATGATCACAATTGAGAGAAGGGATTTGTCTTATGTTTAAGTTTTTTATTGTTTTTAATTTCCTTTTTATCTGTGTTTTTTTCTTTACTGTTCTTATAACAATAATAATAATAATTAATGCTTTTTGAATAAGTTCTTACTAAGGAGCATGAGTTCCCCACACAGAAGTACTACTCCTCCCTAATACCACATGCACCATATGTGAGATGAAGAATAATACAATTGTGGATGTTTTCAATAAAAAGATTAATAAAATAATATTTATGAACCAAATATAAAACAACAATGAAGGAGTACTCTAGTTACAATAGTATCTTGGCTATTTGGCTATTTTGCCTACCCATCTAGGCAGGTTATGTTTTGTCTGATTATAAATGTGTATCTTCTTATGTAAGCCATGTAGAACCTGGGATTATGTGGCATACAAATGTTTTTAAATAAGCAAAATAAAGGTTCATCCACTTTGGTTCTGATCTACATTCAACTTTGGCTACAAGCAACTTTTTGCATGAGGCAGTGACCTCACGCTGCCAAATCACTTTATACCAGTGGGTTTCCTACCCTCACTAAGAAAGTTGTGATGTCAGAATTATCAAAGTTATGCATGGTGCAGAATTCTGGTTAGACCATAGACTGGTAAAAACACTGTTCAATTTGCATAGTACATATAGTTCCTATGCAGCATAAGTGCCCTATGTTCAGCAGAACAATCTCCAACATAGCAAAGTACAAGCACAAGCACACTGGCTACTAGGAGAAATTCTAGCAATTGCTTGATGATGTGCTTTCTTCATGCTCACCATTCTTCATACTGCATTTTGGGGTAGCATGGTCGAGCTCTGCTGGATTAAGGTTCCAGGTCATATGCATTCGAATTCCAATGCTGCCAGTGACTGTTTTATAAACATGTGGATAAAGATGAGCCAGTTGATATAGTGTATCTGAATTTCCTGAAAGCATTTGACAAAGTCCCTCATGAGAGACTTCTTAAGAAATTAAAAAGTCATGATATGGGGCAATGTCCTATTATGGATCATGAACTGGTTAAAAAATAGAAAACAGAGAGTAGGCTAAATGGTAAATTTTCCCAATGGAGAAAGGTCCCTGATTTTATGGAGAAATGGAGTGAGACAACTCAGAATTTTGATTGGAATGTGACCCTGCAGAGGACTCAGTTTTGTTGTGGAATGATAGTCTTAGACAAGTTTATGACAGTATAGCACCAGCACAAGAAAAAGAAGTAAAGAAGAGAGAAAAATCAGCTCCTTGGTTTACTAGTGTTTTGACTGAGCAGAGAAGAGAACTGCATAAGGTTGAAAAACACTGGAGGCAATGTAAAGATGAGTTAACTAGGCAGAAATATAGTGAGGTGCTTAGGGAATATCATATCTTGTCAGACTGTTAAACAAATTTTTATTCTGATTCAGTAATGAGGACTTTGAATCACCCAATGGAATTGTTTTTCCACAATTAGGAAATTGAATGTACAACCATCTTGGATCCTAAATCTGCCAGACAATGCTGTCTTGGCAAATTATTTTGAAAATAAGGTATGGAATGTCTGGAATCATGTGGCCAGATTGGGGTTAGTGGATAGGTCAGCAGCTGCTCAGATAGAGGTGTAGAGTGAATTTAGGACAGTGTCCTTGAAAGAGGTTAATGCGATTGTTTTATGTTTGAAATCTATTTATTTATTTTTATATACTGACATTCAATCTGAGATATCACATCAGTTTACATTCAAGTACTGTAGGTATTTCCCTATCCCCAGAGGGCTTACAATCTAAGGGGGTCATTTTTCAAAATGTGGTAAGGCGTTTTCGCATGCGTTAAGGGCTTATCGCATGAGAAAAGCCCAGTTTTTGCATGCGATAGGCCTTTAACGCATGCGAAAACGTGTTTACCGCATGCGATCGCACCATATCGTATGGTGCGATGCAAATTCCAAAAATAGGAGGAGTTAGGGGCAGAGTTAGACTGTCTGTGAAGAGCTATTGCACAGCTGTAATGCTGATTTTAACTACACCTCTTTCAAATGTGTTAGCTGCCGTGATGTAAGGTTTCATTGCCATTTGTGATGTCTCCCGTAAGTCCAATTTCAGCTGAAGAGAGAGAGAGAGAGAGAGAGAGAGAGAGAGAGAGAGAGAGAGAGAGAGAGAGAGAGAGAGAGAGAGAGAGAGAGAGAGAGAGAGAGAGAGAGAGAGAGAGAGAGAGAGAGAGAGAGAGAGAGAGAGAGACTGGCCATAATATCATGGCCCATAGGCAGGTATTTGTATCCCTATGGTAGGCCCACCTAGTAACTCGAGGTGGGGTTTAGGTATGAGTGTAGGGGGTTAGGGGCCACTTTGACATTCTACGGGACACCTACGAACAGAACAGTGGTCTCTTGTGAAGATTTGCTGGCCTTCGGAGTGAGGAAACTCACTCCAAGATGAGATTTGGGCAAGGTTCTCTCAACCTAGCTTGATGTTACCCAGGTAGAGAGTCCCATCAAGCTAGGTTTGAGAGAACCTTGCCCAAATCTCATCTTGGAGTGTTTACCCAGGTAGAGAGTCCCAGGTAGAGAGTCCATCTCAACCTAGCTTGATGTTACCCAGGTAGAGAGTCCATCAAGCTAGGTTGAGAGAACCTTGCCCAAATCTCATCTTGGAGTGTTACCCAGGTAGAGAGTCCCAGGTAGAGAGTCCATCTCAACCTAGCTTGATGTTACCCAGGTAGAGAGTCCATCAAGCTAGGTTGAGAGAACCTTGCCCAAATCTCATCTTGGAGTGAGTTTCCTCACTCCGAAGGCCAGCAAATCTTCACAAGAGACCACTGTTCTGTTCGTAGGTGTCACGTAGAATGTCAAAGTGGCCCCTAACCCCCTACACTCATAGCTAAACCCCACCTCGAGTTTACTAGGTGGGCCTACCATAGGGATATAAATACCTGCCTATGGGCCATGATATTATGGCCAGGCTCGCTCTCTCTCTCACTCTCTCTCATTCATGTGTCTGGGATCATTAAAAATGGTCCCCCAGTGGTTGAATGCAGGAAATACAACAGGTCTGGCACTTATCACAGAATCTGAAATGGTATCGCAATTTGCACTAACTTAGCTCTTCGCACAAGTAATTAGCACAAATTGCGATAAATACTATATTAGCATAAAACACTCCCCTTTTGCTATCGCATGCGGTACTTACCGCATTTTGATAAATCCAGGCCTAAGTTTGTACCTGAGGCAATGGAGGGTAAAGTGACTTGCCCAAGGTCACAAGGAGCAACAGTGGGACTCAAACACTGGTCTTTTGGTGCATAGCCCACTGCTACAACCACTAGGCTATTCCTCCTCCCTATTCCTTCCTCCCTAGGCTTGATCCATGTCCTTTTATTATTGTTAGGAGTTTGAAAGATAGTTTGTATGAGATTATTAGATCAATAGTGAATCAGTCAATGTTAGGAGGGTGTATGCCAGCATTGAAGGAGATAACAATTTGGCCAATACAAAAGGAAGCTAGGAAAGATATTAGTGATCTTACCAATTATCAATTAGTCTCCAATTTGCCCACTTTGGCAAAAATTATTGAGAAGGCAGAATTGATTCAATTGGATGACTTTATTGAAGAACATGAACTACTCAATAAAAACCAATTTGAATTTCATAGAGGACATAACGCAGAGTTATTACTATTGTCTTTGATGGATACTTTATTGTTTTGTCCGGCCCAGTGTACAGTAGGTATTTTGATCGAACTTGATGTGTCAATTGCTTTTGACTCAGTTAATCACTCTGTCCTGTTGTCCAAATTGAAAGCTTATGGAATATCAGGGAAAGTTCTTCAGTGGTTTGGATCTTTTTGTGCAAAACAGGAGAGAGAGAGAGAGAGAGAGAGAGAGCCTTGCTATAGATCCTACTCCCTAGACAGGTATTTGTATCCCCATGGTAGGCCTACCTAGTAACGAGGTGGGGATTAGGTATGAGCGTAGGGGGTTGGGGGCCACATTCACATTAAACATGAGACGTACGAACAGAACAGTGGTCTCTTGTGAAGATTTGATGACCTTCGGAGTGAGGAAACTCACTCCAAGAAGAGATTTGGGCAACATTCTCTCAACCTAGCTTGTTGTTGCCCAGGTAGAGTGTCCATCAAGCTAGGTTGAGAGAACGTTGCCCAAATGTCTTCTTGGAGTGAGTTTCCTCACTCCGAAGGTCATCAAATCTTCACAAGAGACCACTGTTCTGTTCGTACGTCTCATGTTGAATGTGAATGTGGCCCCCTACGCGATTTGCGCAAATGTATTCGCGAATGGCGAAAACATCGCGGCATGCGAAGTTTTCCCGCTGCACGAAAAAAGCCTCATTTGCATGGGAAACACCCCTTAATGCGTTACCAATGCGATATTGGTAAATGAGGCCCTTAATGCCTTATTATTACAATTTTTATTGTCACACTTCAAAATATAGAAAAGCAATACTAAGAGCTAGTTAAAAGATCAGGGAAAAAATTTCTCTCCTTAAAATTACCATACACAAAAATACAAATTCTCCAAATATGCAGCATGTTATTTTGCAGGCCTAATTTTGAAATAGATAAGGTTTGGCTTCAGCTATCAATTTGAAGCTAAGTAAAATCTTACAAAACAAAACAAAAAAAAAGGGTCTTAGTAAAAAATGATCAAATAGCACTGGAAGACTTTGCTCAGTCCTTAAATCTGATCCTAAACATGATTATTTTGTTTTTAAGAAAGCAGGAGTAAATCAATGTAAAATAATGTCAAATAAAATCCAGTAGTATTGAGTTCGATAGAAACCTTAGATACTATGCACTTGACAAATCCTTTCAGGTCGTTTTTTTTTTTTTTTTATAAGCAAAATAGATTAAATGCTAATACACCAAGATAGCTTGGATATTTCAGTCCAGGGAAATAGTGATTCATTACAGTGACAGAAAGATAATGTATTACCTCTCCTTGAATTCTGGGTTATCTGCTTTTATTTAGTTTCAAAGTAACAACTCCCCATTTGATTTTTAAATGAGAGAACAGTACTTTGTAGTACAACACCTGCGGACAGCAAAGAAGTCAACTTGTAGCTGTTTGATAAGCGCCAGTAATGTTTATGAAATGTTCTCTTACCTGGCCATCTGGTGGTTGATGAAACTATTTGTTTCTCTAACTCTTCAGGGATCTTCAGTCAATTGGAGAGAACGAGCATTTAAAACAGAAATAGTGGTCCCTTGTTTTGATAGCTGCATTTAAGCTCAGTCTGTTCTTAAGGGGCCTCGTAAAGAATAAGTGCTTTTTGATTTCCTTCTGCGACCTCTTCAGAAAAGCTTTCCTAGCCAGAAGGGATACTGGGCTGGCACATGAACATTTTTCTCATTCATATGGTACTAAGCACAGACTCACTGGTTTCTGGGACAGCTAGGGCTTTATTCTGTTCACATAAAACCCCTGGGAGGTTTCCGAATGTCAGATCATGAATCTCAATCATCCTCAGAGACTTTGAAGCCCATACTCAGGGGATAAAGGGAACACATTTATCAGGTGGTTCTTTATTGTCCATTGCATGGCTCTCTGCATCTGACAAGTTATGCAGCATTACTCTATAATGTTTGTGTCTGGGTTTACAGGTGGTATAATGAGGATGATCTCATGGTTAGTCTTGTTGTCTGGGAACACAACCTAGAGCTGAAAGTCCAGAGTTTCAATACCTGCTCTGATGCTGGAACTGTCTCTCTGCTTGTGCTGCAGATTGCTCTTTATTCTTCTCAAGTTGTCATGCATGTGCTGTCTTATGTAACACGATTATGAAATGCATAGAAGAGGGGTGTGTTAGCAATGTATATTGTTATTGATCTATGCCTTATACAGAAGCAAGTAGATTGGTTTTGAAGGTGGGAATGTGGGAGAGCAGAAACAGAGGAGTGTGTGTGTGTGTGTGTGTGTGCATGTGTGTGTGTGTGTGTGTCAGGGAGAGAGGGATGTTCAATTTGTAATAGCGGCTTCGCACCCTTAACAAATAACTGCTGGGTGATTTTAGCATTTTTAGATTTTCCCCAGGTATTGGCCATTCCCCTATTGGTCAAGCTTCCCTTTATAAACTGGGTTGAGCATGCTCAAAGTGTGGTTGAGGCTTTCTTTGGTTAGAATTAGATTCTGATTTGGAAAGAAGTGAAGTTTTCTGGTGGATCCCTGGAGGCCCCACAATCTACAACAGCAGGAGAACTGGCTATTTTGTTGACTAGCTAACGGCTCAGAAGGGTAAAATCCCCTATCTGAGAGGACTGGTATTGTGAGGGCAACTGTAGAGGAGGTGTTGACACCACCTCCAGGAGTGGCACAAGATGGCATGGCTGGAAGTAGGTGTGGCTGGTCTGGTGAGACTGGAGCAAGGAACAAGTGCAGGCTGGGCTGGAGCTCAGGAATGAAGTGCAAGTTGGGTTGGAGCTCTGAAGCAGAGTGCAGGCTGAGCTGTAGCTCTAGATGAAGTGAAGACTGGAGTGTAGCTCAGGAACAGATTGAAGCTGCATAGATGTAAGAGTGAACTCAGGAACATAGGAACAGAGTGCAGGTAAGTGTGGAATTGGATGCAGGTGAACTGGAACACTGGAAGTGAGTGCAGGTAAGGGTGAAATTAGAACACAGGAACAGGGTGCAGGTAAGCGTGGAACTGGAACAATGGAACTGAGAGCAGGTAAGGGTGAAATTAGAACACAGGAACAGGGTGCAGGTAAGCGTGGAATTGGATGCAGGCAAGGGTGGAACTGGAACCCAGGAACAGGATGCAGGTAAGCGTGGAATTGGAACTGGGACTAGGGCGAAACAGACTAGGACAAGACAGGACAAACCAGGACAAGGACTACACAGAACATGAAACACAAAACTCTGAGAGCTACAGTAGGAAGGCCTTGTGAGACAAGGCAGAGAGAGGCCTAGAAGCAAGGAAGAGACCTAGAAAGTCTCATGCTAGGCCAGAGGTCAGGGAAACAGAGAGGGGCCTGGAATTGGAAGAGACCTAGGGAGATCTCAGGCTAGGCCAGAGGTCAGGTAGAGCTAAAGGCCGAAAAGCCACAGGACAGAAACAGGATCAGAAAGCCTGCAGACCACAGAGCAAAACATGGAACAACTGGGAAAAGGAGGTCTAGGGGAAACCGGATCAAGCAAGACAGAACAGAGATCAGAATGCCCAGCGTCTACAGGTCAGAACAAGGAGAGGGCTGGGAAGGCCACAAGGGTGGCTAGAGCAGGGAGCCAAGAAGGACTTGATGCCAAAGCATAGAGGTCAGGGAGAGACAGGGCGAAATAGGGCTGGAGTCTGGATGTGGTGCAGGCAAAAGAGAGGGGCTTGGACAGCCAGGGGAATGAGCTCGTGGAGGTCCCCAGGTGGCATGGATACTGAAGAACTGACGGAGGCGAGCAATTAGAGACATGCTAGAAAGTGAAGTTCAGAGCCAGGTTCACCGGGGACCTCAGGTGGAGGGGAGGCCGTATAGTGGCTTGAAACGTAACAACTGGATTTTGATGCCTGTGCTCTGTGCCCAGTACAATCATTCTCATCAGGATTAGGGTACTGCATTATCCTCCGCCCAGTAAAAGTGGGGTGTGGTGTCCTAAGAGTAAGACCTGTTTTGAGAAGTTTTGTTTTACCTTGAGGAGGGAGAAATTTTTCTACCGTTATCTCCCTGCCTATATTATGAAGAAGTGAGTTTTTCTTTCCTATCACTGTGAATTAATTCGGATACTGAATCGAATTTGGAGATGGATAAAGTGATTGTAATACTGATGATTTTTGCCATTCTGAATTTTATTCTTTAAGTTTTATTGAACTTTTTTCTTTTGAACATCACTCCCAGTCTGCTGCCTGCTTTGTTACCTCCTGCATGAGAAATAGTGAAGAGACCTACAAGAGTCAGTACCCTAAAGGTGTGATTGAGAGTCTAAGGATACTGTGTTGGGTTCCCACCCCCAAGAACCTAGGATCCTGAAGTCTTGTCCTCCTCTCCACCAGTTGGATCCCAGCTTCCCAGGTGCTAACTGCCACAGAGAAGTTGTGAGAAGAGTGAGAAGTCTAGGCCAGTGAGTGTGGCCCTGGGACTTTGTGACTCCTGCATTAGGGACCTCAAGCCAAGAGGGAATTGCAGATGGTGCCAAAAAGGGGCCTGAAGGTTTTGTTTTGGGTGGTGGAAGAAAACTGTGAGAATTCTAGGTCTAATTTTCAACAACTGTGTGACTTGAGCAACGTTAAGACAAACCCACGAAGATGTACTAAAATGTTGCCATTCCCACCAAGGGATGGCTCGGAGAAGTCAAATGTGCCAAAATTGCATTAAGAAGGAAGTTGTGCACGGGAGCATGATGCCGAGTTTTGTGTCATCATCAACCAGCCAGCCCAGAGTTCTGTGGTAGCCCATGCGAAGGGTGGGCGGAGCTGCAGAAGCACAGGGAGATGCTGTAAAAGAGCATGCACAGTGCTCTAGTGTTGACAGAAAGCCTGAAAGGTATCAAAGAGTGGTTGCAAGCCCTTGACTGCTACTTTGAGTCATCAGAAAACGATGGCTGACTTTCCTGTATCCCGGGTGGGAGATGGCAGCTTACCATCGAGCCTGGAGGGAGGGTCAAGTGTTAACAGCCAGTGAGTTGACTAGCAGCCTGAAAATTAGGGCAACTCCAAATGCCAGCTCACCCTGACCTATAGGATATGTTCAGCCTATACCCAAGTCAGAGGAGGTGAGAACATTTTACCATCAAGGTGGAGTGCAGCTGAGGCTGGTGGGCTGCACCATGCTGGGAGCATTCAGATGTGGAGAGTGCCATACTTTTTAACAGCCCGAACTATGGCATTACAGTTTTGCTGGTATGGTGTGGCCATGTTCCTCGAAACAGATGCCGGTGGTGGTATGGATGGCACAGACTGAGTCAACTCTGGTAAGTGCCCTAACTCGAGTTGGAGTGGGGAAGAGTCCACAGTCAACATCACTGAGCAAGTTAGAAGGAATTGGGGAAAGCAGTGGTATCCATAGTCTGAAATGAGAACAGACTGTGGTGCCAACTGAAGCCCTGGAAAATCAGACTAGTCCCCCAGCTGAAAGTGAAGAGGGTTTTTACCCTTCTAGTCAGGGCTATGCCAAGTCTTGTTGTGCAAGTTGACGAGGTCATCAAGGAAGAGATAAAAGAGGCTGTTGTTTTAGAGAGGGGCGATTTAGTTTGTGGCAGAGTACTATAATTCAGGTCCCTGCCCTATGAGCTTATATTTGTGAGGGGACTAATCCATGCAAGGACAATGATTACTACTAGACTGCTACACTGAGCCTCATGGATATGATTAAGGAATGCCCTCACAACCTGCTGGCAGTCCCCTGTTGTAAGCAAAGGACAGTGTAAACTGAAGGGAGCTGTCTGAGTGAAGATAAAGACTTGTTACTGCCACAGCTAGTATCTCTTCAGCACCAGGTATTGCAGAATTTAACTTCAACGGATAGAGATTTCCCCATCCCTTCTCATTCAGGCTGACATAATGAACATGACACCAGTGGTTGCATGACTGGACACAACAAATCAGAACTCTGACTGATTCAGGAAGCAAGATTTTGCAAAGTTCAGCCAATGTGCAGCCAGAAAAAAAAAGACGCAATGTCTATCTCTCCCTGGCTGGGTGGAACTTTGTCAGCTGTTGGAACAGAGGTCTGGCTGGGGAGAAGCAGCTGGGAAGTTCAAAGATCTCTGAGAGATCTGGAGGGACAAGGAGAGGCCAGACTTGTGAAAGAGAGATAAGCAGCTTTTATATGCAAGCTGGAATCAAGAGAACAGAGACAGCGACCTGACCAGAGCCCAGCAGCTGCTGAGAGTTTCCCCTGCCACAGGATAGAGGCTGCAGTCCCTGAGGGAAGGAGGTACCTAGCAATGTCCCAGCAGCCAGAGTTGGCTAGGAGGAGCAGCAAGATGCAGACTTAAACCACCAGTGTCAAAATCCAATCAGAGATCAGATGCACAACTTCCCTTCAGTCCAAGAAAAGGGGAATTGCCTTTTCCTTGCATCTCCCTATATCTTCATGGCTGGGTCAGCATCCCTGTGTGTGGGGTTCAGATTCATTGACTGTAGCTGCCTATGTTTGAATACTGCCTGCTTGTGCAGAGCCAGGCAGCGTAAACCTTGCTTGTCTGAGATTTACAGGGTGTTTTGGGCTAACATCCACATGAGCAGAGGGAACAGGGGACAGTTGCATCAGCCCGGAGGAAAAAAACAACATTCATTACCTCACACCTCCTGTGGATTTTCCTTCTACATGGATTACCCAATCTTCATGGACCCTAATTTATTGTGGTATGCATATCCTGACACTGTGATTGGAGAAACTGGTGGCCTGAGTACTCAGGGGCATGATGGGGGTTTTAATTTGCTATAGTTCTTGTCACCTATTTGCATTATAATGCTTTAGCCATTTATTTGGATTATAACATCATTTCAACATAATTGCATTATAAAGTTATAGCCATAATTTTGAAATATAAAGTGATTGCCATATATTTGCATTTTAAAGTACTACCAAATATTTGTATTATAGAGTTACCCAACATGGATTATGTCATACGGTTTAGCCACATTGTATCTAAAGCACCTACAGTTTCTTGTTCTGTTGTATATAAATATTAGGGATGCAAATTTGTTTCAAATGAATTTAAAAAACATGACAAATAAGGACAATTTGTTTCATTCAGGGGGCCCCAAAACAAATTGGGGCCCCCAAATGAAACTATCCTTATTCACTGCATTCATTTGAAAAGAATGCATTGGGCCTAAGAATAGGCCTGAAACCTAGGGCATAGGCTGAGGTCCAAAGAAGAGGCCATGGTCTAGGCCTGAGCACGATGCTGGGGTCACTGCCTAGGTCCAGCCCAATGCTGGGGCCTCAGCTGAAAGCCGAAAAAGGTTTTGCCTGATCCATTGGGTATCTGATGGCAAGGCTGAGCCTCTTCCTAGGCGCAGGCCCAATGCTGCAACCCAAACCGGAGACTGGGTTCCAATGCCTGGACCTCAGCCTATGCTGGATCCTGGACCCAGGTCTGCAGCCACAACTCAGACCAGAGGCCAGGTTCTGATGCTGGGGCCTCAGTCCAGACCCAGGCTCGACTCTGCAACCCAATTCAGAAGCTGGGTCCCAATGCCTGGGCCTCAGTCTAGGCCAGAGTTCTTTCCCAGGCACAGATCCTGGCCCAATGCTGTGACCCAGCCCGGTTTTCTGGGTCCCGATGCCAGTGCCTCGGCATGGACCCAGGCCCAATGCCATAACCCAGCCTGGAGGCCGAGTCCCGATGACAGGGCCTTGGCCAGACCCAAGACAATGCTGGGGTCTGGCCTGGAAGCTGGGTCCCGGTGCTTGGGCCTGGGCCTAGGCCCAGGTCCAGGCCCTCACCCCAGGCCTCTCAGCTGCTTCATGTCATCCTCTTCTTCTCTTCTGACGCTGTCCATTTGGTTGCGCTGGAGTTAAGCCTGGCACATTCACCCCAGCGGATGGCCATTGCTGTACTTCAAAATGTCGCTACCTGCTGGGGTGAATGTGCCAGAGTTAATTAACTCCAGCATAAGTCCAGCAGAAGGCATCAGAAGAGAAGAAGAAGATCTGGACAGAGGCCCTGACAACAGGATCTGGCCTCTGGACCGGAACACGGCGGTGAGCCTGGGTCCAGGCTTCGGCCTAGTTTGAGACCTAGGAATCGGGACCCATCTTTTAGGCCAGGTTGCAGCACTGGACCTGGGTACAGGCTCCAGCCTAAGCCAAGGTGCAAGCATCGGGATCCAGCCTCTGGGTTGGCTGCAGCATAGTGTCTGGATTCAAGCTGAGGCCTCGGTGTCAGGACCTAGCCTCCGTGCAGAGTTGTGGCAATGTGCCTAGGTCTGGACTCTGGCCTAGGTCAAGGCCCAGACTTAGGGCCTGGGTTTAGGGATGCTTTGGCTTGAGTAGTCCAAGGTCGCGGTGACATACGGCTCCCTCGGCCTACGCAAGGATCCTTACCAGTCCCCACTTACCTGGTCTGGGGGGCTCTGCTGGTGAGGCCTAGGCTGAAGCCAAAGCCTTGGCCTTGCACAGGCCTAAACTGTGCTCGGTTGCCATGATCTTGGGCTTGGGCCCTATGCAACTATGAGACTTGGAGGCCAGAGCCTAAGCTGGACTCCTGGACCTCGGCTGAGGCCTCAGCCTAGGCCAAAACCCGGGCCCAGGCCCAATGTAGAGGCCTGGCCCAGATGAAGGGTCCTGATGCCTGGGTCTCACCCTAGGCCAAGGCTCAGATGCAGGACCAATGTAGGGCCTGGCCTGAATGCCATTTCCCAATGTTTAAGCCTAGGCCTGGGTCCAGGACCGATACTGGGGCCCAGCCCGGAGGCCAGGTCTCAACATCGTGGTTTCTGCCCAGGGTCATGCCTAGGCCCAACAGTTGGAGCCCAGGCTTTGGAGTCTTCTGCCTTCTTTTTAATTCTTGAAATGGCACTATCCTCTGGGGATGCACTGTAGTTTTACAGCAAAATGGCACCCTCCACTGAGGATAATGTGCTGGAGTTAATCTAATCTAGTACTTCCCCAGCAGATGGCATTATTTCAAGAAGAAGAAAAGAAAGAAGCCAGAAGATTCTGAGGCTTTGGCTCTGATGGCCTGTCCTGGGCCTGCTCCTGGGCCGAGGCCCCAGTGTTGGATCTGGGCCTGGGACTAGTCCTAGGCCAAGGCACAGGCATTGGGACCCAGCCTCCAGGATAGGTCCCGGAATTGAACCTAAGCCTGGGATCCCGCCTAGGCCAAAGTATAGGTGTCGGAACCCAGCCTCCCATCTGGGTCCCGTTTTTGTGCCTGGGCTTGGGCTGAGGCACAGTGTCAGGCATGGGCTGAGGTCCAGGTGTCAGATATTGGTCTCCAGGCTGATCCTCTGGATCGGGCCTGGGTCGAGGCTTTGACCTAGGCCGAGGTTCAGGCATTGAGACCTGGCCTAGGGACCATCTCCTGGCATCAGGCCTGGGCTGAGGTCCAGTGGTCGGAAATTGGTCTCTTCATGGGGACCAGGTGTCAGGCCAGGGCCTGGGCTCTGGCCTAGACTGAGGCCCAGGAGTCAGGACTGAGGCTGAGGCATTGAGACTCAGCCTACAGACCATACCCTGGCTTCCTTGGGCAGGGTCTTGGTCAGGGCTGAGACCCAGGTGTCAGGACCTGGTGTCTGGGCTGGACCCTGGTATTAAGCCTAGGCTGAGACCCAGTCATTGGGACTTGGTCTCCAGATGGGGCCTAGGCATTGGGACCAAGCCTCCGGGCCAGGCCCTGGAATTGGGTAAGTAGGGGTCTGGAAATATCCTGACCCCCAGCAAAATTATTCAGGTTTGGATATATTCTGAGACTCCATTGTTGCCCTTGCGTGTAGACCACAGGCTATACCTAGGCAAGGCCCCAGCCTTAGGCCTAGGGCTAGGCCCTGGTGGTGGCATTGTGCTCGGGCATAGGCTGCAGCCCCTACTTTGGGTCTCTGCCTATTGTCTAGGAGAGGCCTCGGTCTCAGGCCTAGGCTTGATGGGTAATTTTTTTTTAATGAGTTAAACAAATAGTATTCACTTCAGAGCCTCCTAAGAGAAACAATTTGTTTTATTTTCCTTATTTGTTTAAAACTAATGCACATCCCTACTGTTCTGTGTATGGTGATTGTATGCTTTCTTGTGGTGATTACTAGCAAGGACTTGCATTAGGGAATAGGTGGTGTGATGGGAACATTGTATGAGGAAGGCGCTGGACTTATGTTTTTCCAGACACTATAGAGTAAGTCACAACTCTCCCCCGCCTGTCTATTCATGCTTATAAGAAGTGTGGGAGTTCTTCTGTGCAGCCCTTTTTCTCTTGACAGCCAGGTACACTTATACCCTGAGAGAGGTACTAAAGAGGAACGTTCATGGGCCACATGTGTGGATGCTGCAGAGAGGGCTGTGAGAGTAGAAAAGAAAATTGAGGCATTACATGGGCACTCTCATTGTGCTCATTTCAGTTAGGCCGGACCCTGGGACCAGTCATCTCCCAATTGTATTGTCTCCTTTTAGCCGAGATTAGTGGATCTGTTCCTCCGATAATTGATTGTCTGGATCCCAGTCTTTGCACAGAGGTGGCCAGATCATTGTGAGCAAGAATTTTGATTCTAGAGAATGCAATATTATGGTCAGTGCAGCGAGAGGCCATTGGAGTTTCCCAATTGTGACCCTGCATAGTAATGTACTGGTGAAAGGACAGAACTATGCTTGAATATTTTTGGCAGTGCTTAGACTATGTTGCTCCTTGGTCCAACTCCAGGCTATCCTTAGAAAGGTCTTCATGTGGAATAACATCAATGGTTTTCTCCTGCAGTGGGTAAGGTGTGAATCTATCTTTTTCTCAAAGTGAACTATTATCCTTCAGCAGTGGGCCAGGATGCCTAGTTGACACTGGAGTCCTAGACTATACCATTGTGACTCAGGTGCGAGACTAATTGTGGGTTGTCCCCAGTACTGTCGAACATGGACTGAAAATTCATAGAGCCAACGCTAAGGCTGGAAGAAAGTAAGAGTACTGTTTGGCCTTCACTACTTATATGTCCCAGTTCATGTAATGAAATATGTTGAGCACCATAGAGAGGAATGGACTTGGGTGTATGCAGACAAGTGTGTCATCAATGATAATGCAGAATATGACTTTGTTTGCAGTCACCACAAGTATGCAGTAAAGATGGCAAAGCAGGTTAAAGAGATGAAAATTGGCAGGAACAACTATAAGCATGCTGCCATGGGATGGGTATGTATCCAGGCTTGCCATCTAAATTGCACCATTTCTCAATAATAGCTAACCTAAAGTACTTTTAGTCTATAGATTTATTTTATATTTGTCTGACAATGACCCTCAAAACACTACAATTAATCTACTTATATCTTCCTAGTTACCCACCTTATTGACTCATGTTTTGAATTAAATTCCTTCTGTATAAAATCTGTAGTAAATTATTCCTACCAAACACAATTACCAAGTAAAATGAAAACATATAAAACCAAATGAAAACATTTGGTTTTATATGTTCTAGAGTGCTGATGACCTAATAGCATCACTGTGAGGGAGAAGAATGTGAATGAACTGAGCTTTGAGAATTTCCATTCATGGTAGAGGGTGGACTAAATTGAATTTTTCAGAAAAAACAATTTTATGCAAAATTATTGCCATAAATATGTATACTTGTTGTGGGAGAGTGTTTTTCTGTTTATGCTCAGTCAAGTCTACAATCAAGAGGCACCTGTCCAGGAAGATTGATAGAAAGAAGATGCTGATAAACTCTTATTAAGGACTTTAATCTTTATTCCCATCTAAGAATGGGAATGAGTTTTTAATACAATGTATTAAAATTATAGTAGGATATGATTTGCCTTGGGTAAAAAAAAAAAAAAGTTACCTACAATGAATCCAAAAGTTCTGCCTGGAAGAGCTGCTGGAAGAGGTCCCAGTATGTGCTGGGGCCCTGAGGAACAAAAAGAAATTGGCCTGATTTTTTTTTTTTTAAATGAGAGGCCCAGGTGGACTGGAGGGCTCTGGGAGTCCTGGGGAGCATGGCCATGATGGGTTTTTTTTTAAAATTTATTTGAGGCTCAGAAGAGAGAGCAGGGAGGCTGCTACAACAGTTGAGAGCCGCGATGAAAAATGAAAGTGGCTGACAGCTGCGAGGGTGAGCAGTGCTACAGCAGTCCGGGGAGCTCCTTGCAGCATGGAAACCATGGTGAGAGTTGGGTGGGAGCCAGAGCGAGCGACTGGTGATGTCACTGCTGACGTTCCGACTCTCACCATAGCAGCTGGGACTGCTGTTTCAGCTGTACGTCACCACATGGTCAAGCAGCATTTGGCAGCAATAGCAGTGAGACCCCTGCCACTGCAGATTGAGGTGCTGAAAGACACTGGGGGACTTAAGCAAGTCCCCCAGTGTGTGAAAGCCCCGCCAGGGTCTTCACCGATGACATCAGTGGGAGGGTGGCTACACCAGTATGCACTTCAAAGTTTAAATAAAATAAAAACAGCAAGTTTAAAATTTAGAAATGGTGCAATTTAGGTAGCAAGCCTGTGTAGAGGCTACCACATAAGTTTTTTACCTTGGGAATCACTATTGCATACCCAGCACCAACTCATTAACATAACATTTTAAATAAAAGTTTAACTTTTGGAAGTGGTGGTCAGGTGAAGAGTTGCAGCTAACTTGGCCACAACTAAAGTTTTATCTCGAAAGTGATTATTAAATTAGATATTCCTTCCATTTGATACAGGGGACACTGGAGATTAGAAATTGGCTAAAATCTTTCACAAACTTTATTTGGTGATGGGGGTCACCAAATGGGGGTATATAAAGTTATACTGAGCCATTAATTTAGTTCAAAATATTTTAATTTTTTTATTACTAATAAAAATGGCTCTGGAGGTAGTTGGGATGGGTTTGCTGGGTATAAGTGAGTATGTCCAAAGAAAGAAAGGAGAGCTATAGCTGCACTCAGCATTAATGATAAGTGCAGAAAGAATTTATTGGTCTACATATTGAATTTTATCAATAGGGTTTAAATATTTCATAAGGCTGCAACTCCACTGTATACAAATATGTCTTTAAAGGGTCCCCTGACACGGACCCCGTGTTTCGCCGAAAGACTGTGTCGGGAGGGACAGCAAGTTTTAACAACAATCTGTAAATAGATATAGAGACGAGTTACATTAGAATGAGATCAAACAGATAGGGTAAGCTGATGTAATACATACAGAGAAACATACCAATATCCATAGTAGTGAAGATTCACAGGGAGCGCACCGGTAAAGGGAATGGAGGGACTTTAAACACTGTCAGATTTGGCATGAAAAACATGAACCAATCAGCAATGAGGAGAAGGTTAGCCAATCAGATCACAGCAAGCACATTCAGGTAAAGAAACTCCATTCCATCTCATTATTCAACCCATGCGGAGTCAAATTATTCAAAGTATGACTCCATTTTTGCTCCTTCCGGATTAAAATTTCAGAGAAGTTGCCCCCCCTGGGAGGAGGAGAGACAACGTCAATAGCAAATCATTTTAAATCCAAACGAGAATGAGATAAAGTGACCCAGTGATCATCTAAGGAGGCATTTTCACGGAGATTTTTTATATTGGAGCGATGTTCTATAATGCATGTCTTGATCATCCGAGATGATTTACCCACATATAATTTCTGCCATGGACAGATGATAACATAAACAACCCCTGAAGATGTACAATCAGAGGTGCCCAATAAAGAAAACAATTTTTTGGAAGCAGGGTGTGTGAAGGAAGACATTGTGGATGTGAGTGGGCACACAGAACAGTGACCTTGCGGCTTGTGAACTCCTGAAACATGGGATAGTGTAGTCCTAAACCGATGTTCAGAGTGGTTCCTGCCACGGTAGTAGGTGAACCGAAGGGAACTATTAAAAGTATTGTTAAGCAGGAGTGAAAACCAATATGTATGTATAATATTGCTAATCGTGCCACTAAGGGTCGAGAAAAGGAGAATACAATTAATAAAACCATCTGTAGAAGATCTTGTGGCAGAAGCACCAAATTTTGGTTCATGTATAGTGCACGTTCTCCTCGTTGCTGATTAGTTGATGTTTTTCGCGTCAAATCTGACAGCGTTTAAAATCCCCTCCGTTCCTTTTACCGGTGCGCTCCCTGTGAATCTTCACTACTATGGATATTGGTATGTTTCTCTGTATGTATTACATCAGCTTACCCTATCTGTTTGATCTCATTCTAATGTAACTCATCTCTATATCTATTTACAGATTGTTGTTAAAACTTGCTGTCCCTCCCGACGCAGCCTTTTGGCGAAACACGGGGTCCGTGTCGGGGGGCCCTTTAAAGACTATTTGTATACAGTGGAGTTGCAGCCTTATGAAATATTTAAACCCTATTGATGAAATTCTATATGTGGACCCATGAATTCTTTCTGCACTTATTTTTTGTGTATTATAAGTGAGTATGTAACATTTAGGAAAGGTGTGTAAGATAGGGATGTGCATCGTTTTTATGACGAATGTAAATATCATACGATATTTCCTTTTTCATCATGTCCCCGAAAAGGATAGGAAAACCCCACGAAATTTTGTGTGATTTTCTTATCGTTTTGGGGGGGAAGTGCCCACAGAAACCCCCCGAAACCCACCCCAACCCTTCAGATCTAATTATTTACAATCCTCCACCCTCTTGACCCCCCAAAACTTGCTTAAACTCCCTGGTGGTCCAGCAGGGGTCCCGGGAGCGATCTCCTGCTCTCGGGCCTTTGGCTGCTAGCAAACAAAACGGCACCAATGGCCCTTTGCCCTTACCATGTGACAAGGGCTATCGGTGCCATTTTTTAAGATGGCACCGGCCGTCCATTGCTCCTATCATGTGACAGGGACCGGTTAATGGCACCGATAGCCCCTGTCACATGGTAAGGGCAAAGGGCTACCGGCGCCATTTTGTTTACTCGTAGCTGACGGCCCAAGAGCAGGAGATCGCTCCTGGGACCCCTGCTGGACCACCAGGGACTTTAGGCAAGTTTTTTTGGGGGGGGGGGGTCAGGAGGGTGGGGGATTGTAAATAATTAAATCTGAAAGGTTGGGGTGGGTTTGGTTTTTTTTTTTAAAATAATTGTAAATAATTAAATGTGAAAGATCGTGGTGCGCTCTAACAGGTTTGCGTTAGCGTGCACTAACAGGAGCTAGCACGCACTAACTCCCGTTAATGTGCGCTAAACAGGAAACAATTCTATATGAAAAAAAAATGCCGATCCGCGGCTACACAAAACCGAAAGCAGAAATGATCGGGCACCCAACGCACATCTCTAGTGAAAGAGAATAACAGTGATTTTGAGAAATTTAATTACTTTATTTAGATTTTCTGTAGCAATTTATTATTTTTAATTTCAATTGATTTTTCACATAGTCATTCAAATTAATGGGGCTGAGGTAAAAAATAAGGTCCAGTACTTCAAAAACTGGTCCAAGCTTAAAATTCTGACGCCATCACCATGGAGTTGTCATAGCAACTGCATGGAAACCAACCTTTTACCTGGTGATAGGTGTCATCAGGTTTGAGGAATGACATTTAACCTTCTTCCTGTACTCTATTGGCCTAATTTTAAAAGGCTGACAGGTGCAAATACCAGGAGATATACGCGTGGCAAGGCCGTGCACATTTTCAAAGCACTGCGGCCACACATGTATCTCCTGGTACACATGTAAGAACTGGCTTTGAAAAAAGGGCATGCCGGGGAGTGCAGCGGGTGGGGTCTTGGTGGGCCATGGGTGGGTAGTGGGTGGACCGGGACAGCGCCATTAGGCGCTGTCCCACTGAAGTGCACACCGGCAGCCAGCCGTCCCACACAACTTAATGCTTCTCCAGAGAGCAGGTAAATTGAAGAAAAAAAAAAAGGGGGGGGGGGGGTTGGGGGGTTTTAGGGGTTGGGGAGGATGAAGAAAAGGCAGGCAGGTTAACTAGGAGGTTTAGGAAGTTCCCTCCCAGTCCACTCTTTTACTGGAAGGGAACTGGGGAAAGGCCTAGTCTGTCACCACATGCATCTTGCAAAACCGTACCCCCCTTATGCGTGTGAATCTGCACCAGTGCGTGCATGGCGAGATAAAATCAGGTACGCATGTGCATGCAAGTAGCAGATTTTATAACATTTGCGCGTCAACATGCGCATTTTAAAAAATCGGCGCGTCCATGTGCGCACGCTGGGAATTGCGCACATGGATGCCCAAGTGGTTGTTTTAAAATTTACCTTTATCCGTTTACTTGCTATACCTTATCTGTTTACTAGAACTTATCTGTTTTCATTTTACATAGAAATTGTGTTTGGTAGGAAAAATGTACTACAGATTTTATACTGAAGGAATTTAATTCAAACAAGAGTCAATAAGGTGGGTAACTAGGTAGATATAAGAAGATTAACTGTAGTGTTTTGAGGATCATTGTCAGATAAATATAAAATAAATCTATAGACTAAAATTACTTTAGGTTAGCTTTACATTCCTGCTTCCTTAGAAATGCTAACTCGATAATCAAGAAAATTATGATGCGGTTCCAGTTCCGATTCAAATCGTGCATTTTTTTTCATCCGGCCCGATCGGCACCATCTTTAAAAATGGCGTGGGCACGCCCATCCGCGCCCATCCAGTGGACGGCCGGCGCCATCTTTAAAAATGGTGCCGGCAATCCAGTGCTCCTACCATGTGACAGGGGCCGGCCAATGGCACGGTTACCCTGTCACATGGTAAGGGCAAAGGGCCATCGGCGCCATTTTTATTAGTGGCAGCCGACGGCCCGAGAGCGGGAGATCGCTCCCGGGGCCCACTGGTGCACCAGGTAATTTTAAAATATTTTTGGGGGGTTGGGAGGGTGGTGGAGGCTAAGGGAGTGGTTTTAAAGGGTCAGGGTGGGGTTTTTGTTTATTGGCCGACAGCCCGAGCGCAAGAGAACGCTCCCGGGACCCCCGCTGGACCACCAGGTAATTTTAAAATGTTTTTGGGGGGGTCAGGATGGTGGTGGAGGCTAAGGGAGCAGTTTTAAAGGGTCGGGGTGGGTTTTTAGGTTGTGTCCTAACTCCCGTTAGTGTGCACTAACCCGATTAACAATTTTTTCATAATAAATCGGTGGAATTTCTATTGTATCGCACTCTTTAACGATTAATGACGATTTAAAAAAATATCGGACGATATTTTAAATCGTCAAAAAATGATTCACATCCCTAGAAAGTAGTCCAGCAGCATCAGGGAGACTTTCCAGTCTTTTGCACTGAGTGCCACATATGATTATCTCCCAGCTGGTGAGAGACTGTAGGTGTGCACTAGGTGCAAAGAGCTCCTAGCCTTCAGAGAATGAGTCCAATCTCTGGAGGCTAGAGTGCCAGATTTGGAGGGAGATAGGTATATAGATGAGATCTTCGGGGTATAGTAGAGAAGTCCCACCTCCAATCTGGTTTCCCCTATGCTGCCTTGGAGGAAAAAGGTCATCTGGAAGGAGAGCATCACCTTGATGAGGCAGGAAGCAATTCTGTAGCTAGAACTTGCTCTCAAGGTGATGTACATTCTCTTCCACCGAGGATAGGTCTCCAGGGGCATGTGCTCCTGGGTTAGGATGGCCATTATAGTTGGTGATTTGATTATTAGAAAGATTGATAGCTGGGTGGCTGGTGGCTTTGAGGATCACTTGGTAATTTTCCTGCCTGGTGCAAAGGTGGTGGGCCTCACGCATCACATAGAAAGGATTTTAGATAGTGCTGGGGAGGAGCCGGCTGTTTTGGTACATGTGAGTGCTAATGACATAGGAAAGTGCCAAATTTAGGTTTTTTGGTAGAAATTTGAAATCCAGAAACTCCAGGGTAGCATTCTCAGAAATCCTCCTTTTTCAATGTGTAGGACCGCAGAGGCAGGCAGAGCTCCAGAGACTCAAAGCATGGATGAGACGATGGTTCATGGAAGAAGTTTTAGGTTTGTTAGGAACTGGATTTCATTTTGGGGAAGGGGGGCCTTTTCCAAAAGGTAGGCTCCCCCTTAACCAGAGTGGAACCAGACTGCTGATACTAACATTTAAAAAGGAGATAGTGCAGCTTTTAAAGTGGATGATGGGGGAAAGCTAACAGTCACTCAGAAGTGCATGGTTCAGAATGATGTATCTATGAAGGATATTAAGAGAATAGGGAAAACAGGGCACCCCAGTAGAGAGAATGGAATAAATGCCAAAATGGACCAGGTGTGTTTAAGTAATATGCAGAAAGTTTCCAAATTACTCTGTCAACTGATAAGTAGGCTATTATTACAAACAAAAAGCATACTTGGAAATGTCTGTATACAAATGCTAGAAGTCTAAAAAATAAGATGGAAGAGTTAGAGTGATTGGCACTGGATGAAGAGGTAGCTATAATTGGCATTTCAAAGACCTGGTGGAAGGAGGATAACCCTGGTCACTGTAATACCAGGATAGAAATTACATCAAAATGATAGGATGGATGAAATTGCTGGAAGGGTGGCACTATATGTTAAAGAGAACATTGAGTCAAACAGGATAAAATTCTGCAGGAAACAAAATTCCATGTTCAATCTTTATGGATAGAAATTCCAGGTGAAAAGGGGAATAAAATAGTAGTAGGGGTGTAATTCCATTCACCTGGCCATGATGAACAAACAGGCAATGAAATGCTATAAGAAATTAGGGAAGCTAACAAAATCAGCAGCACAGTAATAATGGGTGATGTCAGTTACACCAGTATTGATTGGGTGAATGTTACATCAGGACATTAAGGCATATATTATGCAAGTTTAAATATTACTTTTTGATTGTATTTCTCTCCAACTTTTATTTATTATTTTAATTAGTTAGTTACTTATGTAATATCTTACAATTATGATTATGATTTTGTTGTTTTGTTTTATTTAATTTAATTTAATTTTTATTATCAATTGTAAACCATTTTGGTCAATCTATATTGTTATGATGGTATATAAATACATTTAAATAAATAAATAAATAGAGAGGTAAAGTTCTTAGATGAAATAAAAGACTGCTTCATGGAGCAGCTGGAACAAGAACCAACAAGAGAGGAAACTATTTTAGACCTAATCCTTTAATGGAACACAGGATTTGGTGTAAGAGATAATAGTGTTGGAACCATTTGGCAATAATGATCACTACATGATCACATTTGACTTAATAACTGGAGGGAGGGCACTAAAGAAATCTACTGCGACAGCATTTAACTTTTAAAAAGATGACTATGATAAAATAAGGAAAATGGTTAGGAAAAAACTTAAAGGAGGAACTGGAAAGGTTGAGAGTTTAGCTTAGGCATGGATGTGGTTTAAAAATACCATCATGGAAGCTCAGACCAGATGTATTCTATGCATTAAAAAAGGTGGAAGGAAGGCTAAATGACTACTGACATGGTTGAAAGGTGAGGTGAGGTGAGAGAGGCTATAATATATAATATATATTATAATATATATATAATAATATATAAAAAATATATAATATATAAAAGAACATCTTTCAAGAAATGGAATAGGGATCCGAATGAAAAAAACTGGAAATAGCACAAGCACTGGCAAAAATAATTTGTTGTTAAATCACAAGAGAATTGTGGGAAATTACAAGAGGACCTTGCAAAACTGAGAGACTGGGCATGCAAATGGAAAAGGAAATTTATTTATTTATTTATTTATTTATTTAAAATATTTCTATACCGGCCTTCATGAATGGGATTCATATCAGGCCGGTTTACATGAAACAAGGGAAAAACCAAGTAACTATAAATAAGAAAGGTCGAAACAATCAAAGTTACAATAAAACAGGGGTATTAAAACTTGGGAGCTAGAGTAGCTAGGAATAAGTGAAGTAGGAGTAGGAGCGATAGAAATTAACTAGATAATTATCATTTAATATGGTATGAAATTGGTAGACATTCAGTTCCTTGATCTGAGTATGATGAGTTAATTTGTGTTAGGGGAAGGCTTGGAGGAAAAGCCACGTCTTAAGTTTCCTTCGGAAGGTGAGGAGGCAGGGTTCCAGTCTTAAATCAGTCGGTAGTTTGTTCCAGAGGACTGGTCCTGCTGTAGAGAAGGAACGTTCTTTGGTGGTTGTTAGCCGGGTGGATTTGGTAGGTGGAACTTGCAGCATTCCTTTATATGCCTCTCTGATGGGCCTGTCTGAGGCATGGAGTTTGAGTGGGGACTGTAGGTCTAGGGTGAGTTGTTTGTGAATGGTTTTGTGAATTATGGTGAGTGTTTTATGTTGAATTCTGTATTTTATTGGCAGCCAGTGTAGGTTACGGAGGATGGGGGTAATGTGGGCACTTCGGTTAGTATTAGTTAAGATTCTGGCTGCTGCGTTCTGGAGCATTTGTAGTGGTTTTGTTGTTGAGATGGGGAGCCCCAGAAGTAATGCATTGCAGTAGTCCATTTTTGAAAATAGTGTAGATTGAAGGACAGTTCTGAAGTCCTGGAAGTGGAGGAGTGGTTTAATTCTTTTCAAAACTTGAAGCTTGTAGAAGCATTCTTTGGTGATATTATTAATTGATTTTTTTAGGTTCAGATGATTGTCTAGTATGATTCCTAAATCTCTTGTTTGAGAAATCTGTGTGTCCGAGGATGTGAGATCGGTGTTGGTCATGTGTTCAGGGGAGATGAGCAGGATTTCCGTCTTGGAAGCGTTGAGAACCAAGTTCAGGCTGGAGAGGAGACTTTTTATGGATTTCAAGCAATTTTCCCAGTAGTCGAGTGTTTTTGGCAGGGTTTCCTTTATAGGGATCAATATCTGAACGTCATCTGCATAGAGGTAGTATGTTAATTGTAGGTTAGTGAGTAGTTGGCAAAGGGGTAGTAAGTAGATATTGAAAAGGGTTGGGGATAATGAAGAGCCTTGTGGAACGCCTAGCGTTGATTTATAGCTTGGTGATTCTTTGTTGTTGATTCTCACCTTGTAGCTTCTATTGTTGAGGAATGAGTTGAACCAATTGAGGGCAAGACCCGTGATTCCAATTTCTGAAAGACGATTTAGGAGGATGGCATGGTTTACTGTATCGAATGCCGATGAGATATCTAGAAGGACCAGTAGGTATGTAAGCCCTTTGTCTAGTCCCATGAGGATGTGGTCTGATAGGGAGATGAGAAGGGTTTCTGTGCTGGCTGATTTCCGAAAACCATACTGTGAAGGGTAAAGTATTTTATTTTCCTCAAGGTAGTCTGAGAGTTGTGTGTTAACAATTTTCTCTGTGAGCTTCGCTAGAAACGGCAGGTTTGATATGGGTCTGAAATTGGCGAGTTCTTTTGTGTCCAGATTGGGTTTCTTCAGGAGGGGTTTGAGAGATGCTGTTTTTAGTTCGTCAGGGTAGGTTCCTTGGGCTAGGGAGCAGTTTATGATATTGGTGAGTGATCTGGAGATGGTGCTGGGGATGAGAAGCAGAAGTTTTGTAGGGATGTGGTCTGTCGGATGGATGGAGGGTTTCATTTTCTTAAGAACGGATTCTATCTCCATGGTGGTAGTGGGTTCGAAGGAGTCAAGGGTTTTTCTGGGGTGATAGTTCGTGTTGGAGTTGAAAACTGAGGTTGTTGTGTTAGTGGGGAGAAGTGCCAATGTGTTTGCAATTTTATCCTGAAAGAAGCGTGCAAGATCATTGGCTTTAGATTGAGCCTGTTCATCAGGAATGGTGGGGGCAGAGGGTTTTGTGAGTTGTGAAACAAATGAAAACAGAGCCTTGGCATCATATTGTATATCATGGATTCTGTTTGCGTAGAATTCCTTTTTAGTCTGTAGCAGAGAGGTCTTGTAGAGATGGAGGGTGTGTTTGTAGTCTGATAGAGTTGTGGTGTTGGGGTTTTTACGCCATGTGCCTTCTTTATGTCTGAGGTCTAGCTTCATTTGTTTAAGTTCTGGGGAGAACCATGGTTGTTTCGATTTTTGTGACCAATTGATGATTTTTGTCGTTTTCGGGCATAGTTTGTTGGCAATTGTTTCCGTGATACTGCTCCAAGTGAGGAGCGCAGAGTTGGGGTTGGAGTAGTCCAGATTAGGGAGATCATTAGTTAGCTGTTCGCTAAGAGTGTCAGAGGGGCATAATTTCCGGAAGTGAATGGTTGAATGAGGCTGAGTTTTTGCAGGATTTACTATGGTAGTGAGAGTAGTTGATATCAGGGAGTGGTCTGACCAGGGTACAGGGGTGCAGACTGGTGCATTCTTTTGAGACAGGTTTGAGTTGATGAATATGAGGTCCAGTGTGTGACCTGCTTTGTGGGTAGGTTTGTTGATGATTTGTTCAAAACCCATTGCTCTGAGAATGGAGAGGAAGGTTTCACAGATAGGAGAGAGTGGCGAGGCATCAACATGAAGATTGAAATCCCCCAAAATCATAGCCGGTAAGTCTGAATTTATGTATTTGGCAATCGTTTCTATGAGAGGGGAGGCTTCAGTGTCCAATATTCCTGGTGGGGCGTAGACCAAGAGGATTTGGATGTGTTTTGACTTGAATAAACCTAGTTTCAGTTTTTTTGAGGAAGACTTGACAGGTTGCTGTGTTAGATGGAATTCTTTCTTAGTAGCTAGTAGAAGTCCTCCTCCTCTTTTTTTGAGTCTTGGGATTGAGAAGAAGTCGTAGAGGTGTATCGGTAGTTGGTTTATCAGGGGGGTGTCAGAACCTTTTAACCATGTTTCTGTGATGGCACAGACGTCTGGTTTGGAGTCCAGCAGAAAGTCATTGAGGATGTGGGTTTTCTTAGTGAGTGATTGGGCGTTGAAAAGTGTCAGCGAAAATAACGTGAATCCTAATAGTTGGGTGAGAGGTGAAATCAAAATAGGGATGAGAGATCTCTTAGTGTGGTTCAATGGTCGGAGTAAAGGTCTCAAGTTATGAGAGACGTGGCGATGGATAATTGGGATGGGGTAGGTTAGCATGTTGGCTCCGTAGATTGACTCTGCTGTTGATGTAGGAGTGGTAGAAGGTTGATTATGGGTTTGAGTTGTTTGCTTCTTCCGCTGGTAGAGTGCTGGAGGGGTGAATGCTGTGAATGACGATTGCTGCTCTGCTGGATGAGTGCTGGAGGGGTGAATGCTGTGAAGGACGATTGCTGCTCTGCTGGATGAGTGCTGGAGGGGTGAATGCTGTGAAGGACGATTGCTGCTCTGCTGGATGAGTGCTGGAGGGGTGAATGCTGTGAAGGACGATTGCTGCTCTGCTGGATGAGTGCTGGAGGGGTGAATGCTGTGAAGGACGATTGCTGCTCTGCTGGATGAGTGCTGGAGGGGTGAATGCTGTGAAGGACGATTGCTGCTCTGCTGGATGAGTGCTGGAGGGGTGACAGCTGTGAAGGACGATTGCTGCTCTGCTGGATGAGTGCTGGAGGGGTGACAGCTGTGAAGGACGATTGTTGTATCCGCTGAAAATCCTCAAATAAGTTAGGGGGTGAGCAGCTGTGAGGACTGGCTAGGCCAGGTGCGTGAGTAGTTGAGAGATCTGTGGTCTCAAAGGGGGGGGGGGCCCTGTGAGACTGACTCCTTAGGTTGCGGGGCGCCGTTTAAGGACAAGTGCAAACTGATACACTTATGGAAGAATAACCCAAATTGTGACTATACAATGCAAGGTTCTACATTAGGAGTCACTACTCAGGAAAAGGATCTGTTGTCATTGTTGAAAATATGTTGAACTCTTCAGCTCAGTGTGCAGCAGTGTTGTGCGTGCGAGAATGTGATCATTTGCTTCAGAGAGTGTGAGCCCTTGGACAACAGCACAACCTCAGGGCATGGCTCCAAGGTACGCACCACGGGAGGCAAGCGTATCCAGCCACGGGCTTATCTTGGAATGTAGATCACTCAGGCCTCCGCTGGACCTGCACACACCAAGAGTGAGACACAACAATGCAATGCTAGTCTCTGGGGTATCCCTGCAGCACACAAAAGACCTTTCAGACCTGCCGTATGGAACGGCTTGTGCATCAGGACAGATAGAGGCCGAGGGCGGAAGATGATTCTGGAATAAGGACATGAAAAAGGTACTGAAGACTTGGGTGAGATGCAGGCACTGAAGACTTGGGTGAGGAACTTCACTTGGAATAAGGAACATTACTTGGAACTTAGATGAAGACACTGGAAACTTGGAACTTAGATGAAGGCATTGGTTCAGGTTCAGGATTCATATTGAGGTTTCTGGTTCAGGTTTCAGATTCAGGTTCAAGGTTCAGGTTCAAGATTCAGGAACGGAAAGAACTGTGCGGCACAGCGTACCCTACACAGCCCATGGGCTAGTCATGAACCAAATGCAAAGCAGACTCTGGCTTGGAACAAGATGAAGTCTTGACACTGGAAACATGGCAAAGAATCTGGGAGAGTCCTGTCTCACTGTGCACCCTGCTCAACCTGAAGGCTGGTCGCAGCCAAATGTGGAGCAGACCCTGGCTTGGAACATGATGAAGACTTGGCACTGGAAACATGACAAAGAATCTGGGAGAGTCCTGTCCCACTGTGCGCCCTACACAACCCAAAGGCTGGTCACGGACCATGCCAAAGGTGCAAAGATTCCAGACGAGATTTTGACATGGACAGATGCTGGAACAAGGAACTCTGAAAACCTGGAACAGGATTCAGGACTCAGAACCAGGGACTGGACCCCAATGTTTAAAAACAAGGGCCTTCTGGAGACTTATCAGTGGACTTGAAGACAGTCTTTGTGCTATGAGTCACCCTACAGAACCCATGGGCTGGTTGCAGACCATGATGGTGGCACACCTGGAAGAAGATGAGAAGACCTGGAGGTGGGACTTGGAGACAAAGACTGGAACATCAAGTGAGGACTTGGAGACAATGACTGTTGTCAAGTGAGGACTTGATAACAAGAACAAACAAGGACACAGAAGACTTGGACGAGGAACTGACGAGAAACATTGAACAAGCAACATGGATGATTTTTGCCATTCTTGTGTGGGTTTTATTCTTCAAGTTGCAGTAAACATTTCTCTTTTGAATACCACACTAGAGTTGAATTTTAAAAGCCACCTACATGCATGCACATCTCCCACTATATGAATGTCTCACTTGGAACGTGCCTAGGCCAAATGCCATGTAAGTTTTCTTCTGCTATGGAGGAGATGTAAGTACTAAGTTGAAAAAACAAAATTCAGACATCCCTGAGCGATTTAAGAGGTTTGGGGTAACTGGGAGGAGTACAAGCTAAAGAACCAGGGGGGTTTAGAGGACCTAGCTCTAGACTAGGCAAACTGGTGGATGAAATAGGGGGGCTCATGACGACTGACCGAGCCCCCCCCCGTAACGGCGCGCCACCCGCGAGGTGCGGCGGCCGCCAGGGGGGGAGCAGGGAGGTGAGGGGAGGAGGGGCGGGTCATCGGCGGCGACAGGCGCGTCGCCGATGACGCGCCACAGACGGGGGCGCCGCGTCATCGGCGGGCGACAGCGGCGCGGGCCTATGACGCGGCGCCCCCCTTTAAAAGGGGCCGCGAGGGAGAGGGCCGCCCCTTTTCACCCCCGGCCGTGGACCACGAAGGCAGGCGATTCGGCCCAGCAGCGATCGCACGATTTGGCCCAGCGGCGATTCGGCCCAGCAGCGATCGCACGATTCGGGAGACCCAGGCGAGTTGGGCGGAGGCGGGCCGGTAGGAGGCGATTCGGTGAGGCAATTCGGCACATGGCGATTCGGCGGCAGCGATTCGGCCGGGAAGGGTAGGAGAGAGTGATTCGGGCCGAGGCAATTCGGCGGCAGCATTTCGGACGGGAAGGCCAGGAGAGAGCGATTCGGGCCGCGGCGGTTTCGGCGGCAGCAATTCGTCCGGTGAGGGCAGGAGCGACACGAACGTGCAGTGAGGCAGCCGGGGGGCCCAGCAGGGACAAGGCGGCCAGAGCGCCACGTGGAACAAGACGACAGCCGGAGAGTGCAGGAGCGATCGAGGAAAGCAGTGAGGAGCCGCGTGGAACAGCAAGTATATAAAAAAAAAAAAAAAAAAAAAAGCAGGTTGCATATGTGGGTACAAATATTTGTAAAACAATAGCTAACGTTACTTTGAGTGGGTAGGCGGATGGTAAGCCACGGGCTTCAATCCCACGGAGGGAGGAAGTAAAAAAAAAAAAAAAAAAAAAAAAAAAAAGGGGGGGGGGGGGGGGGGGGGGGGGGGGGGGAAACTAGCAATCCCCTAGGGGTAAGAGGAGCGTAAAAAGGCCACAAAAAACAAGCAAAAAAAAAAAAAAAAAAAGTACAAAGTTACAGAGTGGGCCACCCCACGAGCGACAGGGAGGTAGAGCGGCAGGAGGTTAATGAGGCTACAGGGGGTGAGGGGGTTAGCGAGCAAGGGCCGAACACTGTGCACTTGAGGAAGCGCCCACGTTGGTGTTGTGAAGGCCACAGTGGGGGCCACAGCCAGCAGTTAGTGGGGCAAGCAGCGCGGGCCTCGGCAGTGGGGGGCCTCGGCAGTGGGGGGCACATGCGGTAATTTTGGAGGCCGCTATATATATATATATATATATATATAAGTAGCTATAAAAAAAAAAAAAAAAAAGAAAGGATAGATATTATGAAAAACAAATAAGGGGGGGGCAGAGGTAAGACGATAGGTGGAGGGTGGAGGAAGGCTCAAAGAAGGAGAGGGGGGGGGGTCAATTGATGCTTATGTAGGTCTGGACTGAAATGTGGGATGAGATGCTGGGATTGTAAATGTTAGTACATGATATTAAAGGTTATGCATGGCTGCAGATTGACGGTACGTACGGTAAATGACAACCCACTGATTTCTTACGGCAGTCATAGGCAGCATGTCACCCCGCAGAACAGTAAGAGCTTCGCAGAGGGCCAAGACAGCAGGCCAAAAACGGATGGCGACTAGATCTTCAGCACCTGCGAAAGACAATGGCAAGAAAGGAGCGACCCCAAAAACCGCACCAGGGGGCTTGGGCGGTGCAAAAAGAACAAGAGGAGCAGCCAACAAAGGAAGAAGGGGCACCGTGAGGTTAACGGACCAGAGAAGAGAGGAACAGCAAGCGACGGAAGTCGATGAAGTACAAGATGTGGAGGTGGTGGAGCCAGCGCTTGGGGAGACGAATGGAGAAGACACGCGAGACGGAAGGAGTGCGCATGAACCACAGGCAGAAGGACACGGGCGTGCCCGAGGACTCTCGCCGTGCCACGCCAGCGGCTGGGAGGGAGAACGGTGCGCATACAGAATGACTCACCCGAACTACCAGAGCGGCGGGCCACGGCCATGGGAGCAATGGGGATATGACAACCAAATGGATCACCGGTGGTGGAATCAGGACAAGGCAGGATGGTACGACAGCCACAGACCGGGATGGAGTGAGACAGGTCAATACCACGGATGGGGTCCGGCGAGACGACCATGGGAGTGCCCACAAGAGGATTTGTCCAGACAACAGGTCCGGTCTCCATGGGGACCCTGGCCGGGGCCACCTCGGGGGGCATCACGGTATCAAGAAGGCGATCATGAGCCGTGGCCCGGCAGAAGCACGGGTGCCGATGGAATAAGAGCGGACGCGCCAATCCAGAATTCGGATGCCGTACGGACGGAGAGGCAGACCGTACGGAGCGGAGCTCAAGAGCAGCGACGTGATGAGGAACAGCCCTCCACTAGTCAAGCGGCACAGCAAGCACAGGCTGAACAAGGCAGTGCGGGTGAGTGCGGGCACAAAGAGGGGGACAACGGGCATAGGACGACACCCCCAGGGTCAGGGCACACGGGGACGGAAAGTAACCAGGTCAACAAAAAAAAGCGCAAGGCGAAGCGCAGGCGTAGGGTAAGCACCAGCTCTGATAGCTCCACAGGATCATCATCGTCAGACTCGAGTTCAGATGATGAACAGCATGCATCCATTAAAACAATGGATAAAGAGGCAAGGGGGCCACCGGCGCTCACTACATTGTCGGAACTCTGGGAGGAGGTGCCCAAACAACTGAGGAAGAAAATATGCAGGAGAAAGTATATTGATATATTCAGCATCCTTCAGGGGCGAAGAAAATCTGGCGAGCGAAAGAAGTCAAAAGACTCAAACACAACAAAAGACAAGGAACTCAGAATACCCAAGAACATAATCAACTGGACGAAGGCATTCTTATATATGACTAGCGTCGTAGGGCGGAAGGACCCGTCGCAATACGGACCCATGCTAACATACGCGGTCCACATCATGAGAACATACCAACAACACGAAGGCTGGTCATGGCTGAATTATGACGAGAAGTTCCGCGACAAGATGGAGGAGAACCAGTACATGACTTGGGGAACACAGGATGTCAGCCTCTGGATCGAGCACATGACGCGCAAGTCATCCGACCAAGGAATGAGAGCAAGGGGCGCAAGAAGGACATCTCCGTATAGGCAGACCACTAGACAGGCAACGACTCACGATAACACTTGTTGGCGATTCAACAAGGCCGTATGCTCATTCCAAGATTGCAAATTCAAACACGTTTGCACTAATTGCGCAGCCCCACACCCAATGATAAAATGCCCAAAAAGGGCAATGGAAGGGAGTAAGGCTAAAGCAAACTGAGAATCGGCTGTTCGGAAAAGCTCCGTCACCAGTTCATCTGGAGGCTATGGAGCCATGGCTGGACTTGTACCCGGATAAACAAAAAGCAGACAAGATTAGACAAGGATTCAAGGAAGGCTTCATCATCCCTTTTCAAGGACGCATGATAACAAAAAGCGCAGGCAACGCCCCCTCAACAACAAGATACGAGGACATAGTCCACGAAAAGTTGAAGATGGAACTATCACTCGGCAGGATGGCAGGACCGTTCACGCAGCAACCTTACCAGCACATGTTCATATCACCATTAGCAGTAATCCCCAAGAAAGAAAAAGGAAAGTTCCGACTGATACAGAATTTGTCATTCCCACCGGGCCAGTCAGTAAACGATCACCTCCCCCCGGAGGAGTGTTCCGTACAGTACGCGTCATTTGATACGGCAGTGTCGATGTTACGAACATGCGGAAGGGGGGCCATGCTGGCAAAAACTGACATAGAGTCTGCATTCAGGTTACTTCCAGTGCACCCGGATAGCTTCCCGTTGTTGGGATTTACGTTCCGTAATCGGTACTACTTCGATAAATGCATGCCCATGGGGTGTTCAGTATCATGCGCATACTTCGAGCTATTCAGCTCATTCCTGCACTGGGTGGTAGCGACAAGGACGGAATCCAAAAACATTATCCATTACTTGGATGATTTTCTATTCATTGGCCCACGAAATTCTTGCGCATGCGGCGACCTGCTGGCCGACTTCCAGAGGGTGGCTGAGGAATTCGGAGTGCCTTTGGCAAGCAACAAAACTGAAGGTCCAACAACGATCTTATCATTTTTGGGAATAGAGTTGGATTCCAAAAAGATGATAGCCAGACTACCGGAAGACAAACTAGGCAAGCTGCGTGACACTTTACAGCAAACGCTCGCAGCACGGAAAATAACACTACAGGTCGCGCAAGCAATCTTGGGAACTCTGAACTTCGCTTGTAGGGTGATACCCATGGGCAGAGCCTTCATGCGAAGGTTAGCCACAGCAACAGTAGGGATAAAGAGACCACATCATTATCTTCGAATAACGAAAGAAATAAGAGCAGACTTCGAGATATGGAATTCCTTCCTAGAGAATTTCAATGGCGTGGCAGTCATACAGGACCCACCAATGTCAAGCACAGAATTGAACATACAAACGGATGCCTCAGGCGGTTGGGGGTTTGGAGCACTATGCCAAGGAGCGTGGTGTGCGGAGCAGTGGCCAGAGGACTGGAGAGAGAAGGGTATAACAAAGAACATAACCTTCCTGGAGCTGTTCCCCATCTGGGTGACGCTAGTATTGTGGAGCAAGAAACTTCAAAATAGACACATTATTTTCTGGTGCGACAACCAAGCGGTGGTTCATGTTCTGAACGCGCAGTCGGCAAAATGCCCAATGGTAGTCAACTTGCTGAGGGAGATAGTCCTAGAGGCTTTACGCCACAATATAACCCTGAGAGCTAGGCACGTCCCAGGGGTTCTGAATGGCGCGGCGGACGCGTTGTCTCGTGCTAAATGGCATCTATTTCATAAGCAGGTACCCACGGCGGATACAACAGCAACTGCAATGCCGGCACGACTATGGGAAATTGGTCGACAACAACGAGGGAACTACTCAGCAGATCGGTAGCACCGTCGACCTGGGCGTCGTATTGTCAAGGATGCGAGGAGGTAACCAACTTTCTACAGAAGAACGGATGGAAACAAGGTCCAGCCACAGAGGAGCTTATGATCAAATTCATAGACACGGCTATAGAGAACGGAGTTTCCAGAAATGCCGTTATCAAGCGGCTGGCAGGAGCTGCTTTTTTCTTTAAGGCACGCGGGTGGGGAGACCCCACAAAATACTTCATTATAAAGAAGATGCTGGCAGGATGGGCAAGGAAGACCAGCGCGACCAGAGACGAAAGACACCCGATTACACACCTCAAGTTGAAAATGTTATGGGGTACCTTGGCGGAGGTCTGCACATCCGCATACGAGACCAAGCTATTCCGAGTTGCATTCACGTTGGCTTTCTTCGGAGCACTACGAGTCAGCGAACTGGTGGCCCCCAACAAGAAGGATGACGGACAAGGCGGATTGCTGCGCAAGAACGTCGAGTGCACAGAGATGGCCTTAAGTATAAAAATACATAGGTCTAAGACGGACCAGCAGGCAAGGGGTACCACAGTGTGGCTAAAACAGGTGGTGGGTTGTAGTACATGCCCCATTTTAAATGCGAGAGAATACTTAACAGTACGACCAGAGGGTGGGAAACACTTCCTGATTCATAGCGACGGCTCCCCCTTGACAAGATTTCAATTCACAGCAGTATTGAGAGCGGCAGTAAACAGGTTAAAGTGGGACGCGACGAAATTCAGCTCACAATCCTTCAGAATCGGAGCGGCAACAAGCGCGGCACAGGCTGGTTTGGGAAAAGACACAATAAAGAAAATAGGAAGATGGAGGTCCAATGCAGTCAATGCATATGTGCGGCTGGACAGAGTGTCTACTGTAAATGATAACTAATCTCCCGATTATATTTTACAGAGCAGCAACGAGTGCACCGAATAGCATGGATTGTGGGTCACTCGTACATTCGTTGGGCGGCAAAGCGAGCGATGGGGCGACCTTATGGACAACATCTGGGACTGGCAACGCAAGGGTGGGGCGTTGTATGGACAGGAAAGCCCGGCATGCGATGGGGTCAGTTATTGCCCTTACTACGGCGCCTGAAAGATTCTAGGGCGGCTCCAGATGTAATGATCATACACCTGGGGGGCAATGACTTGAGTGCAATCACATGCAAGGGATTGATTAACAAGATAAAGGACGATCTAAATACCATAGCAAATTTGTTCACAGAGACAACAGTGGTATGGTCTGAAATAATACCAAGGCCCAAGTGGCAAGACTCCAAATTACGGAGCAGGGGCAGGAAGAAAATCAACAGACAAATGGAGCTGTGGACAAGGAAACGCGGGATACAACAGATCAGACACAAATGGGCGGAGGACAGGTGCCCTGGACTTTTCAGGGAGGATGGGGTCCATTTGTCGGATATTGGATACGATATATTTAACAATGCATTGCAGGATGCCATTGAAGCAGGATATGCAAGCAGGGTACAGGCCGCAGCTAATTAGTTGAGTGGGGGACACGAGGCAAGGGTACCCCTACCTCGTGTTATGGCGGTTACCCGGGCCGGGGGATATATTGGAAGTGGTGCCGGTGGCATCACCGGACGGCGTGGGAGCCGGTCCGCACAGAGGAGGGCGCAAAGGCGGGGCGCCGAATGTGCCAAACGGCGGGACCCCCGCCTGGGAGCGAGGACTTGGCGGGGGCCCAAGGTTAAAGGACGCCTGGCTTGGTTACGGCGGGCAGTCATGGACAGCATACCGGCTCGGGTGGCCCCAAGGAAGTTTATTAATATGTTAATAGAAATAAAGCTGCGGCCTGTTGACACCAATAACTGTTTCAGTGTGATCAATTGATAAATGACAAACGGGAAAGGGGGGAGGGGGGCCCGCAAAGAAAAGGACGCCAGCACAAGGAGTAAGTGGTGGCTGCCAGCGTTACTGGTGGAACTGGTCATGGTGTGGAAGCGTGCCTGTTATAAAGTTCCCCCATTTGCAAGGCTTATACCTGGATGTGTAAAATTGGACACACACAAATGTACACCTAGGCTATTTTATAACATATGCACATATGTGTATGTATGTTATAAAATAGCTCCATCCCCTGGCGCACACCCATGCATGTGTTAATATGTACTCGCAAACCCCTATGAAATTTACCATCCCTGTCTAATGCCTGTTTTATTACCTCCTGCTTGAGAACTGGTGAAGAGACCTAAAGGACTGATTGGGAGTCTAAGGAGACTGGGTTGAAATCCCACCCTCAAGAGCATAGGCCCTTGAAGCTTGTCCTCCTCCCCACCAGTTGGACCTCAGCTGCCCAGGGGCTAATGGCTGCAGAGAAGGTGTGAGAAGGGTGAGAGGGCCAAGAAAATGAGTGTGGCCTTGGGACTGTTGTGAGCCCTGTATTAAAGTGCCTCAAATCAAGAGAGGGTTGCAATTTGTTGGATGATCAGTGGCTAGGAGGAAAGAATAGAGGAATGAAGCCCTGTAGAAAGGAAGAGAAGGAATATAAAGGAATGTGGAGGAGGGAGTGGTGGCCCGAGTGTGTATATCATAGGGAAGGTAGTGAAGGAATGGTAGGATAAAGATGAAGACCTGATTGAAAAGTTTCATTGTATCTCTCTGTTCAATATAGTTCAATTTAGATGATAATATTCTTTACAGATTTATGCTGTATTTGCTATGCATGCTGTGAACAAAAATAGAAGCTACTATTTAGATTAAAATAAGAATGAAAGATATATCAACAAATTTGTGTAAGTTTATACATCAGTAGACTTTTTGGTTCCATGGGCAAGATAAAAAATAATTATAATAGGTAGAAAATAGATATAATGATGTGTGACCTTTTCCTATCAGTAACAAAATGTGTTGTGCTTGTAGGTAATTGCAATTAGAGCCTAGTTCATGCTGACCAGCTGATTAATCAGGACCTATAACCTATGGTATATGAATAAAACGCAGAGATGTACCTGTAATTGGTCAAGTTAAGATAAAATTATTTTAATGTCTTGCTTTATCATGCTGACCTTATATTTAGAAACATTATAGAAGATTGATTGTAATCATTAGATTTCGAGAATGCCTACTGAGATCCTGTTTGTGTGGTTTTCTCCCATGTGATATTTTTCCTATATCAATGTTATATGTAAAATAAACTTGGTAGATTTGTACCCTGGACACAAATTTCCTGTTCTATTATTATTTGGGACTGCAGTTTGGTTACCTGTTACTATCAGAATGATAAGCTGTCTGTAAAGATTTCTTGCTGTAACAAAAGAGATGAAGTTTGAATGCTCTAGTGACAAGCTCCACAATGTTTCTCTCTCTGTTGCTATTTTGCACTTTTCTGTAGAATACCAGGCAAACCTATTCACAAGCATAATCTTACTTTGACCCAATTATCTTGATAGGTACACTCGACTAACAGAGGCTTTCTCGTTTACATTTTCCCTTTGAAAACCTTTGCAAACATGAGTTGGATTATAGGAAAAGGTGAATATTTACATATTCAATATAATATGTCAAGAGAAGCTATCTGAATAGCAAACAGATTCTCAGACTACCTTATTTCAGTTTTAAAATAAATATTTGGTCTGGCAATGTAACTTAATTTTAGAGCATAGAGCTGTGAGGTTTGTGTTCTCTCTACCTTTCCCTTGTCTCTTATCCCATGTTTGCCACACTCACTGTGAGAGATTGTGATAGTAATCTCCATGCACTCGACTTCCAACAGTGCCACATGGGAATCAAGTAGCACAAATAATTGGCTTCTTTTATTCAGGATGAACTGATCTAATCTTCCTTTCCACATTGCATGTTTGGATTTGCTGTCCTGCTTTTCTTAGTGCAGGCAGAGCTACAAGTCTCAGCACACAATGGAGCCAGTTGGAAACTCTAGAACGTAGGAGTTGAGACCTTGCACTTATTGTTTACCCAGACATAGAGAGTGAAAGAATCTAGAATTACAGCAGCAGGTATAGACATAGTCATGGTGACTTCAGGTACCTGCCGGTTTTAATGCCAATGTTACATCAAAATTTAATAGCCTAGGCTCAAAACTAATGGAATGCAGAATGAAATGGCATTAAAATGACCACATTAAGCTAGACACAGCCACTTTAATGTCTCCACCACATGCTATTGGTTGCCTGCACTAACCAACCCTAAGAAATGTGGCTGGTTAACAAGGGCTGTAGAGAGATGTGGAAAAGAGGGGATATCCTCCAACAGAATGGCTTTCTGTCCCCCCTACACCCCTTAAAGAAATGCCAGGGCTTCTAGTGCTTAATACCCTCACCCTTCAGGCTTCTGCACCCCTTGGGAAATATTGTATAGGATCTTAGGGTCCCTCTATTCACCCTCACCACCCAACTGCAACATCGATAGGGGCTTCCAGGCCTTCCACCCCCCCTATCCCTTGACATAAAAGAAGCATTCAAGGCAATCCTGCCCCCACCCCTGAACATCAAAGGAGCCCTCTGGGCCCTCCATCTCCACCTAATATGAAAAGTGTTCTCTGGGTTCCTACTCCATCAGCAGACAGGGCCGGGGTTTCCATTAGACAAACAAGATGGTCGCCTAGAGTGCCAAGATTTTGGGGACAGCAAAATCCCATCAGTGTGAGGTCTAGAGGGCTGTTCTACCAGAGCCAATACTGCCAAAGAAGGAAGCTAAGTCCTAGAGCCACTGCTGTGGGTAGGAGGCACTGCTGGACTAGAACTGCTGTCAATAGGTAAGTTGGGGTGAGGTGGAGCATGTGAATAACAAAAGTTTTGCCAAGGGTGCCAAATAGGCTTGCATTGGCCCTGTCTCCAGACTCTACTCATCCCTTCTAAAAAGTCTCTTGAATCTTTCGGGTGAGAGGATACTGGATTTCTTCCTTCTGCCAGTGATGCCAAATTCAAAATGTCTGAATGTGAAGCTGGGTTCTCAGCCTAGGACCAGGCCCAATGCCGGGGCCTTGGCCAAGACCCAAGCAAAGGCCTAGGCCTGAAAAATGTTACCAGGGTTGGGAAATTTCCCAACACCCACTAGTGCCCCCTAGTCCTTCTATTATCTGAAAGAGTAAATAACCAATTCACTTTTACCCATTCTAGACCTCTCATTATTTTAAACACCTCTATCATATCTCCCCTCAGCCGTCTCTTCTCCAAGTTGAAAAGTCCTAACCTCTTTAGTCTTTCCTCAAAGGGGAGCTGTTCCATCTCCTTTATCTTTTTGGTCGCTCTTCTCTGCACCTTCTCCATCGCAACTATATCTTTTTTGAGATGCGGCGATCAGAATTGTACACGGTATTCAAGGTGCGGTCTCACCATGGAGCGATACAGAGACATTTTGACATTTTCCATTTTATTCACCATTCTCTTTCTAATAATTCCCAACATTCTGTTTGCTTTTTTGAATGCCGCAGCACACTGAACTAATGATTTCAAAGTAGTATCCACTATGTCGCCTAGATCTCTTTCTTGGGTGATAGCTCCTAATATGAAACCTAACATTGTGTAACTATAGCATGGGTTATTTTTACCTATATACATCACCTTGCACTTATTCACATTAAATTTCATCTGTCATTTGGATGCCCAATTTTCCAGTCTCACAAGGTCTTCATGCAATTTATCACAATCCGCTTGTGATTTAAATACTCTGAATAATTTTATATCATTTGCAAATTTGATTACCTCACTCATCGTATTTCTTTCCAGATCATTTATAAATATATTGAAAAGTACGGGTCCCAATACAGATCCCTGAGGCACTCCACTGCCCACTCCCTTCTACTGATAAAATTGACCATTTAATCTTACTCTCTGTTTCCTGTCTTTTAGTCAGTTTGTAATCCATGAAAGGACAATGCCACCTATCCCATGACTTTTTACTTTTCCTAGAAGCCTCTCATAAGGAACTTTGTCAAACCCCTTCTGAAAATCCAAATACACTACATCTACCAGTTCACCTTTATCTACATGTTTATTAACTCCCCGCTACAACAGAAATCAATGCTTGAAGCTTTCGAACCAACTTCTTTGATGGAAATTGAAAATATTATCAAAAAACTGAAACCAGCGCTGCACCCTGCCGACCCAATTCCGACCAACCTACTTTTTAACATCCCAAACACCATTTCAAAGCCAATCTCTGAAATTATCAACCTCTCCTTAGCCCAAGGCCTAGTGCCCGACCAACTAAAGCTCGCCATCCTTAAATCCATTTTAAAAAAGCCCAACTTGTCCCCTATGGACCCAGCTAACTTCCGCCCAATAGCCAACCTGCCCATGGTTGCTAAAATCATGGAAAAAATAGTTAACAAACAGTTATCGGAATACCTTGAGGAACATCACATTTTGTCCCCCTCTCAACATGGATTTCAGAAGACCTTAAGCACAGAAACCCTTCTTATATCCCTTGCGGACAACATCCTAATAAACATGGAAAAAGGACAAATTTATCTACTTGTGCTACTCGAGCTATCTGCCGCTTTCGATACAGTGGATCACGCAATTCTCTTAGATCGATTAACAGACATTGGCATCAAGGGATCTGCACTCAGCTGGTTCAGATCCTTCTTGTCCAACAGGTGCTTTAAAGTTAGGATTAACAATAAAGAATCCCCAGCTGTCCGCTCCAATCTGGGCATTCCCCAGGGATCCTCCCTCTCTCCCACTCTCTTCAACATTTACCTTCTTCCGCTCTGCCACTTCCTTACAAAGCTAAATCTATCCCATTATCTGTAGGCAGATGATGTCCAAATACTCATTCCAATCACAGAATCCCTACAAAAAACCCTAAACCACTGGAACAACTGCCTTCAAGCAATTAACCACCTGCTCTCCACTCTCAACCTGATTTTGAACACAAACAAGACGGAGATTCTTATCTCTCAAGACAACCTTGCCACCAACACTACATTATTGTCCGCCTCACAATCAGCCAATTTAACTATTAAACACTCTCCTTTTGTCAGAGACTTAGGCATCACTCTGGAAAACCAGCTTAACCTCAAGAAGTTCATGAACACCACCACTAAGGAGTGCTTCTTCAAACTCCAAGTCCTCAGAAACCTAAAACCACTCCTTCACTTCCAAGATTTCAGACTGGTACTTCAATCAGTCATCTTTTCAAAACTGGACTATTGCAATTCCCTTCTACTTGGTCTCCCAGCCAACTCCCTAAAACCCCTTCAGATGGTTCAGAACTCCGCAGCAAGGCTTCTCACCAACACCAAGAAAAGGGAACACATTACCCCTACTCTTCAGATCCTATACTGGCTGCCCATCAAATACAGGATCCTCTTCAAAGTACTCACGATTATTCATAAAGCTATTCACAACCTCACTACCCTCCACACATCCACTCAACTAAAACCACACACCTCTTCTAGACCAATCAGGAGTGCCTATAAAGACACCTTGTATGCCCCACAAGCCAAAACATCCCTTAGAAAACGCACCATATCGACAGCAGGGCCTCATTAATGGAATGCATTACCCCCCGACCTCAGACAAGAATCTTGCCCTTCTGCATTCAAAAAGAGACTGAAAACATGGCTATTTAGCCAAGCCTTTCAAGACATGTAATCTCCCTTCGCCTGTAACCTCACTCTCCCAAGCGAACATTCCAGTCGGACACCTTAGTCCACTTCTCAGTTCTTCTGTTTGCTCTGTTTGCTCTAGTTATCATCTCTTCTGTTTCCGAGATGATATGAGAGGACTTCATTTTATTATAGTTTACTTTATGATATGTTTAGATGAGTTATAATATTATGATATGTTAAGATGAGTTTTTGACCTGTTTCCTACTGTTAACTGTCACCAATGTTCCTTGTACCGCCCCTGAGCGATTGTTGAAGTTACATTGTAAACCGATATGATTTGTATATATTTACAGGAATGTCGGTATAGAAAAAAATAAAAATAAATAAATAAATAAATAAACGTGAGGACTGGAGTTTGCCATCCTTGGTCTAGAGTCTGGTATCTAAGATTTAATGCTAAATGCATGACTCTGCATTTGGGCTGCAAACACCCAAGGGATCAGTACAATATAGGGGATGAAATTCTTCTAAGCACAGAAGAAGAGCGACATCTGTGTTTGATCGTATCTGATGATCTTATGGTGGATAGAGCAATGCTTGACTGCATAGGGAGAGCAGAATAAAGTAGGTGATATTGCTCCTGTACAGGTCCTTGGTGAGACCTATACACATTTGTAATAATGTGTACAGTTATGGAGACTTCACTTTCAAAAGGATATGAACCAGTTGGAGTTGATACAGAGGGTGGCTACTGAAATGGTCAGTGGTCTTCATTCTAAAACATATGGGAACAAACTTACAGATTTAAGCATGTATACCCTAAAAGACAGGCAAATAGGGAAGATATGCGAGATACATTTAAATACCTCCAAGAATTTCATGCAGAGGAAATGGGCCTCTTTCATAGGAAAGAAGGCTCTAGAATGAGGAATCATGGGATGAGTGTGATAGGGGGTAGACTCAGGAGTAATCTAAGGAACATTTCTTTACAGAGAGGGTAGTGGATGCGCAGAATAGCCTCCCATTGAGGTAGTAGAGGCAAGGACAGTATCTGAATTCAAGAGAGCATGGAATAAACAGAGGCTCTATGAAGGAGAGGTAGGGATTATAAAGGTGAATAGTTGGTTTGGATGGGCAGACTAGATAGGCCATAGGGTCTTTTTTCTGCCATCACGTTTCTATAAATAAGAACATTAGGAATCAAAGCAGGGTCTCTAGGATTACAACTCATGATACTTTGACTCCAATACTGAAAAAAACGCTGAATGCTACTTAGCTGGATAAATAGCTAAGTGGCAGCTACTGAATATTCAGCTACATTCAGAGGTCACAACTTAGCCGGTAAGTCATTTATCTGGCTAAGAGTTAGATGGATGGTCAATGGGCAATTAGTGGATATAACTGGGTGGCTCCATAGCATATCTAAATTTAACCAGATAAGACTTATCCAGTTAAGTAGCAGCAAATATAGGAAGTGAAGATGTGTATGTTAGACAATCCTTAAAAAGCCCAGACTAAACGCCTGGTCCACTTTAAGCCTCAGACAGGAAGGGAGTTCTTCTCTGAGGCTGTTCTCCTTAGAAGGGATAAGAAGCTAGGCCCAGGGAGAACAAGGAAGAGAAGGAAGCCTAAGGAAAGCTAATACTTCTGAACTGTGAGTTATATTGCTGTCTTTATTTTGTGAACTGTGAAGGTAAGCAGAGCTGCTTCTGTTTTGTTTTCTTTGTATTAATAAAGAAGTTTGTGAAAGAACAGCCAGAGTCCAGCCTGAATCTGTAATTTGGCTAGCCCAAGACCGGTCATTTATTTATTTATTTTATTTAAAATCTTTTCTATACCGCCGTTAAGTTAGTTCATCATCACAACGGTTTACAAAAAGGCACAAATAGGGTTAAAAGTTGGTTGGTATAGATAACATATTATAGGTGTGCCATTAGAGAACGGTAAAATGTCTTAAATATAAAAGCTGTGTGTTGAGTTTGTTTATATTTTGGTTGAAAGAGTCTTCTTTACGGTACCTATATGGTGTCACATGACTAACTTCTCAGAATATTCAGCAGCACGGCTATGCTGCTGAATATTCTGAGAAGTTAGTCAGATAAGTCTTATCTGGCTAACTTACTTAGCCAGCTATGTCTGAATATGGACTTCTATATCAATGCAAGGTACGTATCACTTGTAATCTCACTTGTTTTCATATATTATCAAGAACAGTTTCACATCCCATGTGGGATACTCTGTTCTGGAAATATGAGCCAAGGTTTTCTGTTTGTTTTTTTTTTAACTAAAATAAATGAATATAAAGGTATGTTGTCCAAGGGCTGGATCTAGGCCATGAATATGGCATGTCAGGAAATGTAGCTAATTTTCTTTCTAATGGTCACATTAACATGAGCTAATGACTCCTTCCCACCTGTCCAAAACTTACTTTAGGTCATCTTGGTCCTAACCCCTCCATCTCCCACCCTCCAAAATTGTAAATGGCCCTTTTGGGTTCCTATAGTAAGCTTCTTCCTCCCAAAACAGATATATCCTTCATCCCTGCCCACAAAACAGGTACAAGCTTTCCTACTCCCCTCCCCACATTAAAACAGATAGGGCTTTCTGTGGCCACTTTGTTACCTCAAAATCCCCCCAAACACTAATGGGCCTTCTGGATCCTATCCCCCTCCCCACACATATAACGTTAATGTACCTTCTTGGTCTCCAGATCCCTTCATTCCCCAAGCCAAATACAGACCTTCCATGAATCCCATATCAGCCTTATGAAACAGATATGGGTCACCTGGGCTCCCATCCCTACCGCCTCCTGCACTTTCCAGGGACCCCCACCCTATAAGATCCTGAAAAAATAAACTTTTGTCAGCTTTGAATCTGATGTAAAATAGTAATGGTTAATTTTGCACATTATGTAGCGTAGTTAAATTAAGGAAGCTCATCATAATCTTTCTACAATTCTAATTACATAAAAAAAATCTGCTGCCTAACCATGCTATAAAGCTGAGCAAGAAGGAGTGGCTGAAGGGTTAAAGCAATGGGTTGTAAACCAGGGTTCAAATCCTACTTCTCCCACATTCCTTGTGACCTCTGGGCAAATCACTTTATCTCCCATTGCTACTTAGACTTGAAGCTCATTTGGGAAGGGACTTATCAGACCTGAAAAAATGTGATAAACTACCTTGCGTTAAAATTGAAAAGGTGGTCTAGAAATACAAAAAAATATTATCATCAGTTGCTTGACTTAGTGGAGCATGGGAGCTATGGATGAATTTTTACTGTAATTGCAGTGCTACTATTACTATCTAGCACCTCTCTGCTGTAGCACGTTTGCTGCCTTCCCTTATGGTTTGCACTGTATGACTTCAGAATGCCTGTCACAGTCAGCACTACCACCGTTTGAAGGTCAGTCTGAGATTTATTTCTCTGTGATCTGTCGCCAGTGACAAGTGTTTGAATTTTGAGTTAGCGATTGGCTGGTTAAGAAGACCCTCTCAGTTCAGTTCAGTTAAAGTAGAAAATGTAAAGAAGTTGAATTTCACATTCCATTCTCATCCATTTTCAATTTATTTTAATGCTATAAGTTCTGCAGACTGACATATTTTCAGTGTGTCCCAAAATTGTGAAATCTGAAAAAAGGTAATGAAATCTCAGTTTTGTGTGTGTTGAACAAATATGCTGGATTTCCTCCCTCTACCTATTAGCTGATGATGATTTATAGCATAAATTGAATGCATGATAGCACACAGAGAAATAGCTGAATTAGAAAAAGATGGAAACTTGTGGACAGTAATGCTATTGACAAGACATATTGTAGTAACAAGAACTGAAACACTGATGACATTACTGCTATATTAATTCAACTAATCCTTTCTCATGGAGTGTGAGTCCTGGGCTGCAGTGGAGTTGATACTAGCCAGCTCATGAAGTATGGCGGGTTCTATGCCAGAATTTAGGCAGATACGTTACTGGCTAGGACTGAGAAGTGACTTCACCTATACCAGTCTTTTCCCTCGTGGATTGAGTCTTTGGGTTCTGAGGCCAGCAGGGCATAGGAGAATGTCCACAGCTAGATGAGCAGTGCAAGGGTCAGTGCAGGCAGGGTCAAGTAGAGGGTCAAGGTAGGCAGCAGTCAAGCAGTGTTGGTATCAAGGCAGAGGGTCAAGGTGGGCGGCAGTCAAGCAGTGTCATTATCCAGGCAGTTGATCCAAGTTGGCAACAGAGAACAGGCAGAGGAGAATGAGGAAGGAGAGCAAACAGGACTGGGAAAGAGGACAGGACCAGGAGGAAAGACAAGGCAGGGCAGAGTAGCACAGCAGGAACTGGAATAGGCAAGGGGCAAGGCAGGAGCCTGGAACAAGGTTAAGAGCAAGGCAGGATCGAAGGCAAGCAGGAACTAGCAACTAACACTGGTTCAAAGCAGGAGGACCTGTTGATGAGGCATTGCACTGCTGCACAGCTGCTCCTGGATGACGTCAATGGCAGGTGCCTCAAGACGTTTCCCGCTCCAGGGCATTTAACAAGCCAGTGCTTGTGCATATGCATGCCCCTAAGGAACATGAGCAGTGGCTGCGGTGCCAGTCATGGCAGCAGGGAGGTAAGCAGATGCATCCGTAATGTGGCTAACCCTCCTTCTGAGTCCCCTCCCCAAACCTGTTGGCTTGGGTTTGTGGGGAAAGCGGCAATGGAATCTTTTGATGATCTGGGGGCCTGGACATTCTTAGCAGGGTCCCAAGTATTCTCTTCCAAGATATCAGGTGATGCAGCTTACTCCTTATTCTTTTGACGTCCAATAGTTCTTGGACCTCATATTCAGTGCCTGGGTCTCTGACTACGGTTGCAGGAGTGGGAATTTGCCATGGCCTTCACATGAGTACTACTGGCTTCAAGAGCAAGATGTGGAATGTGTTGGGTGTTCGTAAGGTCGGGGGTAGGTGTAATTGGTAGTTGACGAGTCCTAGTTGGCAGCTCACTTGAAAGGGTCCAATGAACCTAGGAGAGAACTTTGCTGAGGGAGCCTTGAGACATAGGTTCCTGGTGCTAAACCAGACTTTCTCTCTTGGCTTAAACTTAGGTGCAGACGATGCTTTTTATTAGCCCCTTTTTTGTATCGCTCCACATACTTGAGAAGAAGCCAGTGAGTCTTATCCTTAGATGCTAGCTTGAGATGATGTATCCCAGGAAGGGTAGTTCAGTTTGGTTGAAGGAGCATTTCTCCAGCTTAATGTAAAGGTGTTTTTCCTGTAGTCACTGTAGGATGATTTTGACTTGCTCCCTGTGTTTGGTAAGAGAATGAGAGTAAATAAGGATGTTATCTAAGCATACTAGAATGCAGAACTGTAGAAGATACATGAATATTTCATTCACATCATTTCATTCTGCTGAAATACCATAGGAGCATTGCAGATTCCAAATGGCCATGACTAAGTACTCAGAGTGGCCATCCTTGGTATTAAACATGGTTTTCCATTCATCTGCCTCACGGATTCTTATTGTACACCCCTCTGAGATCCAGCTTTGTGAAGATGGTTATCCCCCGGAGTCTATTGACATTCTTAGATAAGAGGTAAGGGGTACTTATTCCTCTTAGAGATTGCATTGAGGCCATGATAATCAATGCAGGACCATAGGTATCTGTTTTTTTGCCCATGAAGAAAAAGCTGGCACCTGCTGGGGATGTGAAGGGTCTAATGAACCTTGTTAAACATTTTTCTTTATATAGTCAGATATCACTTGTGTCTCTGGAACTGAGAAAGGGTAGATTCTTCCTTGCAGAGGTACCTTACCAGGAAGGAGGGCAATGGGACAATCAAAAGAACTGTATGTGTGTGTGTGGGTGGGTGGGGAGGGGGGCAGCTTTTCTGCTTGTTTCTTATTGAAAATGTCAAGGTAAGTGGCATAAGCTTGAGGGAGTCCAGGCGGTACTAGGAGTATGGACAGAGTAATGGTCAGTGGGGATAGAACGGGTTGCAGACACTTTTGGAAGAACATGAGTGATCTCAGCTGAAGACTAATTGATGCTCAGGTTGTATTTCTGGAGCCAAGGCAGCTCCAAAATGATGGGGGTTCACAGATTTAGGTAAAAAAAAAAAAAAAAAGAGATTTGCTCTTGATGCAAGGCCTCTGTCTGTAAAGTCAAGAATTCAGTGGCAATTTATAGTTTTCTGTGTAGGGGTTCCCCATACACTGAAAAGTTGGTGACTGGTGGAATCAGCCAGACAGCCAGAAGTTTGTATTTCTTCACCAGGTCTTCTTCAATGAAACTTCCAGCTGCTCCGGAGTTCAAAAAGGCCTTGTCATGGATTCTCATTGTACCATCAACAACACTGGTACCAGCATCTGAATGGAGGGAAATGAGCATGAATGAGCTAGATCTGCCTCCACTACCAACCCTAGGTTCAGGAGTTTCTGACTTCTCTGGACACAGTGTGGCATAGTAACCCAAGCCAGCACAATATAGGCACAATTGAGATGAATGAATGTGCTCCTTTCCTTAGAGATTTTGGCTCTACCATGTTGCATAGGTTCCTCTGTTGTCAGGTGTGACACTGACTTTCTTGGAGGTGAGACGAGTAGATTTTGAAAGCGGAGTGCCAGCTTCAGGTGTTAATGAGAGAAGTCCCTCTCTTTGGTTTGTTCCTGAAAACTCATGTCAACCTTGATACAGAGGGTAATGAGGTCATTCCACCCTGTGGGTATTTCCCTACTGGCCAACTCATCTTTAATATGGTCAGTGAATCTCTGCCAGAAGATGTCCGCCAGGTTTTCTTGGTAACAATGTAACTCTGATGCCAATGTCCTGAAGCTGATGGTGTACTTACTACCCTGCTGAAGGAGAAGCAGGTCCGCAGCAGTGAAGAATGAGTGTCCAGGCTCATCAAAGACCCTGCATAATTGGTTTAGGAATTCCTCAAGTTTTCTCATGAGGGGCTCATTCCTCTCCTGTAATGGAGATTCCAGATGTTCTACCACTGTATGCAACAACATATGAATTTTACCTTCTATAAATACTGACTTCAGAGGGACACAGATATTAAAAGATGGGTGCTGACATGAAAGTCTCAACAAGAAAAAACAAAGCAAGAAAAAACCTGCACAACCATGCTACCCAACTTATCAGATCTGTTTACATAGAAACATAGAAATGACGGCAGAAGAAGACCGAATGGCCCATCCAGTCTGCCCAGCAAGCTTCACACATTTTTTCTCTCATACTTATCTGTTTCTCTTAGCTCTTTGTTCTATTCCCCTTCCACCCCCACCATTAATGTAGAGAGCAGTGATGGAGCTGCATCCAAGTGAAATATCTAGCTTGATTAGTTAGGGGTAGTAGGGGTAGTAACCGCCGCAATAAGCAAGCTACACCCATGCTTATTTGTTTTACCTAGACTATGTTGTACAGCCCTTGTTGGTTGTTTTTTCTTCTCCCCTGCCGTTGAAGCAGGGAGCTATGCTGGATATGCGTGAAGTAACAGTTTTTTTTTTCTCCCCTGCCGTTGAAGCAGAGAGCCATGCTGGATATGCATTGAAAGTGATTTAAAAGCTATAAGCTTCTTCCCTCAAACCCTCAAGTAATGAAATAAGCTGAGACAAACAAGTCTACCTGAAAACAAGAAATAACTAATCCAAGAAGGGGGCTCATATGTGAATTCCAAAAAACAACTTACTCTACCCAAGGACAGTTCATCAGACATGGTCTGACCGCCCCCGCCCCCCGAAGAGAAAGAGGGGTCAGTAATCTGAAATGAAGAGAATCACTGACATAGCAAAGCAGTGCTGGTCAAGACGTGACCAGACCCAATCCCGACTCTCACGCAGTAGGAGCAGAGACCAATGTTCTTTATGATTGGTAACACATTGAACCAATTTATCCAATTCAGAGTCTTCTTCAAACATTTTTGTCTGTTCTTGTTGAATAGCCATAATGCTTAAACTAGAAAATTGTTCTTGGTACATGCTCTAAGCCATGTTTTCACTCTCCTTAAGCAAGAGAAACTCGTTTTTGCAGAGAAAGTAGTAACAGAAACTGTCAAAAATAGTGAAAATAGCTTACCTGTTTCTGGGAGAACGTCATGATCATTTAGATTGTAGAAGCAGTTCAGATTAGATGTGGCATTCTTTTTCCAAGAGTTTCCCTAGTCATTACACTATGGAAAACTGTTAACTCTGATGCTAACCTGTTACCGTCTAAATCTCCAGTGAAAGTATCAAGTACATTCCTAAGATTTTGCTTAACTAGTACTTTATCTAGACACATCAGGAGGGTTTGTGTTTGAGAGAACATCAGGTTTTCCCCAATTTATCTTATGTAAGTTGACCAATTAAATCAAAACACTGCTTTCTGAGATGGTCCTTTGATGAATGAATGGATTGTTCTGTTTTACTACTACAAGCACTATCACACTATTTAGTGCCCTAGTGTCATCTTCTGGTGGTTTCACAAAGTCCACCATCTCTGATTTTTTTTTTTGTTTCTTCCCAGAATTCATCAAACCTGTGTTCTGTTCACATGTTTTTTGTTACATTTGTTGGCTCCCAGGATGGTACTGTGAGTTGCCACAGTCACCCCTGTCCCTGCCCAACTCTGCCAGAGGCCTCCCATTGTAGTGGCATCCTGCCTTTGCCAAATGCCACTGACCATCGCTGATGCTGCTATCCAAGCCAGGCCACTGCTTTCCCATAGGTGGTCACACACGTGCACAAATAATATGTGCACCATGGTGGTGAAACTTGAGCAACGCCTCTAGATGATATCAGCCTCCTGGCCTATATAAGCTAATGCCCTGCAGCAGTTCCTCGCCTCAGAAATGGATCTTCTACTTCTGAAGTAGTGCGTTTTGCTCCTGTGTGTTGATTCCTGATTCCTGACTGTGTTCATGATTCCTGTGCCTTGTCTTCCAGCTTTGCCTCATCCTGCATTGTCTTCCAGCCTCGACTTGTCCAGCTTTGTCTTGCCTTCCAGTCTTGCCTTGTTCAGCCTTGTCTTCTCCAGCCCTCCTCATTTAACCTTGCTTTGTCCTGCTCGTCCAGTGTCTTACTGTGCCTTCATCTACCTGTGGCTTGATTCTTCAGATCTTGGTCTCTTGCTTGGACCTGACCAGAATTGCCTGCCACCTAGACTTGACCCCTTGCCTGGACCTTACCACAACTGCCTGCCCCCTAGACCCGACCATAATTGTCTGCACCTGACCATAATTGCTTTTTACCTGGACCTCACCCCTTGTATGGACTTGACCACTCTTGCTAGCTGCCTGCCCCAACCCTGGTCTGCCCCAGCCTGCTTTGACCCCAGTGTGGCTTTGGACTTTATTTATCTTCACCGCCCTAGGGACCCACCTTAGTCTTGCTGGTCACAAGAACCCTAGGGCTCAACTTGTGGGAGAGGTGGCTGGTAAAGTTGAAGCTCCAGACTGTCTTGCTACAGTGCGTGTTCTCCAGCTGCCAGCGCAGGCCTCATGGGTTCGCCCTCAAGTCTGCATCAACTACTCTACAGCACAAAGGCTAGCCACCCGCTACCCTTCACAGTTTGCTGAGGCCATGAGATTGGCGGACTAGCCTCCAGTCTCTGCTATTACCGGCTTAGCACATTGTCTTCAACAACAGCAGGATCAGCTTAATACCATGGCCAGATATCTTCAGGGCATTGTGGACCGGCTTGCTCGGGCTTCCGCTCTGGCACCTGTTTTTCAGCCTTCTATTCCCACACTCCACCTGCCTTCACCTCCAAAGTATGATGGAGACCCACAAAAATATAGAGGCTTTCTCAATGAATGTCGGATGCAATTTGAATTGCAGGCACTTATGTTTCTGGCAGACTGAGTTAAAGTAGCTTATATTTTTTCCTTGTTTGGTGGCCCTCACTGGCTTGGGCCTCATCCCTGTGTGAAAGGAATGATCCACTCTTTGGGGATCTGGCACGCTTCCTGCAAGAATTCAGGCAAATATTCGATGAACCCATTTGCATGGCTTCTGAGGGCTCTCCTAATCCTACAGATTAGGCAAGGCTCCTGGTATGTGGGAAAGTATGTGATGCACTTTTGTACTCTGGCCTCTAAACGCCAGGGGGACAGTGACAGTTTTATTGCAATTTTCTGACAAGGACTCTCAGAGTACATTAAAGATGAGCTGGCTGCCCGGGACCTACCAGATACCTTGGAAGGCCTGATTAGCCTAGACATCGACTAGACCTGAGGTTTCAGGAACAGGCAAAAGGGAGAGGCTTTGCTCACTGCCCCATTCTCTTTGCCCCAAACTTCCAGCATTGTATAGCCTCCCACTCTCCTCCAGAGCTAGGACCTGCACCAGTAGAATGCATGCAAGTGTATCACTTCAAACTGTCAGCAGAGGAGCAGCAAAGGCACCATATTCTTAACTTCTGCTTATATTATGCTGCATCTGGGCATTTCACAAGTTGTTGTCTAAACAAGCAAGGAAAACTCAAGAACCTAGGCTTTAAAAATGGCGCAGGCCATCCAGTGCTCCTACCATGTGACAGGGGCTGGCCAATGGCACAGATAGCCCCTGTCACATGGTAAGGGCAAAGGCCATCAGCGCCATTTTGATTAGTGGCAGCCGACGGCCCGAGAGCGGGAGATCTCTCCCGGGACCCCCGCTGGACCACCAGGTACTTTAAAAAAGTTTGGGGGGGGTTGGGAGTGTGGGGGATTCAAAATAATTAAATTTAAAGGGTCGGGGTGGGTTTGGGGGTTATTTTTGAGTGCCCTTTCTTCTCGCCCCCCCCCCCCCCCACAAAACGATAAGAGAACCCCACTAAATTAATCGTGGGGTTTCCTATCACTATTGGGGACCCCCGGATATCTGACGAGATTGAAAATATCGTCCGATATTTTCAATCGTCAGATAAACAATTCACATCCCCACACTTGGCCACTGACTTCATCACTATTATTCCCCTCTCTGGTGCAGCACTCTCATGTACGTGGTAGTGGATAGATTATCTAAAATGGCTCATTTCATACCCCTTCTGGGGTTCCCTGAATTGACTAAACTCTATTTCCAACATATCTTCCATCTTCACGGACTCCCCTTCACATCCTCTCTAACTGGGAAGTTTAATTTACAGCTCACTACTGGAGAGGCTTATGCAGGAAGTTTGGAATTACTTTGGATTTCACCTCAGCTTGCCATCCCCAGAGCAATGGACAGAGTGGATAAATCAGAGTCTCAATGCCTTTCTACAAGCCTTTGTGAGCAAATGGCAGGATAATTGGTCAGTCCTCCTTCCATGGGCTGAATTCACCCATAATAACCTCATGAACAGCTCCACAGGGTCATCACCCTTCTATTTCATGTTTGGGCACCATTCCTGTACACCCAGGCCTGTTCCTATCTCTGACACTTGCTCAGCAGCTAACCTGGTGTCCTGATGGAACAGGAACTCCAGGAACTGTGGTAGACATGCCATTTCCTTGAGCAAGCGGCAGAGTGTTTTAAAAGATACACTGACAAGAAACATTGCCCAGCACCTCAGATTCATCCAGGAAACTTAATTTGGTTCATCATTAACAATCTTCAATTGAAGATTACTCCTGGGGGAATCTGCGCACAAAATTTAAAATTCTTTGTATTGGTGAAAATAACACAATTTACATGACAGTCTTTAAGTAATTACATTTTAAATTAATACAGAAAAAGGTTATTACTTAAAGATGCAGAATTTTAAATATTTTGAGCAGAATTTCCCTAGAAATTCACTGTAAGAGTGTCCCTCTCCCTAGGCTCTACCTACTCCCCTGGTCACTTTGCCCTCTCAGGACCTAACTCCTCTACCTGCAGTATCTCTCCCCTCCACCTCTAGGCTCAACCCCTTCCACTCTATCGCCAGTCCCAGAGTTTGACCCCATTCTCAGTACTGCCCCTCACACAGGCTCCTTCTGTTCCTCCCTCTCTCACACACATGCTCCCTGTCTCTAGTACACATACACATACCCTCGTACAGGCTCCCTCACTCTCTCGCACACACACATCTCCCCTCATACAGGGCCCTCTCTCTTGCATACACATCCACACAAGCTCCCTTTCTCTCTCACACATATATCATCACAGAGGCTACCTATGTCTCTCTCTCACACATCGCTTCAAACAGGTTCTGTCTCACACATACACAATCCCTTCACACAGGCTAGCACCCTCACCTACACACGATCCCTTTTTCATATACACCAGCTCCCAATCTCTCACACACATACACACTCCTTCACAATCTCCTCATATAGGCTCCCTCTCTCTGAAACCCACACTCAAGAATCCCTCCCTCTGCTCTCTTACCTCCCCTGCTCTCTCACCCTCCCCTCTCTCACCCTCCCCTGCTCTCACCATCCCCTCCCCTCTCACACACCCCTCCCCTTTCTCACACCCCTCTCCCTCTCCTCACACACACACACACACACACACTCATACATTCTCTCTCACCACGAGCGGAGCACACTCCGTTCGCAGCACACAGGAGCCTTCCATCTTCTCCGCGAGCGGAGCACATTCCGTTCACGGCACTCGGGGGCTTTCCATTTTCACAGTGAACGGCACACCTGGGCCTTCGCCGTGAGTGGAGCACATCCTGCAGCACACCTGGGCCTTCATCTTTGCGCGTTCCGTTCACGGCATGCTGGGGTCTCCTCTGCTATTTTCTGCGCATAATTTGGTAATTCTGAGCTGGGAGGGGGGGGGGGGTGGGAGCTCTGCACAAATTCTGTGCTCCGCTGTAGCGCAGAATTCCCACAGGACTAGAAGATGCCATCTCTGAAGTTCAGCCCATATTTCATGGGTCCATTTCCCATCGAGCGACAATTGGGTCCTGTAGCTTACAAGCTCAAATTACCAGTATCCTTACAGATTCATGATGTGTTCCACATCTCTCTGTTGAAACATGCAATTCTTTCTTGGCTGGGAAGACCACCCCTCCAGACCACCAAAGTTGCTACAGAAGAAGACACTCAATTAGAGGTCCAAGAGATGTTGGATTCCTGAAGGGTCTGAAATGAATTACTGTATTTTATCTCTTGGAAAAACTATAGACCTGAAGAAAACTCATGGGAGTTAGCCTCCAATATGCATGCCCCCCAACTCATATTGGTTGGGCTTCCTGTGGTACCAGGAGGTACACCAGGAAGCCCAAGCCCAGAAAACAGGAGAGAAGCTTGGGGAGGGGGGGTACTGTTATATTTGGCAGCTCATGGGACAGTCCCGTGTGCTGCCGCACTCACCTCTGCTGCCCAACACTTTTAGAAGCCTTCCTTTGTGGCGGCATCCTGCTGTCGCCAAATGTCATTGACCATTGCTGACACCACCATCCCAGCTAGGCTGCTGCCCCTGGTCCGACCATTTTCTCATTAAAACCACATGTTCCCTTAACAACGCCCTCCCCCCCCACAAACCCTAAAACTATCATACACTTCAGGAAAACTTGCAACCAAGATGACCTCATCACCTCCCTGTCAGGCACCCTCGACCGCTTAGACCTCTCCAATGCTGATTTGGCGATAGCTTCCTGGCACAACCTTACCAATACTGTTGCAGAAAAATTTTTCCCACTGCAATCCAGAGAAATAAACTACTCTCAAATTAATAAACAAAAAACCTGGTATACTCAGAACTTGAAACATATGAAACATCAGCTCAGAAAGCTTGAAAAAGGTTGGCGCAAAGATCCATCTACACTACTCGCTAAATATAAAGCTTCCTTCCATAACTACCGTAATATGCTAAATAAAACTAAGAGAGATTTTTACGCCCACAAAATTCACCACCTTCAGTACAATGCCCATGCCCTCTTTGAATTTGTGGCCTCCCTTACTAAACCCCCTCATCCCAGACGATGAAGCTAGTACCAAATGCGAGTACCTTGCACTTTATTTCCAGGACAAAATCAATACTCTGTTACTACGTTTCCCCTCCCCCCCCCCCCCCCCTAGCACAACCCCCCCAACAACCACACCATGAAACTAAATTCTTTTGAAACCATAGCCACTTCAGAAGTTGAAGCTATTCTCAAGAAACTAAGACCATCATCTCACCCCACAGTTTCTATCCCCATCAAATATCTCCTCTCCATACCTAACATAAATCGCCCAGCCCATAGCTAAAATCATAAACATTTCCATCACCACTGGCCTAGTACCTAACCCCCTCAAACAAGCAATTGTTAAGCCCATACAAAAAAAAAACCCTAAACGTGACCCCTCAGACCCATCTAACTATCGTCCGATCTCGAACTTACCCTTCATATCAAAAATCCTTGAAAAAGCAATTAACCGCCAACTCACGGACCACTTCGACAATCAGCTTCTTTTATCTGCCTCACAAAATGAATTCCAAAAGTTTCACAGCACTGAAACCTTACTACTCTCCATGGCGGATCACCTCATTAAAGGCCTTGACAAAGGCAAATCTTACATCTTGGCCCTTTTAGACATTTCCTCGGCTTTCGACACTGTCAACCACAGTATCCTCATCCAGAGACTCGGTGAAATTGGAATAACCGGTGCGGCCCTCAGCTGGATCATTTCATATCTCAGCAACAGACAATACAAAATCAAAATCGGAAACCATGAATCTAAGGCCATGCCCCTTAACCAGGGTGTCCCGCAAGGCTCCTCCCTATCTTCGACTCTTTTCAATATCTATCTACTGCCCCTCTGTCGCCTACTGTCTGAACTTAGCCTCCCACACCATCTATGCAGATGATGTGCAGATCCTCATACCAGTTGACAACTCCCTACCTAAAGCTATAAACACTTGGGAATCTACTCTATCTGCAATCAACAACCTCCTATCCAACATACATCTTGCCCTCTTATGCTCCTCTCATCACATGATACTGACTCCTCCCCCCTCCACATTCCTCCCACAACCATCACTCTCAACCAACATGTTAAAGACCTTGGTGTCACCCTAGACAACCACATCAATTTCAAAATTTTTTATCAATTCCACAATTAAAGACTGCTTTTTCATATTACACACCATGAAAAAATGTAAACCCCTCCTTCATCTCTCCTATTTCCATACAGTACTACAGGCAACCATCTTCTCGAAAATTGACTACTGCAACTCCCTCCTATTACGTCTCCCCAAAAACACCATCCACCCACTTCAAATCCTCCAAAATGCCACTGCCCGTATCCTCACCAACACCCTCAGAAACGAACACATTTCACCCGTACTCAAGGGCCTACAATGGCTCCCTGTCGAAATCCGCATCCAATACAAAACCCTTTCCATCATTCACAAAGCCTTCCACAACCCCGAAATGAACTGGTTCAAAGATTCATTAACCTTCCACACCTCTACAAGACCAACCAGAAATCAATACCTAGCCACCCTAAGCACACCCTCGCCCAAACTCTACAAACTTGCCTCAACAAAAGCTTGTTCGCTTTCTTTAGCTGCTCCCGCCCTATGGAACTCTATGCCAGTTGGCCTACGCCAGGAATTCTGCCCAAAGAAATTCAAGCAGAAACTTAAGACCTGACTGTTGAAATTGGCATATACTGACACTGACTAAATATCAACCTGAACCCCTCTAGCCCTCAGCCCCCATCCCTTACCCCTTCTCCGTCCCGCTCCCCCTACCTTTTCTCTGTCCCCGCTCCCTCTTATTGAACCCATTCTTAACCTTATCTCCCTACCCCCCCAAATCGCTCTCTGTACAAACCCTTTGTAAATACTATAAATATTGTAATTCAAACTCACGTTAATCGCCTTAAGCTAAGTTTGTGTTCGCATCTGTTACCCGTATAATTTACCTGTTTATATGACTAGTTCTCTGTAAAGCGCTACTATGCCAAGTTCATGTTTCATGTAAACTGATGTGATGCTCAGAGTGTATGTCGGTATATAAAAACTTCCAAATAAATATGTGTGTGCATGTGTGTGCATAATATATGCACCATTGTGGGGAAACCCGAACGGCATCTCCAGATGACATCAGCCTCCTGGCCTATATAAACTAATGCCCCGCAGCAGTTTCTCATCTCAGCAATGGGTCTTCTACACCTGAAGTAGTGCATGTTACTCCTGCACTTTGGTTCCTGATTCTTGCCTGCATTCCTGGTACCTTGTTTTCTAGCCTTGCCTCATCCTGCCTTGTTTTCCAGCCTCACCTTGTCCAGCCTTGCCGCGCAAATGTGCCTCATCCTGCCTTGCCTTCACAGCCTTGCCTCATCTAGCTTTGTCTTGTCCTACTCATCTTAACCAGTGTCTCAGTATGTCTTTGCCCACACTTGGTTTGACTCTTTGGATCTTGACCTCTTGCCTGGACCTGACCATGGTTGCCTGCTGCCTAGACCTGACCCCTTGCATGGACTTGACCACCCTTTCTAGTTGCCTTAGCCTGCCCCTGACTCCATTAATCTGCTGCTTGCCATGACCTTGGTATGCCTTTGGATTTTAGTTACCTTCACCACTCTAGGGATCAACCTAAGTCTTGCTAGCCACCAGAACCCAAGGCCTCAACCTGCCAGGGAGGCAACAAATAAAGGTGAAGCTCTCAACTGCCCCGCTACAGGGCACATTCACTGGCTGCCAGCGTAGACCTTATGAGTTCACCCTTGAGACTGCATCAACTATGCCACAGCACAAGGGTTCACAAATCTGCTATCCTTTACACTTTTTAATGCATCAGTTGTACTTTGGATGAAAGAATTAACTTGAAATAAGCTGATTCTTTCTGACTACAGTTTTTGTGATAAAACTCGTGATTTTGAATACCTCATTTAGAAAAGATTATCACAGATGAATTCATAAATTGCAACTGATCTTAACAGTGATTCTGAATCTGGTCTATTGTGAATACCTCTTTCAGACAATTTTATTTATTTATTGTACCGTCACTCAGGTTCCATCGTAATGGTTCACAACAATAAATAATAATGCACAATAAATATACTAAAATCAACTTCCTAGGACTAAAAAATAAAACAAATTACAACCATTCAAATAAAAACAACTCATAAAAATCATATGACTATCCCTCCCTCCTCCTATCTTATGACCAATATATGGTGAAAACAATAACACCCAAACCATCTTCTATTAAACAAGGTAAAATAGTTAAAACTGTAAAATCATGACATAAGAACAGAATTTAAGATGGGTTGGGGTAGGCCTCCTTAAAAAGCCAAGTTTTTAGAGCCCTCTTAAATTGTTTGAAATTTGTCTCTATTCGAATCTCTTCGGGGAGCATATTCCATATTTTAGGACCTGCCAGGGACAGAGCCCTGTCCCTTACTTCTTTCAGCTGTGCTGATTGGACTGCTGGAATATTGGCAGAATGTAAATTGGCAGAATGAAATTGGCAGAACGTAAATTTCTCTGGGGGACATGTAATTTGATGGCAGCATTTAGCCAGTCCACCTGGTCACCATAAATTAATTTGTGCAAAATGCAAATTGATTTAAATTTAACTCTATATGCAATAGGCAACCAGTGTAAGTTGATCAAAGTTGGGGTGATATGATCGGATATCTTTTTTCCGGTCAGAATGCGAGCTGCTACATTCTGTAAAACTTGTAAAGGTCGAGTAGTGGTTGCAGGTAATCCTAAAAACAAAGAATTACAGTAGTCTAAACTATCAAACAGTAGGGGCTGCAACACAGTATGGAAATCACCCTGATTAAGTAAAGGCTTCAGGCATCGTAATACTTGGAGCTTCGCGTACCCTTCCTTTACTTTCGTGGCAATATGTTTCTTTAAACTAAATTCAGGATCTAAAATAATACCAAGGTCTCTAATACTCATGGCTAATTGAAGAATGGTATTGTCCTGCAACACTAACTGGTTGTTACTTCATGGAGAAATTTTCCTTTCAAGGAAAATAATCTCAGTCTTCTCAATGTTCAGAACTAATCTCAACTGGGTCAATACTTGTTTTATGGCGTTCAAATATAAGGACACGAATTTACTAGTTTTTTCCACCGACTCATCGATTGGGACCAAAAACTGTATGTCATCTGCGTATACAAAAATAAGTCAGACCCAGACCTGACAGCAGATGGCATACTGGCAACATATATATAATAATGAGGCTGAGAGAGAGGAACCCTGTGGAACACCAGTATTTAACTCACGAGTGGCGGAACATGTACTATTAATTTGAACTTGAAAGAAACGATTCATTAAAAAAGATTTGAACCACTTAAACACTGTCTCAGTGATACCGATTTCTATTAGTCTCTGGAGTAGAATTTGATGATTTACAGTATCAAAAGCCACCGATAAGTCCAGAAGAACTAGGAGATATGACTTCCCATGGTCCATCCCTCGTAAAACTGTATCCAAAAGTGATAAAAGTAGTGTCTCAGTACTAAAATGACATCTAAAACCAAATTGCGAGGGGTATAAAATATCATTAATATCAAAAAATAAAAATAATTGTTTAAAAACTGATTTTTTAATTAGCTTTGCTAAAAACGAAAGATTTGACAATGTAGTTAACACAGGTGATTCAGTATTCACATTGCTTCATTTTTTTCTTCCTAAATCTGATTATAAATAGGGTGCCCAAACTAAAATAAAGAAAATGTTGGATTACTTGGTGGGCTAGAGGGAGACCAAAGTGGCTGGGGAGTGATCTGCCAGTGCCAGAGACCCTCGGTTCTAACGAAATGCTTCCTGTGATCTGTCCAGGCCAGTGATGTGCCCTTTTTGTGTGAGGGCCACAGTGGTGAGGAGGCCTGATTTGAGAGGGGTCCCAAGGCTCAGCAGTGGTAGGGCACCGTGCACTGGAAGACTTCCCTTGGCCATGGCAGTGTGAGAGAGAGCAGCCCAGGCAGTTGGAGGAGATGATGGAAGGAGATTAGGCCACTGAAAGGTCTCTCACAGCTGAAGATGGTGTTGTCTGGGTCAAAGATACTGGAAAAGAGCCACAATGTGTGTTGCCTCTGAATGGAGGGGCCGGTGCGAGTAGATTGGCATTGCTGCAGAAGCTGGCCCACCTGCAAGTAACCCAGCTGGGGAAGAGAAGAAGCAGTAAAGGCCTGAATGTAATCCTGAGGAGAGGGGGGGAGGCAAGTGTGAGTGAGGTCGCGATGAGATGTTGCAGCTGTCGGCCCTCCCGACTGCAGCCCAGATGTCTCTGCTGCTGGGAAACCCAGAGCATGGAGTCATGATAGAGAGCAGCTGACAGGGATGGGGGTCTGAGGTGAGTGAATCAGGGTCAGACCATTGTAGCTTTTGGCCCTCTTTTTATCAACCGGCCTTGCAGGAATGAGAACAAGAGCCTTGGGACACACTGGAAGATAGGGAGGAAACAGCTGACCGGCGGTGATCAGCTGTGATCAGGGTTTCCTCCTCTTGGATATGTGCTGGGCTGCTGCAGTGAGTACCCTAGTCTTGTGTTTTCGTGTTTTGTTTTTTTTTAAATTGGTGTGATTGGTGTCAGAGGCCCCGATGTGGCGCACACTACTGGGCTGCGATTTCGCTACTGTCACTAATGACGTCAGTGGGGGGACCCGTGATTTCCAGGGGGGCACCAAATCTAACAATTAAACAAAATGAATATAAAATAAAAGTAGAGGTCAGGTGATATGACACTGGGGACCTTAGGAGATTATGATTGTGGTTCATCTTTTAAAAATCACTATGCCCATGTGTGTCCTGGAAGTTATTTAGAGTCTGTGGTGCCAAAGATGAAAATGGACAAATTCTGAAAATATATTTATTGGCTGAGAAAACACTTTGTGAGAGAGTTGGAAAAGAAAGTTTACAATTTTTTTTTTTTTTAGGAGAATGGTAGCGTTTGATTTATTTATTTATTTTATTTATTTAGTGATTTTTTTTATATACCACGGCACGTTAAAAACATCACCTCGGTTTACAATAAACAATAATTCAGCAACAGGCTTTACAGACAAATTGAAATAAAGTGGACATGATATATATCAAATATATCACCCTCAAACTTAATGGTAAGTCTCATGACATAAGAACCATATATAAATAGTATAGTGCTAAAAAAAAATGTTGGATCCTTGTAGAGGTGATATAAATCAAGACATAATCAGTGAGGAATATTTCCAAATACTTTATTCAAAGACACTGTAGATCCCAGTCCCCCCGACACAGATTGTGTTTTGCCACAAGGGTTGCGTCGGGAGGGACTGAAGCCCATAGCTAGTAACACGGCGTCAGTGAAAAATTCAATCAAGCAGCTGGAAGTTCATGCGAAGGATGCCTGTCGGAATTGGAACCTGCATATATTAAGCACATAAGGGAAGGGACAAGACAACTGTATTAATTGCCTGAACCTTGAACACTTAATTCTGCCCTGTTCAAGGGAACAGGTGTGGCTAATGAAAATCAACTGGAATAGCAGGTAAATAAATGCTAGTGGGCAAATACAAATAATTAAGATGAAAAAAATATCCACTTCACCCCTCACTGCAAATAAAATCTCAGACAGTGTTATTTACAGTTGCCAGAGAAAAGGACAGTAGAAACAGAGAAACATTTTTCAGTATTCTGAAAATAAGCATCAAAATAAAGTGGAAAGAGCACAGTCTGTTACTAACGTAGCAAGTTTCAAATTAACAGTGACTGGAAGAAAGCATGAGTGAACAAACTGTTCTCTCTCAGAGAGATGAGTAATCACAATTATCATTTGAAACACAGTCTCATCAAGCCACTGTAGAGCAAACATTAAGGGAATTCAGCACACCTAGACTGTGGAAGAAACAGTACAGGGACATGGTTTTTCCTTTTTGATTTTTTTAAATGTAGGGTAATAATAAGAAGAGCCAGAGTGGAAGAAGAGAAGAGGATTTCAGCTTGTCCTTTTACAATTCTGGGAACAAGGAATCATAAGATAAGATTTGGGTGGACTTCAGCTTGTCCAATTACAGTTCTGGGAACAAAGAATCATAGGATAAGTGTCAGGTAGAGTCCACTTCTATCCTTAAAAGCTCATTCCTCAATAAATTGGTTAATCTATAAAGTCCTGCCATTTTTGCTATACTACAGTATCACAGCTGTTCTAAGGATAAGTGTATACACCTCAACACTGTAGCCACTGTTGCGCATCCCGTCCTCACTCGGCCCGCGCCCGGGCCTGCTCACCTCTCCAGCTTCTCCAAGGGCACCGGGTCATCCTCCTCTGCAGCGGTGGCAAACACAGCCAGGCCTCAGCGTCCCGCAGCAGCGGTCGCCGGGCCTTCTTCCTCCAGCCAGGCCTCACGGCGGGGCTTGGTGTCCTCCATGGCATCGGCCCCGCCCCTAGGCACACGCAGACTGCCCAGCAACTTAAAGGGCTAGGGGCGGATCCCAGCTCTGCGGTGCGCTCTGATTGAGCACAGTATAACAGGAAGCTCCTACCCTCACTTCCTTGCCTTGGCAATCGGGTTGATCACCTCGTGATTTCTAGTTTGCCTATATGTTCCAGTCTGTGTTCCAGTCTCATTCCAGTCCTGTTCCAGCGTCCTTCTGTTCCAGCATCCTCCTCTCCTCATCTCCCCAGGTAGTACTTCTCAGACTGTCTTCTCGGTACTGACCTCGACCTGTTGCTGACTACGATTGATCGCTGCCTGCCCCTGACCTTCTGCCTGTTCTATGACCATGTCTACATGCTGCCTGGAACTGACCTCTGCCTGAACTCGACCACGTCTGACTGTCTCCTGGAACCTGACCTCTGCTTTGGCTGACTACCCACAGACTGACTACTGGTAATTGACCCCTGCTTTGCCTGACTATCCACGAACTGATTACTGGCTCTGACCCTTGCATTGGCTGACCATGCTTCCTTGAATCTGGCCTTGATCCTTGCCATACATTCAGAGACTCTCCTTTGGCCTTCTCAGGGAACCCGGACTTCTGGCCTGAATATTGACCACGCACCCTTGATCGTGGTGGGTACACCTCTGAACTTTCTATCTAAGAGATCCAGTGTGATCCTCCTTAGGTGTGTGAGGCCCACCTAAGACCAGGCAGCCTGGGTACCCAAGGGCTCAACCTGAGGGAACCCCGGGTTGCTAGTGGCAAAGCTCCACCTAGCCTCTGTCTCCTCTTATGCTCCACCTCCTGATGGCAGGCACTCTCTGGGGCTGACCAGGGAGCCTACCAATCCTGCACTAAGCCAAGGGTCCACCTCCTGGCACAACAGGTTACCAAGGCCATGGACTTGGCGCAGTCTCCCGCCATACGGACCATTCGGGGTCTGGTCACAACTGTTCAAGAACAATGACGAGCCATAGAGACTCTAGCCTCCTCCATAGAGGAATTCCACTCTCAAATGCAGGATGCAGCAATGGCCAATCCAGTAGGCCTAACCTCTACCCTGCTACTGAGAGCATCCCTGGCATTGCCAGCACCTCCTCACTTCAATGGGGATCCACACCTCTGCCGAGGCTTCCTCAATCAGTGCTTCATGCAATTTGCCCTTGGGCCCTCCTTGTTCCTGAAGGAATCAACAAAGATAACTTTCATCCTCTCTTGTCTTGAGGGGAAGGCCCTGGCATGGGCTTCTCCACTTTGGGAGTGCTCTGACCCCATCCTCACACAACTGTCCCAGTTCATCACTGCATTCAAATGGACCTTTGAAGATCCTGGTCATCAGGCGTTTGCTGGTCATCACCTATTCCACCTTCATCAAGGCTCCAGATCCCTTTCGGAGTTCATGGTGGAGTTCCAGACATTGGCAATAGAACTGGGATGGCAAGAGGATTGTCTTCGGGCACTCTACCTTGAGGGTCTATCCCCTACTCTCAAAGATGAACTTGCTGTCCGTGAGATTCCTATATCTCTAGAGCAGCGCTTCTCAACCGGTGTGTTGCGACACACTAGTGTGTCGCATCTCCCAGTGTCCAACTGCCCATTGCACTTCCCTTCTCCCTTTTTTCCAGTCCCCGCGGGCCAATTGGAAGCCTCCTTTCTTCCTACACCCATTTTCCAATGGGAAGCCTCCTTCATTCTTCTTGCTCCCGCGCAGGCCAATCGGAAACCTCCTACCTTCTACCTACCAGTGGGAGTAGGAAGAAGGGAGGAAGCCTTTGACTGGCCAGTGAGGCAGGCATCAGAATGCCTGTGGGTGGGGTGGGAGGAATAGAAGTGTTGAACTCCAACGAAGCAAGGCCACCACAGCCTGTGGCAGTGAAGAGGAAAGCCGACCCTGACCAAGGCCACCACGGGAGCCCATCCTCATGGTGGCGAAGAGGAAACCCGACCTTGATGAAGCAAGGCTGCCACAGCCCGTGGCAGCGAAGAGGAGACCCGACCCCGACTGAGGCCACCGCGGGAGCCCATTCCCTTGGTGGCGCAAAAAGAAGGCCCACCGGAGTAAAGCTTCACAATGGGCATACATAGAAGACAACAACATTCTACACAATAATCAGCATGTTTTTAGAAAGGGTCATAGCACAGAATCCCTGCTCATCTCGTCATTTGACACTACCATCAGAGGTTTTGATTCTAACACTAATTATATATTAGTACTACTCGATATGCTAAATCATGATATATTACTTTCCAACTTATCTCAGATCGGTATCAAAGTTTAGCCTTACAATGGTTTTCTTCTTTCATAGCAAATTGACAACAAAGAATCACAATGGGCAATTTTCATTCAGACTTAATAAAGACAGGTGTACCTCAAGGTTCTGCACTTTCTGCTCTTTTATTCAATCTATATCTGTTACCATTATGCCGTCTTCTAGCTGGTTTAGATCTAAACTTTAAAATATATGCAGTCGATATATAGTCTCTTTCACTGATTCCTGGTCTAAAACTTTCTCTCTACTACAACTATATCCGTCTACAATAAAAATATGGTTCTCTCACAATAGGTTAAAACTAAACACAAATAAAACAGAGCTAACCTATCTTTCAACCATACCAGATTCAAGTCACCAGCCACCTCCAACTTATCACAATAAAATCTCATGCAAAAAATTTAGGAGTAATCATTGACTCCAGACTAGCAATGAAAACCTTTTTCAAAATACACATGTTAAAAAAACTCAAGCCGTTACTACTCCCAAATGACTTCCAACTAGTTACTCAAGTGTTAATTTTATCCACCTTGGACTACTGTAATTAATTACATCTTGGTCTACCTCAAACACAATACAACCACTGCAACTGCTTAAATGTTATGTAATGTATCACGTAGAGATCACATCACACCTACATTACAATATTTACATTGGCTTCCAATCTCGTTTCGTATAACTTACAAAATCTTGTCCATAATCCATAATCTACTATACAATGTTAATTCCATTTGGTTATGCACATTATTAAGAATTTACAGGCCATACAGACAGCTCTTTTCTCTTGACAAATGTACTCTGGAAATTCCTTCAATAAGATGTGTCAGTTTATTACTAATACGAAAACGTGCTTTTTCCGTAGCTGGCCAGACATTATGGAAGTCTCTTCCAGACCATATCCGATTAACAGCAAACCGCAGAGAATTCAAAAAACTACTAAAGACCCATCTTTTTACACATGCATATAACTTACACTAAGATCTTTACACAACACATCATATTTCTGTCAGCACAAACTAAGTATTATATTGTAATGTATTTTAATTGCTGTATGTAACATTTTTGTGTGTGTTTTAGATTTGTGTATGTTTTAATTTGTAAACTGCCTAGACAGATAGACCCCTACCCCATTGTGCGATATATAAAAAACTTTTAAATAAAAAAATAAAAAAATAAAATAAAGCCACGCCAGAACTGGAGCCCATCCCTGCAGTGAAGAAAGAATATGCTTTTGGTGAGAGCGGGTGTGTCTGTGTGTGAATGAGTGCCTGGGTGAGAGCGGGTGTGTCTGTGTGTGAATGAGCGCCTGGATGAGAGCTGGTGTGTCTGTGTGTGAATGAGCACCTGGGTGAGAGCTGGTGTGTCTGTGTGTGAATGGGTGCTTGGGTGAGAGCTGTCGTAAAGATGGCCGTCGCCATCTTTAAAGATGGCACCGGCCATCCAGTGCTCCTACCATGTGACAGGAGCCGGCCAATGGCACGGATACCCTGTCATATGGTAAGGGCAAAGGGCCATCGGCGCCATCTTTATGAGTGGCAGCCGATGGCCTGAGAATGGGAGATCGCTCCCGGGACCACCACTAGACCACCAGGTATGTTTTGGGGGCCTCGGGAGGGTGGGGGAAGCTAAGGGGTTGTTTTTAAAGGGTCGGGTGGGTTTTATTTTATCGGGCCATCGGCGCCATTTTTGAGTGGCAGCCAAAATAGCGCCGATGGCCCGAGAGCGGGAGATTGGTCCCCGCGCCCCCACTGGACTACCAGGTAATCGTAAAAAGTTTTGGGGGGGTTCGGGAGGGTGGGGGAAGGTAAGGGGTTAATTTTAAAGGGTCGGGCCTCACTACAAAAAAAATAACGATGTGAATCGGAACCAATTCCGATTCACATCACCCACATCACCCACGATTAGATTTTTCCCCCCCCCTCTAGCCGAACCCGATCGTTAAGACGATCGGGTACACGATTCACATCTCTACCCAAAGGTCGGCCCTAATTTCTTCCGGCACCGGGAAAGTGCACAGAAAAGCAGTAAAAACTGCTTTTCTGTGCACACTCCGACTTAATATCATAGCGATATTAAGTCGGAGGTCCCGAAGAGTAAAAAAAGTAAAAAAAAATAAAAATAAATTTGAATTCGGCCCGCAGCTGTCGGGCCGAAAACCGGACGCTCAATTTTGCCGGCGTCCAGTTTCCGAGCCCGTGGCTGTCAGCGGGCTCGAGAACCGACCCCGGCAAAATTGAGTGTTGGCTGTCAAACCCGCTGACAGCCGCTCTCCGGTCCACAAGGAGGCACTAGGGACGTGCTAGTGTCCCTAGCGCCTCCTTTTCCCTGTGTCTACCGCGCCACCTAATTTGAATACTGCATTGCGTGCACCGGCGAGGGGCCGGTGCGCGCGCCGGGAGAGCGGGCGTTCGTCCGCTCTCCTGCGGACTTTACTGAATCGGCCTGTTTTTAAGCTATTCACTTAGATACAGTTCCAACACTGCTCTCTACATTAATGGTGGGGGTGGAAGGGAAATAGAACCAAAAGGTTACTAAGAGCCAAGACTAACAGAAGTATGAGAAAAAAATAAATAAAAAGTGCAAAGCTTACTGGGCAGACTGGATGGGCCGTTTGGTCTTCTTCTGTCGTCATTTCTATGTTTCTATGTAATGTGTGCCCAGTTTGGATGCACATTTTTTCGCACTTGATATTACAATGGCCCCATTGAAAGTTATAGGGATAAATACTGGATCGACTCTGATAGTCCCTGAAGAGATGGATCCTGCAATACAGTACATTTGCTATAGTCCCTGAAGAGATGGATCCTGCAATATAGTACATTTGCTATCAATTTAAAAAATGTACACATGTGAAAATGGCCGACTGAGCAAACGGTGCTGAGGCGCACACATCGCACTGTGTTACCTTCTCAGTATGCCCCACTCCGGCAGGAAACGCCGGGTAGGGAGTGGGCAGCTGTGCCTGATTTCTTGGAAGTTCAGGTTCTGGGCCCGATTGATGCCCATGTGCTGTGGGGATCTATTGCACCGGGTGTTGGCTCGCTGGTGGAACGCCGAGAGGAAGTAGAACCCGACGGCCTCCCTGAGCTTATAACAACATTTCCCCTGGTGCAACGGAATGCCCCGGGAAACCCCGCTGAGGTCAGAGCTGTTTTGTAGTCTTTAGAATATGTGTTGTGGATGCCGAAGGAAGTGAATTTCAGCAGTTGCCTGCTGGTGGGGCTTCGGGGGGAAATTTGGAACCTCTTGAAGCCTTAGGAAAGCCTGGGAACTTTGCCAGCAAAGCTGCAGTGGGGCAATTAGAGAAGAATTTTCTGGAAAAGCTTAGATTTGAGCCTTCTGAACTGGTAAGACCAGCATTATTTACTTTGGAATCAATTTGGGACACAATCCAGGAATTAAATATAATATTTCCAAGCAAATAAATCCTCTGGTTACCTCTTTAGTTCTGTTAGATCATCGTTTAAAGTTAGCTGAAAGTGGGATATCAAACAATACAAATGTTTGTCTTAATCTGAAATTGGAAATTGGGAAAATTACAGATGTTCAGCATTCTATCACTAAAAGAAATCAAGTCTTAACTAACAGGCTTGAACAATTGGAGAATCAGATACGAGGGAAAAATCTTCGCATTATAAACTTACCAAAAGATCCTGCAACATCTCCTAAGGATATGTGGAAAAATATTTACTAGAAATTATTATATCCCACAGTCAAAAAGAGTTTCATCAGACCAAAAAGGTTTTAATATGATATTCCCAATGGATTTGCCGTTGATGATTCTTACTAACTTTTTGGAGACATCCCAGAGAGAGTTGATTACCCCTGCAACACTTATAGTTACATTTCTGTTGGAGTCTGATCGGGACTGGATATTAAGATTATTTTTTCGTCACACAAAAGAGAAGGAAACAGTTCCTGATATTGAGGCCGAAGGTTTTGGAAATAGGAGCATTATTTTTCTTAACATTTCCTTGTAAATATTTAATTAAGTACCAGAATGCTTCATATATTTTCTTCTTACCTTCTCAACTCATAGCATTTTTGTCCGAGAAAGCTGTATTACCAGTTACTCTATCTTCATCTCCTATTGCCAAGAACTGAGCTAAAGAACTGGCAAAGGTTCCGTTAAAATGGTGAATGATCCCTGTTGTGCCTGTCTGATTCTTGTACTTATTTCTTGAGGATGTGTTAGATCCCTCCCATAGTGGACTTGGAAGAAACCCATTTTTTTAAATCATAATTTCCTTTGTTATATTTCTTTTTGAAATTGAAATGGAAGATTTTTTTTTCTTGAAGTAATTTTTCTTTATCCTGTTACAATTTAGTGTGTAATTTATGTCTCTGTGATTACTACTCAAGGGTTTTTCTTGAATGTAAATGCAGAATTCAATAAACAAACAAAAATAAATGTACACATGTAATATTACTTGCATTAATCTTGCCCCTTTATAATTTGCAAAAATATGCTGCTTGTGTGTGTATGCAGGTATAGGGAGCTTGCTCCCAATGCTTGCGTTCCTAATTGCACCATGTCTGGAAGGCAGGGAGCCCTGCTTGCTTAGGAAGCCCTACTTTCAGACAAGGTAGGTGGACTTCGGTTTGTGAGGTAATAAAAATCCAAAATATTACTTATGGTCTAGAGTTCAAGAGAGTGGGCTCATACAGGAAAGAGAGGATGTGGGCCTTCCACAATAATCGCAGTATGAAAGACCTGAGCCACAATTGGTGAGACCTCCAATTCCTGGTGAAGTAGAAGGCCAGGATGAGAGCTGAGAGGCCTGCAAGCCAGATCGCCTTTTCTCCAGTAGAATGAATGGTACTCAGCTCCATTTCAGAGGCAACTATGAGAGGTATGGGAGAGCTGGACACCTCACATCCTGAAGGACATCAAAGTGGGCAATTTATACAGGAAAGACATTTTAAAATGTTTACATTTTATGACCATATATTTATATATGACCATATATATTGTAACGGCTCACCGGATGGAGTTCTGCTGCTGGAGCTTCTCCCGCTGGTTCCTCACTGCAGTATCCCTGCATCTCTTGTTGTCTGGATGTGGCTTTAAGCAAAGGTAAGTCCCCCACCCCCTCGGGTTATAAGCAGAACTGTTCAGAAAAGCCGCAGGTTTTCCCAAAACAAAGTCCAGCCAGGGTCTGCCCGCTCCTGCACCCTGGCTTATGGTAGCACTGGCCCTGAACACAGTCCCAGAGTTTGGCCTTTTCTGAAACCAACACTCCTTCATGTTCGAGCTGTTTGGCTGTGCCTGTCTCTGCGGTACAGCCTCAACCACCAACAAAGGCTTTTAAACTCGGGTGCTAAAGCCGGGTTCTGTCCTAGCCCCACGGTTCCTCCAAACCAAAGTTCAGTTCCAGCTGTGCCTGTCCCAGCTTCACTGCTCAGAATAGCCAAATCCTTAAATGTAGTTCCCTGAAGCTTGGCCCACTTTCAGGGGCATAATTCAGGCACAAATCCCACTGTGTCCTTCCCTTCTCCCGCTCGGGCATCTCCCCAGAGCTGAGGCAGATTGTCTCCTTCCCTTCTGTAGAAAAATCCCAAAAGCTGGAGAAACACTTTTTTAAACAAAACACATGTACCTCTGTGTTTTCCTACTCCATCACAACCATTCACTCAGGCTTACTGCTGCCGTTGACTATCAGTTGCTTCCACCTTCGCTATTCTCTTCCTCCTGCCACCCCCACCAGTCTCATGTCTCTCTCTTCTCTCTTTTAATCCACCCTACACCTGGTTCCCAGCCATGCTCAACTTCCTCTCCCCTCAGATGCTCAACTTCCTCTCCCTTAGCCCTCTGGGAATTGTAGTCCTCCTCTCCCCCGACTGAGCTTTTGGTCCATTCAACCCTAGCTTGCATTCCCCTCCTGTTCATCTGTCGTAATGGGTCGTATCTCCCATTACAATATTTATATAAGTAACTCTGGTCCAGCTAAGGTCCTGAGCATGTGAGCACACAGGGAGGCCCATGTAAGTTTTCATGATTTGCTGGGGTTCTTGCACAGGGGAAAAAGTAGAGTATTTTCATGGCCATAATGCTTTATTATTCACAGAGAATCTTCCTGCTCATTAGTCAATCTCTCCAAAAGGACACTTTGCACTCCTATGCTCTTATAGAAAATATAATGCTTTAGTAACTGATAACTGGAATATGAATGTCCAAACATGAAAATACTTCTGTATAGTGTTCCAACATTATCTCTATGCTAAATTGTACAATAAATGTTTCGTTTTACCTCCTGACCCCAAAATAGGTCAGGTCTTTAAGACAGGTAGCACTTTCACCTTGGCCCACCTCAATAGATGTAAGTTCTTTGAAATCTTTTCCTCCTAGGTCTCTTTCTCTCTCCTTATCTAGAATTGCAGGTAGCAGAATCAGATTCAGACTCTTGTGACCATTCCCTGGCAGGATGCCCTTCCTCTTGTACTTCCTTGTACACTATTCCCCTCTTTACATAAGAACATAAGAAATTGCCATCCAGCATCCTGTTTCCAACAGTGGCCAATCCAGGCTATAAATTCCTGGCAAGTACTCAAACATTAAGTAGATCCCGTGCTACTGATGCCAGTAATAGCAGTGGCTATTCTCTAAGTCAACTTGATTAATAGCAGTTAATGGACATTCTCCTCTAAGAACTTATCCAAACCTTTTTAACACTCAGCAACATTAACTGCACTAACCACATCCTCTGGCAACAAATTCCAGAGCTTAATTGTGTTTTGAGTGAAAAATAATTTTCTCTGATTAGTTTTAAATGTGCTACTTGCTAACTTCATGGAATGCCCCCTGGTCCTTCTATTATCTGAAATAGTAAATAACTGATTCACATTTACCCATTCTAGACCTCTCATGAATTTAAAGACCTCTATCATATCACCCCTCAGCTGTCTCTTCTCCAAGCTGAACAGCCCTAACCTCTTTAGCCTTTCCTCCTAGGGGAGCTGTTTCATCCCCTTTATCATGTTGGTCGCTTCTCTGTACCTTCTCCAGTGCAACTATATCTTTTTTGAGATGTGGTAACCAGAATTGTACACAGTACACAAGGTGCAGTCTCTCCATGGAGCGATATAGAGGCATTATGACATTTTCCATTTTATTCACCATTCTCTTCCTAATAATTCCTAACATTCTGTTTGCTTTCTTAGCTGCCGCAGCATACTGAGTTGATGACTTCAATATATTATCCATTATGATGCCTCTTTCTCTCAGTACAATTCTGTACTTCACAGTACTATTCTATAACCCTTCTCCTCAACTATCCTCTGAGCCTTATCCATCTACTCAATGAAGACAACCCACCCAATGTGGAGTGCTGCTCCTCCATTGCACATTGACACAATACTAACATCAGACATGGTAGATCTCGTGAGACCTCTGTCATATTGAGGTCATTCAGACTAGCTGAAGCCACATACAGCGTGTTGGTAAGAGGCTGTGACATTTTCCATGGGTTAGAAAAAGACTACCTTCTTATTTATAGATATTTATATTTTATTAATATGAAATGGTGCTCAAGGCTGATGGTGAAGAGTCAAAAGCCATGCCAATTTGTGAGTCCTCTCTTTGTCTGTGCCTGCTGGTCCACATCACTTGCTTATTGAAAAATATGTATACTTCCCCTGCCAGTGAAAGATTACCCAGACTTTCTCTATTGCAGGGAAGGATACAAGACAGCACTCTGATGTGCCTGGAATCAGTGGCCTCCAACAGGGAAGATGACATTCACAGGTGCTGTCCAGAAGCCCCAAAAGGAACACTGAGGAGGAGAAGGAGGGAGCATCTGATGCATACCCAACTCATGAGCACTGACATTATGTCATGGAGGAGGAGGCAGAGGAGATGCAGCCTTCTCACATCCTGTTCTGTATACCAGACATGTGATGGCATGCAGGTGGCCAGGAGTAGGGCAGCCTAGTGAGGGAAGATCTCATCTCAGGTAGAGAAAAGGAGACGCAATCCACTCCAGCCGAGAGGTGCATGCTTCAATTATATGCTACAGTGGAGGAATGTCATACAGACTGAGATTTAGGGCATGTGTCAGGATCTGCACTTCATGAGAGAAGAAATGCAGGCTCAGACTGCAGTGTGGAGGGAGATGCTATAGAGGATGCTACCCTGCCAGCCACCGCCAACATGGAACCCTCAGTAGCATCCGATGCCTCCTTGGTTGCTCCACCATCCTGGGGATGGTGGCTCCCTAGGCTGGAGTTCCACCTGCTCTGTTGCCAGCTCCCACTCTTGCTCCACCACCACCCCGTAATGGTTCTGCCTCCTCATGTGATAACACCACCCACAATGATGCTCCCTCCAGTAGCATCATCATTACAGCAGAAAAAGGCTCCCCCTCTCTCCGAGGGCACAGGTGAGATCCTTACCCTCTTCTATGATGGGGATGGCATAACTGGTATTTTAGCTGAAGAGACGAGACCCACCACTGCTCCCAGGCCATCTCATCTGCAGTCTCACATTCCCTCAATAGAGAAACACAGCCTTCTAGGTCCCTCCAACTGCTATCTGCCTGTTACACTTTCCCCAATTTCTAGGTTCTCCAAGGGCAGCATCAACTGTGTGGAGGAACACGAGATTGGAACAGCTAAAGGCCCTCAACCAGAAAAAGATGGCATCAAAGGAAGCATTAACTATATTTTTTTTAATCACATTGAGCACTCATGTAAATAAATGCATCTTTACCTTTTGAAATATATTTGTATCACAGTGTTCCATTTCTGTACAGCCTGCTGTTGAGTCTGGTGATGTATCTCTTGCAATTCCTCGTGACTCAGGTCTTCTGCCTTCTCTACCTCTTCCTCTTCATCATGATCTTCTACGCCCTCTGGATGAGGCAGATCCCTGGTTTTGGCTAAGTTATGAAGCATGCAGCATACTAGAAAGATCTCACAGACCTAAATGGAGTTGTAGAGAAGGCATCCCCCAAATCTGTCCAGGCAGCAAAAATGTGTTTTGAGTAGGCCAAAGGTTCTCGTGATGACTTCCCTGGTCTGCTGGTGGGCCCTGTTGTATTGAATATCTGCAGCTGTTTGTGAGTTAGCTAGTAGGATCATGAGTCAGATTTTGAGTGGATATCCTCTAACACCTGTAGGGGAGAAGGCAGAGAAAAGCAGAGCTACATATCTCTTAGTGTTGGGCAGTGGGGCAGTTCCCAGGTAGAGGTTGGAGTGGTCATCTTGAGCTAATGCTGTAACTTCATCTAGATATGAGGGAAATTAAAAAGAATAGGTAAGTTGCTGTGTGATGGTGATGATATGTGCATTCCTACCTATAAGCCAAAATCTCTTTAATTTATAGACTTTCATAGTTCAGTTTTTATTCTGCATTAGATTGAAAAAATGACAACTAACACCCAAAGTTGCTACAATAAGAAGTTCTTTCTTTTATTTATTAATTGTGCACAATGAGAATCACAAAAATCTAAAGCTGTTCTGTTAAAAAACAGGAACATGTCAATTATTTATACTCTATTTTATGCAAACCAATCAATCTCCATAATAGGCATAATCATTATGTTCATCCTATCACTTTTATCGCATAAGCCTAATCACAAGTCCTCTTTCAATCATACATATTTTATTAGCTCATTATCTTACTACGTCCTACCAATAATCTGCAGTGCATAACATTTTAAACTCCAAAAATAAGCAACTTTATCAAGATGTAAGCAATTTTGTCATAAGATCATCATGAGATTATGTCTCAGAACTTTCAGTTTTCAGTTTTATTGCATTACCTTTTCTGTAGAACATTGCTATCTATATTAGTTTCATTTTTCTTTAAAGTCATCTGCTTCTGTTAAGTTCTGTCTTAAGCAATATTTTCTACATTGACATAAGACCTACTACCCATTCTCCAACGTTAACCTGATATGATATCTAAAATACACTGGCTTTAAACTTGTTAGGGCCTTCTAATTTCCATAAAAGCCCCTGGCGATGTGCCCTTCCTGGAAGTGGTCATGAATTCCTGACTATGAGAGGATGTAGAAGACATTGTGACCGGATCCCAGAAACCTGATCACAATGTTCATGATGATCCCCTTAGCAACAGAGATCACCTGCATATTGATGGAGTAGAAGCCCTTGCAGTAGCAGTATGTGACCTCTTCATTCCTAGTGCCCTTATAGGGATGTGAGTGGAATCTATAGCCCCCAAGACAGAGGTGAAGCATGCAATATTGTAGAAATCAATCCTCATTTGTTGTTGTTGCTGTCTGCTTTGATGGAAAGATATATAGAGGTGTGTTTTGTGAGAAATGCAGCCAGGAACTGCTTGGTTTATATGGAGATGACAGACTGGCTTATTCCAGTCATAACTCCTAGAGGTACCAGTAGCCAAAAATGTCAGGGCAGTAGTGACTTTGATGTCTACTGGCAAGGCATGGCCCCTGCTTCTGGTAGGTCGCAGGTCTTGCTCTAACTGCTGGCATAGGTACAATATGGTTTCCTTGTTGAATTTGAACCTGTGCATGACTTACTCCTCTAATAGATCCAAAAACTGTGCCCTGGTCCTGTATATTCTCTGTGAGAAGTACCTCCTCCTCTGATCAATCGTTGTGCCATTAATATCCCTATGTTCATTAGAGTCTTTTTGAAAACAGATTCTCACCACTGAATTGCACCTCCCACTATGGCATAGTCTGTCCCAGCTACACTTTATTTATTTATTTAAATTCTTTTCTATACCATCACTAAATTATATACCATCGCAACGATTTACATGTAGGCACATAAATTAATGTAGGTGGATGCATACTATAGTACATTCTAACAGGTGCCACAAAAGGTTCAGTTACAATAAATCATTAAAGACAATCAATTGTTTATTGAAGTGGGTCATGACCAAGTAAGGTATGGTTCATGGGTAAAAATCATATTTATAGTGTTTACAATTACATTTATTGTGAGGTAGAGTTCATAGATTATTAAAATGCACATTCTTAGAATAGTGCTGTGTGCTGGTGTTCTTCTGCCTATTCCTGTATATTTCCATTCTCCAGTCTCTTTATAAAATGCTTGTTTAAAAAGCCATGTTTTTAAAATTTTCTTAAAGGTTTTGAGATCTCTTTGTAATCTTATCTCTAGAGGCATTGTGCTCCAAAGTGTGGGGCCTGCTAAAGATAAGACTCTTTCTCTCACTTGGGTTAGTCTCGCTGTTTTTACTGAGGGAATGGTTTAGAGTGCTTTATTTGCCAATCGAAGGTTTCTGTGTGGGACGTGCACTTGCAATGCTGTGTTTAGCCAGTCCGATTTTTCATCATGTATTAGTTTATGTATGGTACATAGGGCTTTGTATTTAATTCTGTTTTCAATAGGTAGCCAATGTAATTCTGCCAGGGTTTCAGTTATATGGTCCCTCCTCCTTTTTCCGGTTAGTATTCTAGCTGCTGTGTTTTGAAGTATTTGAAGTGGCCTTAATGTTGAATTCGGGAGACCTAGTAAAAGGGTAGTCCGTGCTGGAGGGTAGTCCGTGCTGGAGAAAACTAGTGCTTGAAGTACTGTTCTGAAATCAGTTAGTGTTAGTAGTGGTTTTAGTTTTCTGAGTACTATGAGTTTTGCATAGCCTTCTTTTACTTTTAATGATATATGCTGTTTTAGATTGATTTCTGGGACCATTATTATTCCAAGGTTTCTTACTTTTTCTGCTAGTTCAATTTTCTGGTTGTCTTTAAGGATTATTGGAGTTTGGATGATTTCAATATTTTTCCGTTCTAAGTGTAGAAATTCTGTTTTTTCAATATTAATCACAAGTTCCATTCAATTTAGCAGTTTTTTTTTATAATGTCTAGGTACATGTTAGCTAGGTTTAACGTTTTCTCTAGTGTGTCCTCAATTGGTAAGATTAGTTGACTATCGTCTGCATAAATATAATGTATGATTCCTAGACCTGCTAGCAGATGACATAAGGGCAGCATGTATATGTTAAAGAGGGTTGCAGACAGGGCTGATCCCTGTGGTACTCCTGTTTTGAGATTGACTTTTTCTGAAAATACGTTGTTGATCTGAACTTGAAAGAACCTATTATTTAGATATGAACTAAACCAGTTTATTGTTTTGCTGTGTAATCCGATTTCTTCTAGTCTTTTTAGTAGTATTTTATGGTTTACTGTGTCAAAGGCTGCTGATAAGTCTAGCATTATTAGAATGTAATGTTTACCGATATCAAAACCTCTTAGCATGTTATCTGTTAGCGAGAGAAGTAGTGTCTCAGTGCTGTAGTGCTTTCCAAATCCATGTTGAGATGGATATTGTATGCTATTATTATCTAGGTGTTCAGCTAGCTGTTTCTGTACTGTTTTTTTCTATTAGTTTAGCTATTAAGGGAAGATTTGAGACTGGTCGGTAGTTGTTCAGGATCATGGGGTCACTGTTTTTTTTCTTTATGATTGGTTTTATAATTGCCCCTTTTAGCATATCTGGCATAGTTCCTTCTTCAAGGGATAGGTTTATAATCTTAGCTAATGTAGGGGAGACTGTGTTAGCTCTTTTTTTAAGTTCAAATGTTGGTATTGAGTTGATTTTGTGTGGAGCTGGGTTTATGCTTTTTAGCATGTATTCCACACTTACTCCCACCCCCCAGTATGACCCAGTCTTTTCCAGGTACATTCACTCCCATCCCTCAGTATGGCCCAGACTTTCTTAGCTACACTCACTCCTACCCTCCAGTATGGCTGTCTGTCCCCTTTACCCTCCAGTATGACCCAATCTGTTCCAGGTACATTCAACTCCTACCTCTTGACTGCTGCCATGTCCACTCACTCAGAGAAGACAGCCTGCCAAATGTCAAGTCGAAAAACACCCTAAAAGTTTGAATTTGCTATGAAAATGGGCAGTAGTAAATTTACTCACACAATGTTGATGACCTTTGTGTGTACCTCACTTTTAAAAAGCTCATTACATGTATATGTGCAAACCATGCCCTAACATGCCCCTCACACATTCACTTTTTTCACATGCACTTGTACCTGTTTATAAAATATGAATACTCGTACATGCTTTGCATACGCATGTAGATGCTAATTTCATGCATAAAATTTTGAAAATTCACCCCTATGTTCTTTTGTTGCCATATACTTAGAAACTGCTGTAGTTTTCATCTGTCTCTGGGAACCAGTAAACAGCCAGACTTCCATCTGTTTGATGGAGCCGGTAATCGACTGCAGGTTTTTAGCATTGCAAGTGCCTCCTTATTAAAGGAATCATGAGTTTTCTTGTGAGTCTGGGAGCAATCAATGAACATATTTATCAGCAATGCTATCTGTTACTTCTGTGGCTTCACGTTCTACTTCTCTGAGTCAGTCAATAAGCACAACACTTCAGCAACTGCTACTAAAGAAGCTTTGAGTGTCAGCATTCAGGATTTGACCCACAGGTAAATTATTTCAACAGCTCCCTGGTGTGTGGTTTCTGTTACATCCATTACACTGCACTGTTTTTAATGCTCTAATGCATCTTCAAGCCTTCAGAGTCCATTTCTCAGTGTTTTTCCTGAACTTCTTATTTATAATTATGTTTCTGAGCCCTAATGAGACCAATAGAACAATTTTGAGCGTTTTCCACAGCAAGACTATATTGCAAATAAAAACGGAAAAAGAATTAAAACCAAAAATATTCAAAACATTTGGTACAGGGTTTGGAACAAAATATGACTCTGCCTACAAACAGCACTTCCAAAGGGCCTGACACCATGCCCCCTCCCTTCCGCCTGGATAATTATGCCATTGGTGCCAAGGAAAGGTGGGCAGCACCTAAAAGAAATACATTTCCCACCTTTTCTATTTGGACTTGGATGAGAAGAGTGCGTGCAAGTTCATGTATCTGAAATGGGGAAGACGCCATCACCTGGCTCCCACTCTGCACCCTGCTCTGCTCCACAATCCCAACCCGCACACCTGAGTCAACTAACCAACACAATCTGAACAGGTTAAAATCTTTACTTACATGTGCTGATTAACAACAATCAGTATTAATCCCTTTTGAGATAAGAAATCACTGATTCTTTAATTGTGACAACTCCCTTGTTCACGATACCTTGAAGGTAAATAGAGTAACTGGCATCAGAAAATGATAAGTGTGGTGTCTGTAGAGTTTGGAACTGCAAATATCTGAGGTGAGGAAGAATCTCCAGAAGTGGAGGCTGAATGTGGGCACAGTGGTGCCTGGTCCATTGAGGATATTCATTCTCAAATTTGTACTCAAGAAGCCCTCCTCTACTACTCTGGACATAGTGTAGGAAGCATTGAATATGCTTTCTTCTCATTTAGCTCAGCTTGTTTTGCACCAACAAGGCCAATCTGTTCTTTTAAAGAATTGCAAAAAGATATTAATAAGCTAGTTGGCTACAAAAATGGAGGAACTGGAACTTAAGAGTAACATACTTCAGGATAATGTTGGTACGTTAATGAAAAGACAATAGATGCTGCAAAATAAAACTGAGGCTTTGGAGAATTCAGCAAGAAGTAGGAATATTAGGTCTGGATTTTATTGTGGGAGGGGCCCAATATCTCAGGGGGGGGGGGAGAGAGTCCCGCATTATAGTACCCCTCCTTGACAAAATATTGTGACTGTATCACCATGTTCTTTCGTCTCATGGAAAAAGGCTGCGAGACAAAAGAATGCGGCAGAGATCTCTACCAAGCGCAACAGTGGCCCCCAACTCATGGGGCCATTATCACCTTAAAGGGCCCTGTGGCACCCCCAAGAATTAATAAAAAACCAACTGGGTGTCTTATTAGACCTCCCACTTTATCTGAGGCTACCAATCAATCAATCATTTGCTATATGACGATAACCCCCCCCCCCTCCCAGCCATCCAGCTCTTAAGTTATCTAAAACCCTCTCCCATATAGAACTCCCCTTCTTCCCTCCCTTTTTCTTAGAACATCAGGCTGGTACTGTCCGCCTAAAACCCCACCTCCCCCTTTCAAATTGAAAATTAGGCTAATAGGGCCCCCCCTCAAACTCCGCACTCTCCCAACAGATCAAAAATAATGATGGTAGCCGACCAGACCTTGGCCCATCACATGACAGAGGTAATGTCCGGGAACCTGGCCCAAATCCATGTGGCCATGTTCTGGTTCCTGGACCTTGCCCCTGTCAAGTAACAGGGACAAGGTCTGGTCAGCGCCATTTTGAAAAATGGTGCAGAGTGGGTCAGGGCTAAAGGGTACCCTGGGCCTTTTTCCTTTGCATATATGCATATTTTGAGGTATTGGGGTATGGGGGGAGCCACTAGGACACCACTGTTATTTTTGGTTTGCTGGGGAGTGGGGGGCCCTACTAATCGAGATGGTCCCGAGGTGAGTGGTAGTTTAAAAATATTCTGTTTTTTTTATTAATTCTTGGGTGTGCCATGTTGGGCTACTGGGCTTTTTAAATCTACCATGAGAGCATTAGAATCTGCATTAGAGTTTTAGTGCTTCCATGGTAGATTGGTGATTTTCAAAAAGGTGTAGAAAAAATAATGTGGCTGACACATGTCTATCAGCCGCATTATTTCATTTACATAGGATTCATGCATGCAAATGCCATGCAAAGCAACTCATTGTAATAGGGATGGGTTTCTGGTCTAAAAATTGAGTGTCGTGAACATCGCACAATATTGTTGTGAAAGGGCTATATCACTTGATATATGTTGTTTAACATGCGTTATGGTTCTATCGAATTGTTAATTTTATATTTCTTTGGTAGGGTCAGATAGCACCATCTTTTCTTTTAGTTCCTAAGACCAATTCCTTAGTGGAAGACTGATGGCTCATATTTATTTATTTATTTTATTTATTTATTATTTTTGCTATATCGGCTTTCATGACAAGTATCACATCAAACCGGTTTTCATTTAAACAGGGTGTGCAAGATATAGAGAACTCAAACAACTGTAACACGTGCAAGGTTTGCGGGATTGCAGTTACAATAAAACAGGGAAGTACATAACTTGCAACGGAAGAGATAGAAGAGGAGTGAGATTAACTAACAGCAAATTATTTACAGTATTGCCGAATTAGTTCCAATGTAGTAAAATTGATATAGTGAATGAAAATTGATAACACTGTGTTGGTGTTGTCAGCTAAGTGAAAGGTTTCTATTTAAATCCATTGTTAACAAAGGATTTGTGATGACGGGTGCAGGGATCATATTGAAGGGTTGATGCTCTGAAGGCCTCTTCGCCATGTTTTTTCCTTTTAAATTTTCCTCTCATATAGTGTAGATTCCCTATAGTTTGTGGACTACTAATTGTTATAGAGAATTACGCTTTTGTCTTTAGTTGTGATTATATTTGAGATTGTTTTCTCAATGTATGTTCAAGTAAATTTTATAAGGCCCATGTGCGTAAGATTGGGGGGGTTATGTGCATGGCCAGGCCTTGCATGGGCAGTGCACATTTTGCAAAGGGCCCGGCCATGTCCGTAACCCCCATTGCGTGCTGAAGTGCTGGGCCCAAAGAAAGGGGTGGGCCGTGGTCTTGGTGGGGAGAAGTGGGACGGGGTGTGGGCCAGGACAGCAACCTTCAATGCTGTCCCGGAGACTGGGAGGGAACTGGGGACCGGTCGATTACGTCGCCACGCATAGGTTATAAAATCCCCCCCCCCCCCATGTACGTGAGTCGTGGGCCATCTGCACATGCGCGTGGCCATTGGATTTTATAAAATGCGTGTGCTGGCGCGTGCATGTTATAAAATCAGCGGGCACATGGACGCGAGTATGCGGGTCTTAAAACTGATCCCATTTTGTACAAGATTTTCTTGGTTTTTTATTTCAAAATCTTATAAATAAATCTTTTAAAGAAAGAAATTGGCAAGCTTATTAATGTAGGGAAACACCAATAAAAGTCACATAACTTAGACACAGTCTGTCCAGTGCAAACTTTACCTTTTCAAATGTTAGGTTGCAAGAAAGCTTTTCTCCAAAAACAGAATCAACTCTTGCAAAATATAGTATGTGTTGACCAAAACAACCAAAGGGTACTATCAGTGGGGGACCCGATGGAAATTATTATCCTGATGACTTGATTTAGTAGATGAATGGATATTCCTAGAACTGTATGGGAAAGGATTAGAAGTGTTTGTATTTCTAAAAAAAATCCCAACAATCAGTAGACCAGGCCTCCTGCACAGTTTAGTGTTTGAATTGCTGGAATAGTTTCACTTTTTGCCCAAAAAGATGGACAAGGAATTAGATGGTGTATAACTCACTGCTCCCAGTATTAAAGATATACTGGAATCTCTGATCTGTCTTGGCACCTCTGTATTGCTCAGGCACAGCTGCTCTCACTCTGAACAGGGAGAAAGGTGCTTCCTTTCCAGCTCACAGCTGCAAACATTTCTCCGAACCTGCTCAGCTCTCTTTCTTTTGTTTGTTTTTTCTTGACTGATAACTTCCAAGTGTTCAAATCATGATTCAGGGAGAAATAATCCTGCTCTCCTTCAGGTACAGCTCCTTCCTGCTCTCCCAACCCATGGTTTATCTTCACAC